>NW_027507902.1:708986-871486 GCF_037356315.1 Lithobates pipiens
GAGAGCGGCAGGGGCCCGTGTAGGGGGGAGAGAGCGGCAGGGGCCCGTGTAGGGGGGAGAGAGTGGGCCTGTGTAGGAGAGCTCCATTCAGCCTCTGATCCCATGGAGAGATCATCCTCTAATGATGGACAACGTGAGGAACCCTGAGAGTGAGGCTTGGATTATTTCTCTGAATAAAGCTTCCCTTCTGGAGGAGATGGAGAGATTGAATATTGTACAGGGTAATGGTCAGAGGAAACGTGGTGGTCCTCCTGCAGACTGGGTTGGAGAGGGAATATGGTGGTCCTCCTACAGACTGGGTTGGAGAGGGAATATGGTGGTCCTCCTACAGACTGGGTTGGAGAGGGAATATGGTGGTCCTCCTGCAGACTGGGTTGGAGAGGGAATATGGTGGTCCTCCTACAGACTGGGTTGGAGAGGGAATATGGTGGTCCTCCTGCAGACTGGGTTGGGAGGGAATATGGTGGTCCTCCTGCAGACTGGGTTGGGAGGGAATATGGTGGTCCTCCTGCAGACTGGGATGGAGAGGGAATATGGGGGCCCTCCTGCAGACTGGGTTGGAGAGGGAATATGGGGGTCCTCCTGCAGACTGGGTTGGAGAGGGAATATGGGGGTCCTCCTACAGACTGGGTTGGAGAGGGAATATGGTGGTCCTCCTGCAGACTGGGTTGGGAGGGAATATGGTGGTCCTCCTGCAGACTGGGTTGGAGAGGGAATATGGTGGCCCTCCTGCAGACTGGGTTGGAGAGGGAATATGGGGGCCCTCCTGCAGACTGGGTTGGAGAGGGAATATGGTGGCCCTCCTGCAGACTGGGTTGGAGAGGGAATATGGTGGTCCTCCTGCAGACTGGGTTGGAGAGGGAATATGGTGGCCCTCCTGCAGACTGGGTTGGAGAGGGAATATGGGGGCCCTCCTGCAGACTGGGTTGGGAGGGAATATGGTGGTCCTCCTGCAGACTGGGTTGGAGAGGGAATATGGTGGTCCTCCTTCAGACTGGGTTGGAGAGGGAATATGGTGGCCCTCCTGCAGACTGGGTTGGAGAGGGAATATGGTGGCCCTCCTGCAGACTGGGATGGAGAGGGAATATGGTGGGCCTCCTGCAGACTGGGTTGGAGAGGGAATATGGTGGCCCTCCTGCAGACTGGGATGGAGAGGGAATATGGTGGTCCTCCTTCAGACTGGGTTGGAGAGGGAATATGGTGGTCCTCCTGCAGACTGGGTTGGAGAGGGAATATGGTGGCCCTCCTGCAGACTGGGTTGGAGAGGGAATATGGGGGCCCTCCTGCAGACTGGGTTGGAGAGGGAATATGGGGGCCCTCCTGCAGACTGGGATGGAGAGGGAATATGGTGGTCCTCCTTCAGACTGGGTTGGAGAGGGAATATGGTGGTCCTCTTGCAGACTGGGTTGGAAAGGGAATATGGTGGCCCTCCTGCAGACTGGGTTGGAGAGGGAATATGGTGGTCCTCCTTCAGACTGGGTTGGAGAGGGAATATGGTGGTCCTCCTTCAGACTGGGTTGGAGAGGGAATATGGGGGTCCTCCTGCGAACTGGGTTGGAGAGGGAATATGGTGGTCCTCCTGCAGACTGGGTTGGAGAGGGAATATGGGGGCCCTCCTGCAGACTGGGTTGGAGAGGGAATATGGTGGTCCTCCTGCAGACTGGGTTGGAGAGGGAATATGGGGGTCCTCCTGCAGACTGGGTTGGAGAGGGAATATGGTGGCCCTCCTGCAGACTGGGTTGGAGAGGGAATATGGTGGTCCTCCTGCAGACTGGGATGGAGAGGGAATATGGTGGTCCTCCTTCAGACTGGGTTGGAGAGGGAATATGGTGGCCCTCCTGCAGACTGGGTTGGAGAGGGAATATGGGGGTCCTCCTGCAGACTGGGTTGGAGAGGGAATATGGGGGTCCTCCTGCAGACTGGGTTGGAGAGGGAATATGGTGGCCCTCCTGCAGACTGGGTTGGAGAGGGAATATGGTGGTCCTCCTGCAGACTGGGATGGAGAGGGAATATGGTGGTCCTCCTTCAGACTGGGTTGGAGAGGGAATATGGTGGTCCTCCTTCAGACTGGGTTGGAGAGGGAATATGGTGGTCCTCCTTCAGACTGGGATGGAGAGGGAATATGGTGTCCCTCCTTCAGACTGGGTTGGAGAGGGAATATGGTGGTCCTCCTTCAGACTGGGATGGAGAGGGAATATGGTGTCCCTCCTGCAGACTGGGTTGGAGAGGGAATATGGGGGCCCTCCTGCAGACTGGGTTGGAGAGGGAATATGGTGGTCCTCCTGCAGACTGGGTTGGAGAGGGAATATGGTGGCCCTTCTGCAGACTGGGTTGGAGAGGGAATATGGGGGCCCTCCTGCAGACTGGGTTGGAGAGGGAATATGGTGGTCCTCCTGCAGACTGGGATGGAGAGGGAATATGGGGGCCCTCCTTCAGACTGGGTTGGAGAGGGAATATGGTGGTCCTCCTGCAGACTGGGTTGGAGAAGCTCCTTCACTTGGGTGTTGCGTCTTCATCCCTACAGATCTGTTCATACGCGTCTTCACTTCTGTCTCCTTGTGTACAGACTACCATGTGGTCACCGTCCAATGCTGACCACAACTCCAACATCGTCCATCGCAGCATGGACACCGACAGCAAGAAGATATTACATCTCACCCTGGAGATCATCTACCTGCTGACCGGAGAGGTGAGGAGGATTCTGGGAGGTCACATGACCGGAGGGGGGGATTCTGGGAGGTCACATGACCGGAGGGGGGATTCTGGGAGGTCACATGACCGGAGGGGGGGATTCTGGGAGGTCACATGACCGGAGGGGGGGGATTCTGGGAGGTCACATGACTGGAGGGGGGGGATTCTGGGAGGTCACATGACCGGAGGGGGGGGATTCTGGGAGGTCACATGACCGGAGGGGGGGATTCTGGGAGGTCACATGACCGGGGGGGGGGATTCTGGGAGGTCACATGACTGGAGGGGGGGATTCTGGGAGGTCACATGACCGGAGGGGGGGGGGATTCTGGGAGGTCACATGATCGGAGGGGGGGGATTCTGGGAGGTCACATGACCGGAGGGGGGGGGGGGATTCTGGGAGGTCACATGACCGGAGGGGGGGGGGATTCTGGGAGGTCACATGACCGGAGGGGGGGGGGGATTCTGGGAGGTCACATGACCGGAGGGGGGGGATTCTGGGAGGTCACATGACCGGAGGGGGGGGGGGGATTCTGGGAGGTCACATGACCGGAGGGGGGGGGATTCTGGGAGGTCACATGACCGGAGGGGGGGGGATTCTGGGAGGTCACATGACCGGAGGGGGGGGGATTCTGGGAGGTCACATGACCGGAGGGGGGGGATTCTGGGAGCACATGACCGGAGGGGGGGATTCTGGGGTAGGTCACATGACATCACTGTGGAGGTGTTTGGGGTGTGATATAAGAAGGGTGTCGGTCTCTCGGATGTTCTGGTTCTGTATTGATCCGCAGGATTACATTATTGTGAAGAGGTCAGGTGATCATGTCCCACCAATCAGGAAAACTCGTATCTCGGCCTCCAATCCCCTGTCAGAGCAGAAAATCCTGGAACTGATTCATCAAATCACAGAGCTGCTGACTGGACGGGTGGGTGACCTCATTGTGTGTAATGGATGGAGAGCAGTGACCTCATTGTGATGTCATTCATCATATTTATGACTCTGTTTATGTTTATAGGGATCTTTAGAAGCTGAAAAGGAAGTGCCTTGTCCCCGCCCCACTTTTGTCACATGGTATGATGATAGTTATTGTCATTTTTATCTTTTTGGAGCTGCAGTTACATAGAGCCCATACTGTATCAGAGCTCTAATCCTAGGTGGTCCGGCCCATAGAGCCCATACTGTATCGGAGCTCTAATCCTAGGTGGTCCGGCCCATACTGTATCAGAGCTCTAATCCTAGGTGGTCCGGCCCATACTGTATCAGAGCTCTAATCCTAGGTGGTCCGGCCCATAGAGCCCATACTGTATCAGAGGTCTAATCCTAGGTGGTCCAGCCCATAGAGCCCATACTGTATCAGAGCTCTAATCCTAGGTGGTCCGGCCCATAGAACCCATACTGTATCAGAGGTCTAATCCTAGGTGGTCCGGCCCATAGAGCCCATACTGTATCAGAGGTCTAATCCTAGGTGGTCCGGCCCATAGAACCCATACTGTATCAGAGCTCTAATCCTAGGTGGTCCGGCCCATAGAACCCATACTGTATCAGAGCTCTAATCCTAGGTGGTCCAGCCCGTAGAGCCCATACTGTATCAGAGCTCTAATCCTAGGTGGTCCAGCCCGTAGAGTCCATACTGTATCAGAGCTCTAATCCTAGGTGGTCCGGCCCTAGAGCCCATACACTATCAGAGCTCTAATCCTAGGTGGTCCAGCCCATAGAGCCCATACTGTATCGGAGCTCTAATCCTAGGTGGTCCGGCCCATAGAGCCCATACTGTATCAGAGCTCTAATCCTAGGTGGCCCGGCCCATAGAGCCCATACTGTATCAGAGCTCTAATCCTAGGTGGTCCAGCCCATAGAGCCCATACTGTATCAGAGGTCTAATCCTAGGTGGTCCGGCCCATAGAGCCCATACTGTATCAGAGGTCTAATCCTAGGTGGTCCAGCCCATAGAGCCCATACTGTATCAGAGCTCTAATCCTAGGTGGTCCGGCCCATAGAGCCCATACTGTATCAGAGGTCTAATCCTAGGTGGTCCAGCCCATAGAGCCCATACTGTATCAGAGCTCTAATCCTAGGTGGTCCGGCCCATAGAGCCCATACTGTATCGGAGCTCTAATCCTAGGTGGTCCGGCCCATACTGTATCAGAGCTCTAATCCTAGGTGGTCCGGCCCATACTGTATCAGAGGTCTAATCCTAGGTGGTCCGGCCCATAGAGCCCATACTGTATCAGAGGTCTAATCCTAGGTGGTCCAGCCCATAGAGCCCATACTGTATCAGAGCTCTAATCCTAGGTGGTCCGGCCCATAGAACCCATACTGTATCAGAGGTCTAATCCTAGGTGGTCCGGCCCATAGAGCCCATACTGTATCAGAGGTCTAATCCTAGGTGGTCCGGCCCATAGAACCCATACTGTATCAGAGCTCTAATCCTAGGTGGTCCGGCCCATAGAACCCATACTGTATCAGAGCTCTAATCCTAGGTGGTCCAGCCCGTAGAGCCCATACTGTATCAGAGCTCTAATCCTAGGTGGTCCAGCCGTAGAGTCCATACTGTATCAGAGCTCTAATCCTAGGTGGTCCGGCCCATAGAGCCCATACACTATCAGAGCTCTAATCCTAGGTGGTCCAGCCCATAGAGCCCATACTGTATCGGAGCTCTAATCCTAGGTGGTCCGGCCCATAGAGCCCATACTGTATCAGAGCTCTAATCCTAGGTGGCCCGGCCCATAGAGCCCATACTGTATCAGAGCTCTAATCCTAGGGTGGTCCAGCCCATAGAGCCCATACTGTATCAGAGGTCTAATCCTAGGTGGTCCGGCCCATAGAGCCCATACTGTATCAGAGGTCTAATCCTAGGTGGTCCAGCCCATAGAGCCCATACTGTATCAGAGCTCTAATCCTAGGTGGTCCGGCCCATAGAGCCCATACTGTATCAGAGGTCTAATCCTAGGTGGTCCAGCCCATAGAGCCCATACTGTATCAGAGCTCTAATCCTAGGTGGTCCAGCCCATAGAGCCCATACTGTATCAGAGGTCTAATCCTAGGTGGTCCGGCCCATAGAGCCCATACTGTATCAGAGGTCTAATCCTAGGTGGTCCACCCCATAGAACCCATACTGTATCGGAGCTCTAATCCTAGGTGGTCCGGCCCATAGAGTCCATACTGTATCAGAGGTCTAATCCTAGGTGGTCTGGCCCATAGAGCCCATACTGTATCAGAGCTCTAATCCTAGGTGGTCCAGCCCATAGAGCCCATACTGTATTGGAGCTCTAATCCTAGGTGGTCCAGCCCATAGAGCCCATACTGTATCAGAGCTTTAATCCTAGGTGGTCCACCCCATAGAGCCCATACTGTATCAGAGCTCTAATCCTAGGTGGTCCGGCCCATACTGTATCAGAGCTCTAATCCTAGGTGGCCCGGCCCATAGAGCCCATACTGTATCAGAGCTCTAATCCTAGGTGGTCCGGCCCATAGAGCCCATACTGTATCAGAGCTCTAATCCTAGGTGGTCCGGCCCATAGAGCCCATACTGTATCAGAGCTCTAATCCTAGGTGGTCCAGCCCATACTGTATCAGAGCTCTAATCCTAGGTGGCCCGGCCCATAGAGCCCATACTGTATCAGAGCTCTAATCCTAGGTGGTCCGGCCCATAGAGCCCATACTGTATCAGAGCTCTAATCCTAGGTGGTCCAGCCCATAGAGCCCATACTGTATCAGAGCTCTAATCCTAGGTGGTCCGGCCCATAGAGCCCATACTGTATCAGAGGTCTAATCCTAGGTGGTCCAGCCCATAGAGCCCATACTGTATCAGAGCTCTAATCCTAGGTGGTCCGGCCCATAGAGCCCATACTGTATCAGAGGTCTAATCCTAGGTGGTCCAGCCCATAGAGCCCATACTGTATCAGAGCTCTAATCCTAGGTGGTCCGGCCCATAGAGCCCATACTGTATCAGAGGTCTAATCCTAGGTGGTCCAGCCCATAGAGCCCATACTGTATCAGAGCTCTAATCCTAGGTGGTCCGGCCCATAGAGCCCATACTGTATCAGAGGTCTAATCCTAGGTGGTCCAGCCCATAGAGCCCATACTGTATCAGAGCTCTAATCCTAGGTGGTCCGGCCCATAGAGCCCATACTGTATCAGAGGTCTAATCCTAGGTGGTCCAGCCCATAGAGCCCATACTGTATCAGAGCTCTAATCCTAGGTGGTCCGGCCCATAGAGCCCATACTGTATCAGAGGTCTAATCCTAGGTGGTCCAGCCCATAGAGCCCATACTGTATCAGAGCTCTAATCCTAGGTGGTCCGGCCCATAGAACCCATACTGTATCAGAGGTCTAATCCTAGGTGGTCCGGCCCATAGAGCCCATACTGTATCAGAGCTCTAATCCTAGGTGGTCCGGCCCATAGAACCCATACTGTATCAGAGCTCTAATCCTAGGTGGTCCGGCCCATAGAGCCCATACTGTATCAGAGCTCTAATCCTAGGTGGTCCAGCCCGTAGAGTCCATACTGTATCAGAGCTCTAATCCTAGGTGGTCCGGCCCATAGAGCCCATACACTATCAGAGCTCTAATCCTAGGTGGTCCAGCCCATAGAGCCCATACTGTATCGGAGCTCTAATCCTAGGTGGTCCGGCCCATAGAGCCCATACTGTATCAGAGCTCTAATCCTAGGTGGCCCGGCCCATAGAGCCCATACTGTATCAGAGCTCTAATCCTAGGTGGTCCAGCCCATAGAGCCCATACTGTATCAGAGGTCTAATCCTAGGTGGTCCGGCCCATAGAGCCCATACTGTATCAGAGGTCTAATCCTAGGTGGTCCACCCCATAGAACCCATACTGTATCGGAGCTCTAATCCTAGGTGGTCCGGCCCATAGAGTCCATACTGTATCAGAGGTCTAATCCTAGGTGGTCTGGCCCATAGAGCCCATACTGTATCAGAGCTCTAATCCTAGGTGGTCCAGCCCATAGAGCCCATACTGTATTGGAGCTCTAATCCTAGGTGGTCCAGCCCATAGAGCCCATACTGTATCAGAGCTTTAATCCTAGGTGGTCCACCCCATAGAGCCCATACTGTATCAGAGCTCTAATCCTAGGTGGTCCGGCCCATACTGTATCAGAGCTCTAATCCTAGGTGGCCCGGCCCATAGAGCCCATACTGTATCAGAGCTCTAATCCTAGGTGGTCCGGCCCATAGAGCCCATACTGTATCAGAGCTCTAATCCTAGGTGGTCCGGCCCATAGAGCCCATACTGTATCAGAGCTCTAATCCTAGGTGGTCCAGCCCATACTGTATCAGAGCTCTAATCCTAGGTGGCCCGGCCCATAGAGCCCATACTGTATCAGAGCTCTAATCCTAGGTGGTCCGGCCCATAGAGCCCATACTGTATCAGAGCTCTAATCCTAGGTGGCCCGGCCCATAGAGCCCATACTGTATCAGAGCTCTAATCCTAGGTGGTCCGGCCCATAGAACCCATACTGTATCAGAGCTCTAATCCTAGGTGGTCCAGCCTGTAGAGCCCATACTGTATCAGAGCTCTAATCCTAGGTGGTCCAGCCCATAGAGCCCATACTGTATCAGAGCTCTAATCCTAGGTGGTCCAGCCCATAGAGCCCATACTGTATCGGAGCTCTAATCCTAGGTGGTCCGGCCCATAGAGCCCATACACTATCAGAGCTCTAATCCTAGGTGGTCCAGCCCATAGAGCCCATACTGTATCGGAGCTCTAATCCTAGGTGGTCCGGCCCATAGAGCCCATACTGTATCAGAGCTCTAATCCTAGGTGGCCCGGCCCATAGAGCCCATACTGTATCAGAGCTCTAATCCTAGGTGGTCCAGCCCGTAGAGCCCATACTGTATCAGAGCTCTAATCCTAGGTGGCCCGGCCCATAGAGCCCATACTGTATCAGAGCTTTAATCCTAGGTGGCCAGGCCCATACTGTATCAGAGCTCTAATCCTAGGTGGTCCGGCCCATAGAGCCCATACTGTATCGGAGCTCTAATCCTAGGTGGTCCAGCCCATACTGTATCAGAGCTCTAATCCTAGGTGGTCCGGCCCATAGAGCCCATACACTATCAGAGCTCTAATCCTAGGTGGTCCAGCCCATAGAGCCCATACTGTATCGGAGCTCTAATCCTAGGTGGTCCGGCCCATAGAGCCCATACTGTATCAGAGCTCTAATCCTAGGTGGCCCGGCCCATAGAGCCCATACTGTATCAGAGCTCTAATCCTAGGTGGTCCAGCCCATAGAGCCCATACTGTATCAGAGGTCTAATCCTAGGTGGTCCGGCCCATAGAGCCCATACTGTATCAGAGGTCTAATCCTAGGTGGTCCACCCCATAGAACCCATACTGTATCGGAGCTCTAATCCTAGGTGGTCCGGCCCATAGAGTCCATACTGTATCAGAGGTCTAATCCTAGGTGGTCTGGCCCATAGAGCCCATACTGTATCAGAGCTCTAATCCTAGGTGGTCCAGCCCATAGAGCCCATACTGTATTGGAGCTCTAATCCTAGGTGGTCCAGCCCATAGAGCCCATACTGTATCAGAGCTTTAATCCTAGGTGGTCCACCCCATAGAGCCCATACTGTATCAGAGCTCTAATCCTAGGTGGTCCGGCCCATACTGTATCAGAGCTCTAATCCTAGGTGGCCCGGCCCATAGAGCCCATACTGTATCAGAGCTCTAATCCTAGGTGGTCCGGCCCATAGAGCCCATACTGTATCAGAGCTCTAATCCTAGGTGGTCCGGCCCATAGAGCCCATACTGTATCAGAGCTCTAATCCTAGGTGGTCCAGCCCATACTGTATCAGAGCTCTAATCCTAGGTGGCCCGGCCCATAGAGCCCATACTGTATCAGAGCTCTAATCCTAGGTGGTCCGGCCCATAGAGCCCATACTGTATCAGAGCTCTAATCCTAGGTGGCCCGGCCCATAGAGCCCATACTGTATCAGAGCTCTAATCCTAGGTGGTCCGGCCCATAGAACCCATACTGTATCAGAGCTCTAATCCTAGGTGGTCCAGCCTGTAGAGCCCATACTGTATCAGAGCTCTAATCCTAGGTGGTCCAGCCCATAGAGCCCATACTGTATCAGAGCTCTAATCCTAGGTGGTCCAGCCCATAGAGCCCATACTGTATCGGAGCTCTAATCCTAGGTGGTCCGGCCCATAGAGCCCATACACTATCAGAGCTCTAATCCTAGGTGGTCCAGCCCATAGAGCCCATACTGTATCGGAGCTCTAATCCTAGGTGGTCCGGCCCATAGAGCCCATACTGTATCAGAGCTCTAATCCTAGGTGGCCCGGCCCATAGAGCCCATACTGTATCAGAGCTCTAATCCTAGGTGGTCCAGCCCGTAGAGCCCATACTGTATCAGAGCTCTAATCCTAGGTGGCCCGGCCCATAGAGCCCATACTGTATCAGAGCTTTAATCCTAGGTGGCCAGGCCCATAGAGCCCATACTGTATCAGAGCTCTAATCCTAGGTGGTCCGGCCCATAGAGCCCATACTGTATCGGAGCTCTAATCCTAGGTGGTCCAGCCCATACTGTATCAGAGCTCTAATCCTAGGTGGCCCGGCCCATAGAGCCCATACTGTATCAGAGCTCTAATCCTAGGTGGTCCGGCCCATAGAGCCCATACTGTATCTTTTCTAAGTGATGGGTGGGGGGGGGGGGCATCTTGTAGTAAAGCAGGGTGTGAATGTCCACAGGTAATCCAATTTTTTTCCCCTCAGGTGATGGTCTCTCCATGGACCCCTGCAGCTTCAAATCTTCCCCAGCATCTTCCAGAAGCTCCCCGTGTCATATTGGTGAAGGAGGTGATGAGTTCCTTGGGGCACCCAGAGGTCACACACAATGCCTGTCCGGTATGGAAGGACCACTCACAAATGCTGATCTTTTTATGGCACGACATGATGGCCAGTATAAAACTGTAAAATTAATGGAGGACCCTCGCTCACATGAAGATCTCTGCCCCACCACGTCTTCTATGACGGGACAGCGTGGGGCCTCAATAGAAGGAAATCCTAGGATGGAGGGGGTGGTCTCTAAGGAGGAAGAAATCCATGTGAAGGAGGAATTATGTGAGGATGAAATTATTATTACTTGTATAAAAGAAGAACCAGACTCCTGGGAGGAATATGAGATGAGAGACGTTGGTCCATCTACTCATAACTCCCAGGAGGATCCTGCTTCTTGTGATGGAGAACATTTTTCAGGCAGTACTACAGAGAACCTCATGAAACTTGGAGGAAATGGTATTGGCCCCATAAAGAAGGGACCACGTACCAGGCAACGTGTCGGCACTCGTTCTACACGCGTCAGTAAGAACAATACGGATCACGCCGTGGCTGGTACATCTAAGAAGGATCGTTCTAGGGCACCAAACATGGACCATTCCAGGACCCGAGCATTGGACAGGGTTCCCGCTACAACCAGCGCACAAAGCGTAGAATATTCTCCGAATAACGTCTATAGTTGCCTCTTCTGTCAGCAGCATTTCACGAGTTTTCTAGAACTTTCCAGACATGAAAAGACCCATAGTGCGGAGGAGCCGGCAGTGTGCTCGGAATGTGGAAGAGGCTTTGACAACCACTCCCTCCTCCTGGCGCACCAGAAGCTCCATTTTGGTGCGCGGCCATGGACATGCAAGGAGTGTGGGAAAGGCTTTTTCCGGAAGTCCCGTCTGGTCGTCCACCAGAGACGGCACACCGGGGAACGACCGTTTTCATGTGCGCAATGTGGGAAGGGCTTCTCCTGTAGGGCGCATCTGGTGACTCATGAGAAGATTCACACCGGTATAAAACCGTTCCAGTGCGCACAATGCGGCAAAGCGTTTATCCGGAAGCCAGACCTCATCATACACGAGAGGACCCACACTGGAGAAAAACCCTTTACATGTTGTGAATGCGGGAAACGGTTTGTGTGTAACTCCCATGTGGCCTCCCATCAGAAGGTGCACAGAGATCGCAGCAGCCTGACCTGCGCCATGTGCGGCAAATGTCTGAGAAGTGAGGCTCTGCTACGGGAACATACCAAAGTCTGCCCTATGATGATCCCGAATCCCCTCCCCAGAGGAGCCATACCACCCAAGACTTCTCATGGGGGGAAATTATTTCCCATAAGACACCACTGGACTCCCACCAATCAATGATTGCCCTATGATGATCGCAAATCCCCTCCCCAGAGGAGCAATGCCACCCAAGACTCATTCCAAGGGAAATCATTTCCCATTAGACACCACTGGACTCCCACCAATCAATGATTGCCCTATGATGATCCCTAATCCCCTCCCCAGAGGAACCATGCCACCCAAGACTCATTCCAAGGGAAATCATTTCCCATTAGACACCACTGGACTCCCACCAATCAATGATTGCCCTATGATGATCGCAAATCCCCTCCCCAGAGGAGCAATGCCACCCAAGACTCATTCCAAGGGAAATCATTTCCCATTAGACACCACTGGACTCCCACCAATCAATGACTGCCCTATGATGATCCCTAATCCCCTCCCCAGAGGAGCCATGCCACCCAAGACTTCTCATGGGGGGAAATGATTTCCCATAAGACACCACTGGACTCCCACCAATCAATGATTGCCCTATGATGATCGCAAATCCCCCTCCCCAGAGGAGCAATGCCACCCAAGACTCATTCCAAGGGAAATAATTTCCCATTAGACACCACTGGACTCCACCAATCAATGACTGCCCTATGATGATCCCAAGTCCCCTCCCCAGAGGAGCAATGCCACCCAAGACTCATTCCAAGGGAAATCATTTGTCATTAGACACCACTGGACTCCCACCAATCAATGACTGCCCTATGATGATCCCTAATCCCCTCCCCAGAGGAGCCATGCCACCCAAGACTTCTCATGGGGGGAAATGATTTCCCATAAGACACCACTGGACTCCCACCAATCAATGATTGCCCTATGATGATCGCAAATCCCCCTCCCCAGAGGAGCAATGCCACCCAAGACTCATTCCAAGGGAAATAATTTCCCATTAGACACCACTGGACTCCCACCAATCAATGATTGCCCTATGATGATCCCTAATCCCCTCCCCAGAGGAACCATGCCACCCAAGACTCATTCCAAGGGAAATCATTTCCCATTAGACACCACTGGACTCCCACCAATCAATGATTGCCCTATGATGATCCCTAATCCCCTCCCCAGAGGAACCATGCCACCCAAGACTCATTCCAAGGGAAATCATTTCCCATTAGACACCACTGGACTCCCACCAATCAATGATTGCCCTATGATGATCCCTAATCCCCTCCCCAGAGGAACCATGCCACCCAAGACTCATTCCAAGGGAAATCATTTCCCATTAGACACCACTGGACTCCCACCAATCAATGATTGCCCTATGATGATCGCAAATCCCCTCCCCAGAGGAGCAATGCCACCCAAGACTCATTCCAAGGGAAATCATTTCCCATTAGACACCACTGGACTCCCACCAATCAATGACTGCCCTATGATGATCCCTAATCCCCTCCCCAGAGGAGCCATGCCACCCAAGACTTCTCATGGGGGGAAATGATTTCCCATAAGACACCACTGGACTCCCACCAATCAATGATTGCCCTATGATGATCGCAAATCCCCCTCCCCAGAGGAGCAATGCCACCCAAGACTCATTCCAAGGGAAATAATTTCCCATTAGACACCACTGGACTCCACCAATCAATGACTGCCCTATGATGATCCCAAGTCCCCTCCCCAGAGGAGCAATGCCACCCAAGACTCATTCCAAGGGAAATCATTTGTCATTAGACACCACTGGACTCCCACCAATCAATGACTGCCCTATGATGATCCCTAATCCCCTCCCCAGAGGAGCCATGCCACCCAAGACTTCTCATGGGGGGAAATGATTTCCCATAAGACACCACTGGACTCCCACCAATCAATGATTGCCCTATGATGATCGCAAATCCCCCTCCCCAGAGGAGCAATGCCACCCAAGACTCATTCCAAGGGAAATAATTTCCCATTAGACACCACTGGACTCCACCAATCAATGACTGCCCTATGATGATCCCTAATCCCCTCCCCAGAGGAGCCATGCCACCCAAGACTCATTCCAAGGGAAATTATTTCCCATAAGACACCACTGGACTCCCACCAATCAATGATTGCCCTATGATGATCGCAAATCCCCTCCCCAGAGGAGCAATGCCACCCAAGACTCATTCCAAGGGAAATCATTTCCCATTAGACACCACTGGACTCGCACCAATCAATGACTGCCCTATGATGATCCCAAATCCCCTCCCCAGAGGAGCCATACCACCCAAGACTTCTCATGGAGGCAAATTATTTCCCATAAGGAACCACTGGACTCCCACCAATCAATGATTGCCCTATGATGATCGCAAATCCCCTCCCCAGAGGAGAAATGCCATCCAAGACTCATTCCAAGGGAAATCATTTCCCATTAGACATCACTGGACTCCACCAATCAATGACTGCCCTATGATGATCCCAAGTCCCCTCCCCAGAGGAGCCATGCCACCCAAGACTCATTCCAAGGGAAATCATTTCCCATAAGACACCACTGGACTCCCACCAATCTGCCCTATGATGATCCCTAATCCCCTCCCCAGAGGAGCCATGCCACCCAAGACTTCTCATGGGGGGGGGAAATTATTTCCCATTAGACACCACTGGACTCCCACCAATCAATGACTGCGCTCCTTGGGCTGCCCTCAGTGACCCAGCTGGGCATTCACATACTTGGTCCCGCAGGAGAGCTCAGCAGCTGGAGCCATTCAGGAGATCACAAGTATATGAAAGCGGAGCTGCACCCAAAAAAGGGGGATGCTCCGATTATCACTTTTGGCACCTTTCGGGAGGAACGGGTACCTGTTTGTGCCTGGTAGCTGTCCCCACTTCCGGAAGACCTGACTGAAGGGAGGTCCCCGGAAGTTCATCCCCCACCTCCTCCGTCCCCCGCCGCCGAGCCATTCACAAAGTGCAGCGCGCTTCGCGCATGCGCAGTAGGGAGCTGGCTGTAAAGCCGCAAGGCTTCACTGCTGGTTTCCCTTACAGGCAATGGCGGCCGCACCCGAGCACCAATGGGAACATGGCCTGGGGTGCCGACATGAGGGGATCCATGGACAGGAAAGTGTCCTAATAGTAAAAGTCAGCAGCTCTGGGATTTGTAGCTGCTGGGGGGGGAGGGGGGGAGGATGCGGGGTTCCTCTTTAAAGCGGCATTAAACCCGAAAGCCAACATTATAATACAGATTGCCAATTCTTTGATGTGCATTCCTTTTCTTTTTTTAGGCTCTCTATCTTACTTTTTCATCTGGTTTAAAAAAAAAGAAAAGGAATGAAGCTGCCGCCTCTAATAATTGCTGAGATTGCAATATAGGATATTATGGAAGGGTGGGGCCATCTAATTGGGGGGGAGGGATCATCTAATGGAGGGGGGGAATCTAATGAAGGGGAGATCACCTAATGGAAGATTTGATCACCTAATGGAGGGGGGGGTCTAATGAAGGGGGAGATCATCTAATGGGGGGGGCATCTAATGAAGGGGGGAGATCACCTAATGGAGGGGGGGTCACCTAATGGAGAGGGGGATCACCTAATAAAGGGCGAGATCACCTAATGGAGGGTGGGCATCTAATGGAGAATTTGAGCATCTAATAGGGGGGGATAACTTAATGGAGGGGGCATCTAATTAAGGGGGGAGATCATCTAATGGAGGGGGGGGGGATTACCTAATGAAGGGGGAGATCACCTAATGGAGGATTTGATCACCTATGGAAGGGGGGCATCTAATGGAGAATTTGAGCATCTAATAGGGGGGGATAACCTAATGGAGGGGGCATCTAATTAAGGTGGGAGATCATCTAATGGAGGATTTGATCACCTAATGGAGGGGGGGGATTACCTAATGAAGGGGTGGTCACCTAATGGAGGAGGGAAGATCACCTAATGGAGGATTTGATCACCTATGGAAGGGGGCATCTAATGGAGAATTTGAGCATCTAATGGAGGGGGCATCTAATTAAGGGGGGAGATCATCTAATGGAGGATTTGATCACCTAATGGAGGGGGAATCACCTAATGGAGGATTTGATCACCTAATGGAGGGGGGAGATTACCTAATGAAGGGGTGGTCACCTAATGAAGGGGGAGATCACCTAATGGAGGATTTGATCACCTATGGAAGGGGGGCATCTAATGGAGAATTTGAGCATCTAATGGAGAATTTGAGCATCTAATGGAGGGGGTAATCACTTAATGGGGGGGGGGGGATAACCTAATGGAGGATTTGATCATCTAATGGAGGGGGGAGATCACCTAATGGGGGGGTCATCTAACAGAGGCGGAGCAACCTAATGGAGGGGGGGAATCACTTAATGGAGGCGGGGATCACTTAATAGAGGGGGGATCATCTAATGGAGGGGGGGGGGGAAATCACTTAATGCGGGGGGATCATCTAATGGAGGGGGGGGCACCTAATGGGGGGAATCACATAATGGGGAGGGATCACCCAATGGAGGGGGGAGATCACCTAATGGAGGATTTAAGCATCTAACAGAGGGGGGGGGGCAACTTAATGGAGGGGGGGGAATCACTTAATGGAGGGGGGGATCATCTAATGGAGGGGGGGCACCTAATGGGGGGAATCACTTAATGGAGGGGGACCATCTAATGGGGGGACCATCTAATGGAGGGGGACCATCTAATGGGGGTGGAATCACTTAATGGAGGGGGACCATCTAATGGGGGGGGGACCATCTAATGGAGGGGGACCACGGTGCGACAGACACAAGATTGGGGCGTCTTCTTACTTTTCTTTTTATCAGTTTTTCACCTTTTGAATAATGAGGATATTGGACGGAGATTGGAAACAAACATGACAAATCTGATGTGAAAAGGAAAGCGCAGTCCACGTTGTCTTCAGTTGTTTGTCTTCTGTTTTCACCATGAATGGTCCGAGAATCGGACGAGTTCTGTTATTTATACCAATAAAGATACAATTGAACCCTTCAGAGACCTCATCTGTTCCATGTCTATTCCCGATCTTTGGTCTTATCATTACTAATGTTTCCCAACCATTCCTCTATTGGGGGTCACAAGGGGGTTAGACATCCCACAAGCAGTCCAGGCTCTGGTGTGGAAGACGATCATCAATGGAAATGCCCCAAAATGTAGAAAATAAAGTGTTTTTTTTAAATCACTTTATTTCCTGCTGGTCATGTGACTGCAGTCTCTCTAGTGGGCGTGTCTAGAAGTGACGCCCTGCTCCTCTGTAGCCAATTGGTGTGCACAGGGTGGGAGGAGCTGATCACATTCGCCTATCGGAGCACTTTCATCCATGTGTGTCCCCACATTTATAACAGAAATGAAGAAAAACTTTTTTTTTCATATTTCAGTCTTGTTTCATTTATTTTTCAAATAACAAATCACCCCTCCCCCCCTAAGATAATTGAATCCCACTAATAGAAAGCTCTGTGTGATAATCACGTCCTATGAGTACATAAAGTGTTATTGTCGTTCAAAGGTGACATCGCTGGAAGCTGAGAATTGTCCTGAGCAGGAATGGGGAGGGAGGTCCCCGATTTTGATGGGGGTCTCTGATATTGTAGAAGGGTCCCCGATATTGAAGGGGTCCCTGATATTGAAGGGGGTCCCTGATATTGAAGGAGGTCTCTGATATTGAAGGGGGTCCCGATATTTGAGGACGGTCCCTGATATTGAAGGGTGTCTCTGATATTGAATGGGGGTCCCGATATTGGAGGAGGGACTCTGATATTGAAGGGGGTCCCCGATATTGATGGGGGGGGTCTCTACTGCGCGTGTCTTATTAAGAAAATTGTGTGACGTGTAAATTGCTATATGAATCGCTTTGTGATCACTCAATACAGTCAGTTCTTAGAGTAGAGGGTGGTGTGAGTGTCATTTCTTTGAGAACTGATTCCAGGTATATCTGAAATTGCATAATACATCGGATCTAAGGTCTGAGAGGTTAAAAGGGACCCCCTAGACACCAAATTAACCCTTTCAGCACTGGGGGCTCATCCGCGGATGCATGCAGAACTACCCTTAACGGGATTGGAAGGCTACTCTTAACGGATTCGGTAAGTTAATTATATTATTGAGTGAAATTGACTTGCCGGGGTCCAGGTGTCAGGTGTGTGACTTGGCTTCCATCCCACAGAGATTGTTGCTGGGTTATAGAACCTCTCATAAGTATAGATGAAAAATGACTGGTCATGACCTTAGGGGTCATATAAATAGTGTTTTGGGGACACTTGAAAAGGTTTTGATGACCTTTAGAAGAATTTACAGAGAGTTTTAGTTCTGTTTGGGGCAGAACAGGTGACTGATGATCGATGTATTGTGTAAACTGTGTATGATTGTATAACTGCTTTGCTCTAAAAGTATCACGCTGGATGAATTATGCTGAGTGTGTCTGTCACGTGCCTAGTGGACGAGCCCAACCTGCAGGGAGTGACCTCTCTTGCGGCTCCAACTCGAGGGCCCTGGTAGGATGAACAGGAAGCACAAGAGTCAGGAGTGGCACGAGTGCCTGGCAGGATCAACAGCAGAAGATGGATCAGGAAGCACGGTGTAGCAGGACCTCGGATTGGATCAGAAGATGGGCAGGAGCCTGGAAGGAGCTGGATCGGCAGGCAGGTGCAGCAGATTGGAACTGGGCAGCAGGCGGGTACCAGGAACCAGGACATCGGAGTAGGACCTCAGACTAGAACTGGGTTGCAGACAGGAGTTGCTCAGCAAGCTTGAAGCTGGGCAGCTGACAGAGACCAGGATACTGGACCCGGACCTCAAACTGGAACTGGACTGCAGGCAGGAGCTGAACACCCACTGCTTCAGACGCCAACACACTACACGAGGCCGCCGCGCTGGCGGCCTTATATAGTGTGGGGCGTGCACTACACAGCCTGAGCTATGATTGGCCACAGGCATCCTGTGCATTGTGGGCCGTGAGCGCCACATGAATTTGACGCGAACGGACCAAAATGTTCGGACTTCGCCGAACGGACGAACAGCCAATGTTCGACTCGAACACGAAGCTCATCCCTACTCCCAACCAAACTGTCCTTACCTCCCCATGGGGTGTGCTCTCCCACCTGTGTTATTTACTCCCAAACAAACTGTCCCCACCCCTATGGGGTGTGCTCTCCCACCTGTTCTCTGTACTCCAAACCAAACTATCCCCACCCTATATGGGGTGTGCCCTCCCACTTGTGTTCTCTATCCCCAAAATGTCCCCACCCCCTATGGAGTGTCCCATTCCACATTTTCTCTATACTCCCAATCAAACTGTCCCCACCCCCTATTGGGTGTCCCCTCCCATCAGTGTTTTCTAATCCCAACCAAACTGCCCCCTCCCCCACCTTTTTGTTTCCACCCCTGCATGGACTGTTCCCAGCCCCTATGAGGTCTCCCCTCCCATCTCTACATATTCTAATGCCCTTATGGGGTATGCCCACTCTCCATGGACTTTCCCTGCGCCCGTGGACTGTCCCCACCCCCTATGGTGTGTACCCTCCCACCTCTTTGTTCCTGCGCCCCCCCCCCCCCCCATGGCCTGTTCCTACCTCTGTGTGTTTTCAACCCCCTCACCCCCCCATAGGGTGCCCAATGACTGTTAACGGCCTGTTTCCAACCCTATGGGCTGATTCCTCCTACCTCTGTGTATTCTCACCCCCTGCCCATGGCATTTGTCTTCCCCCTATAGGGTGTCCATGGATTGTCCCCACCTCCTTTATGGCAACCATTCCCACAGTTTCCACCCCCTATGAGGTGCCAACTCCCACTTCTGTGTATTGCCACACCTCCTGAACTGCGCCAGCCTCCATATGGGGGTGTCCCCACCCCCGTGGACTCCCCCCCACAGACTGTCCCTGCCCCTTTGAAGTGTTCCCTCCCACCTCTATATGTTCCCCCATAGACTGTCCTAACCAGCTTCTGTGTTCCCACCCCCTATAGTCTGTCCCGTCCCCTATGGGGTGTCTTCTGCCACCTCAGTGTGTTCCTGTTCCTCCTGTTACATTCACCATAAAATAAACAATATGGTGGGAGCCCCTCAACAGGTGCTGACCCAGGAACTCCAGGCAGAGATCTCAACCATAGATAGTCTGTCAGGTGGACCTCAAACTCTCCAGCAGCTATGAAACACTGAAATATCACCTCTGGGTGGAGTGACCCTTTAAAAATGAAATTTATTTATATTTTATTATTACAAAAATGAATCCTGAAAATGTCCCTCCCCCATTGTGGGTGTCTCCAGCACACCAGTGAGGTCTCTCTTCTGGGTGGACACTCGTAGGTTGGAGAAGCCGGAGGTCTTGGTGAGGTTGTAGTAGGAGAAGGCTCTTTTCGGGACGGTATCAGGAAGATGGCACCTCTCTTCTAGGATTTGTCCAGCGTCCAGCCTGTTGGGTTCACCAGTCCATCCCTGGTACACCACTAAAGTCTCTCTTCTGGGTGGACACTCGTAGGTTGGAGAAGCTGGAGGTCTTGGTGTAGTTGTAGGAGAATGTTCTCCCTCCACAATGGTGTCTGAAAGATGGCTCCTCTCTGCTATGGGTTGCCCGGTGTCCAGCCTGCTGGGTTTACCGTCTATATACCAGTCGGTCCCTAACACAACAGTAAAGTCTCTCTTCTGGGTGGACATTTGTAGGTTGGAGAAGCCATAGCTCTTGGTGAGGTTATAGCAGGATAAAATTCTCTCCGGTATGGTGGTAGGAAGAAGGCCCCTCTCTTCTATGGGATGCCCAGTGTCCAGACTGCTGGGAGCACCGTCCCTGGCACACCAGTAAAGTCTCTCTTCTGGGTGGGCACTTGTCGGTTGGAGAAGCTGAAGGTCTTGGTGTGGTTGTAGCAAAAGGTTCCTCTTTGGGATGGTGACAGAAAGATGTTTGGCCCATTGTCCTGCCTGATGGGAGCACCGTGTATATGTCAGTCTATCCCAGGCACACCAGTAAAGTCTCTCTTCTGGGTGGGCACTCGTAGGTTGGAGAAGCCGGAGGTCTTGGTGAGGTTGTAGTAGGAGAAGGCTCTTTTCGGGACGGTATCAGGAAGATGGCACCTCTCTTCTATGATTTGCCCAGCGTCCAGCCTGTTGGGTTCACCAGTCCATCCCTGGTACACCAGTAAAGTCTCTCTTCTGGGTGGACACTCGTAGGTTGGAGAAGCTGGAGGTCTTGGTGTAGTTGTAGCAGGAGAATGTTCTTCCTCCACAATGGTGTCTGAAAGATGGATCCTCTCTGCTATGGGTTGCCCGGTGTCCAGCCTGCTGGGTTTACCGTCTATATACCAGTCGGTCCCTAACACAACAGTAAAGTCTCTCTTCTGGGTGGACATTTGTAGGTTGGAGAAGCCATAGCTCTTGGTGAGGTTATAGCAGGATAAAATTCTCTTCGGGATGGTGGTAGGAAGAAGGCCCCTCTCTTCTATGGGATGCCCAGTGTCCAGACTGCTGGGAGCACCGTCCCTTGCACACCAGTAAAGTCCGTCCCTGGCACACCAGTAAAGTCTCTCTTCTGGGTGGGCACTTGTAGGTTGGAGAAGCTGAAAGTCTTGGTGTGGTTGTAGCAGAAGGTTCCTCTTTGGGATGGTGGCAGGAAGATGTTTGGCCCATTGTCCTGCCTGATGGGAGCACCGTGTATATACCAGTCTATCCCAGGCACACCAGTAAAGTCTCTCTTCTGGGTGGACACTCGTAGGTTGGAGCATAAGCTGTAGCTCTTGGTGTGGTTGTAGCAGGAGAAGGTTCTCTCTCCATGATAGTGTCATGAAGATGGCTCCTCTCTGCTATAGTTTGCCCAGTGTCCAGCCTGATGGGTTCATCGGTATACACCAGTCTATCCCTGGCACACCAGTAAAGTCTCTCTTCCGGGTGGGCACTTGTAGGTTGGAGAAGCTGAAGGTCTTGGTGTGGTTGTAGCAAAAGGTTCCTCTTTGGAATGGTGACAGGAAGATGTTTGGCCATTGTCCTGGCTGATGGGAGCACCGTGTATATACCAGTCTATCCCAGGCACACCAGTAAAGTCTCTCTTCTGGGTGGACACTCGTAGGTTGGAGAAGCTGTAGCTCTTGGTGTGGTTGTAGCAGTAGAAGGTTCTCTCTCCATGATAGTGTCATGAAGATGATTCCTCTCTGCTATAGTTTGCCCAGTGTCCAGCCTGATGGGTTCATCGGTATACACCAGTCTATCCCTGGCACACCAGTAAAGTCTCTCTTCCGGGTGGGCACTTGTAGGTTGGAGAAGCTGAAGGTCTTGGTGTGGTTGTAGCAAAAGGTTCCTCTTTGGAATGGTGACAGGAAGATGTTTGGCCCATTGTCCTGCCTGATGGGAGCACCGTGTATATACCAGTCTATCCCAGGCACACCAGTAAAGTCTCTCTTCTGGGTGGGCACTCGTAGGTTGGAGAAGCCGGAGGTCTTGGTGAGGTTGTAGTAGGAGAAGGCTCTTTTCAGGATGGTATCAGGAAGATGGCACCTCTCTTCTAGGATTTGTCCAGCGTCCAGCCTGTTGGGTTCACCAGTCCATCCCTGGTACACCAGTAAAGTCTCTCTTCTGGATGGACACTCGTAGGTTGGAGAAGCTGGAGGTCTTGGTGTAGTTGTAGCAGGAGAATGTTCTTCCTCCACAATGGTGTCTGAAAGATGGCTCCTCTCTGCTATGGGTTGCCCGGTGTCCAGCCTGCTGGGTTTACCGTCTATATACCAGTCGGTCCCTAACACAACAGTAAAGTCTCTCTTCTGGGTGGACATTTGTAGGTTGGAGAAGCCATAGCTCTTGGTGAGGTTATAGCAGGATAAAATTCTCTCCGGGATGGTGGTAGGAAGAAGGCCCCTCTCTTCTATGGGATGCCCAGTGCTGCTGGGAGCACCATCCCTGGCACACCAGTAAAGTCTCTCTTCCGGGTGGGCACTTGTAGGTTGGAGAAGGTGAAGGTCTTGGTGTGGTTGTAGCAGGAGAAGGTTCTCTCTCCATGATAGTGTCATGAAGATGGCTCCTCTCTCCTATAGTTTGCCCAGTGTCCAGCCTGATGGGTTCATCGGTATACACCAGTCTATCCCTGGCACACCAGTAAATTCTCTCTTCCGGGTGGGCACTCGTAGGTTGGAGAAGCTGAAGGTCTTGGTGTGGTTGTAGCAGAAGGTTCCTCTTTGGGATGGTGACAGGAAGATATTTGGCCCATTGTCCTGCCTGATGGGAGCACCGTGTATATACCAGTCTATCCCAGGCACACCAGTAAAGTCTCTCTTCCGTGTGGGCACTTGTAGGTTGGAGAAGCTGAAGGCCTTGGTGTGGTTGTAGCAGAAGGTTCCTCTTTGGGATGGTGACAGGAAGATATTTGGCCCATTGTCCTGCCCGATGGGAGCACCGTGTATATACCAGTCTTTCCCTGGCACACCAGTAAAGTCTCTCTTCCGGGTGGGCACTTGTAGGTTGGAGAAGTTGTAGCTCTTGCTGTAGTTGTAGTAGAAGAAGGTTCCTCTTTGGAATGGTGGCAGGAAGATGTTTGGCCCATTGTCCTGCCTGATGGGAGCACCGTGTATATACCAGTCTATCCCAGGCACACCAGTAAAGTCTCTCTTCTGGGTGGGCACTCGTAGGTTGGAGCAGAAGCTGTAGCTCTTGGTGTAAGTGGATCAGGTTCTCTCTCTGGAGAATGATGTAGTTAGGTCTGGCTAGCCAATCACACCTTTTCATACTCATGACAGTCAAGCGTGCCCAGTGTGTGTGGACTGATGGGCCAGGAGGTGTCTGTGCTGCTTGAAGCCCCGACCACACTCCGCACACTGGAAATTCCTTCCATGCTCCTTTTCGTGTCTGATGTACTGTGACTTCTGGGAGAAGTACTCGCCACACTGGGAGCAGGAGAACTGCTTGTCCAGGATGGCATGACTGGCCTGGTGGCGGATGAGCTGGGTGTAGTGGACAAAGAGCTCCCCGCAGTCGGGGCAGGAATATGGCTTCTCCCCAGTGTGGACTCGCTGGTGTTTGATGAGGTTGGAGCTGGTGCTGAAGTATTTGCCACAGTCGGAGCAGTAGAAGGGCTTCTCACCGGTGTGGACTCGCTGGTGGATGGTGAGCGTGGTCTTTCGGTTAAAGCTTTTTCCGCACTCAGTGCAGGCATAGGGCTTCTCGCCGGTGTGGCTCATCTGGTGAATGGCCAGGTGGACGTATTGGTTGAAGCATTTCCCACAGTCGGCACAGGCGAAAGGTTTCTCCCCCGTGTGGGTCCTCTCGTGGATGAGGAGCTGTGACTGGTACGAGAAGCTCTTCCCGCAATGCGAACATACGTGTGGCTTCTTGCTCTTGTGGACACGATGGTGGTCGTCCAGATCTCGTTTATTGGCAAAGCGATCGCCACACTCATGGCACCTAAAGGTCAGCCCTTCAATGCGAGACTGAGCCCTAAAGTTTGGGCCACACGGAGTGTTACGGCTGATGAGACGTTCACCAACCTGCCTCGTCCTGGGGAAAGGCGCATACATGCCCCGAGGGGGAGCTGAGGGACAGGAGTCTATGGTGTCCTCTTCACATGAATCTGTCCCATCATTAGAAGTCTTATGGTTGATGATCCGACCTCTGACCTCCTCTGGTTTTGGGAAAGGAGCATACACACCACAAGGGGGAGCTGAGGGACGAGAGGAGTCCATGGTGTCTTCTTCACATGAATCTCTCTCCTCATTAGGAGGGTTTCGGTTGACGAGTTCACCAACCTCCCTCGTCCTGGGGTAAGGCGCATACACGCCACAAGGGGGAGCTGAGGGACGAGAGGAGTCCATGGTGTCTTCTTCACATGAATCGGTCTCCTCATTAGGAGGGTTACAGCTGATGAGTTCACCAACCTCCCTCGTCCTGGGGAAAGGCGCATACATGCCCCGAGGGGGAGCTGAGGGACAGGAGTCTATGGTGTCCTCTTCACATGAATCTGTCCCATCATTAGAAGTCTTATGGTTGATGATCCGACCTCTGACCTCCTCTGGTTTTGGGAAAGGAGCATACACACCACAAGGGGGAGCTGAGGGACGAGAGGAGTCCATGGTGTCTTCTTCACATGAATCTCTCTCCTCATTAGGAGGGTTTCGGTTGACGAGTTCACCAACCTCCCTCGTCCTGGGGTAAGGCGCATACACGCCACAAGGGGGAGCTGAGGGACGATAGGAGTCCATGGTGTCTTCTTCACATGAATCTCTCTCCTCATTAGGAGGGTTTCGGTTGACGAGTTCACCAACCTCCCTCGTCCTGGGGTAAGGCGCATACACGCCACAAGGGGGAGCTGAGGGACGATAGGAGTCCATGGTGTCTTCTTCACATGAATCTCTCTCCTCATTAGGAGGGTTTCGGTTGACGAGTTCACCAACCTCCCTCGTCCTGGGGTAAGGCGCATACACGCCACAAGGGGGAGCTGAGGGATGATAGGAGTCCATGGTGTCTTCTTCACATGAATCGGTCTCCTCATTAGATGGGCGTAGTTCCGGCGTGTAAATCTCATCCTCCTCGCTGGAAAATAACTCCTCCTTGACGATAATCGGAGTATACGGTATAGGATCCGAGGGTAGGGAGTCATCTGCTGCATCCTGCACAGTGTCCTCCTCTTCCTTCACAGTCACTAAAGAATATTCCTCATGGCGTGCGGACAGAAACGCGTCGCTCTGCGGGAGATTTTCATCCTCAGCTGACCGGGGTTCCTCTTTAATACAGGAAGGTGAAAACTGAGAGCAGTAAGTGGGCAGGTGAGCTTCAGTGAAGGTGGGGTGACTTTTGTTATCCAATTGGGGTTCCTCAAGATACTTATGTTTCGAATGAGTTGAAGGGGGCGGGGTGGCACCATCTTGGAAATGGCCTTCACATGGCACATGAGTAGGTAGGCAAGTTGTAGGTTCAGCATGTGCTGGGGGGTCGTTGTGCCGAAGGCGCCCTCCTTCAGAAGATCCGAGCTCCTCTTTGGTCACAGTTGGTGCATTTAGTGTCTGATCTGCAGAGAATTCGGAGTCTCTTGGAGTCTCTACATTACAGCAGCGGGGTTCCCCTTTTATTGCGTTTGGAAGACCCTCCAGAGGGGGAACATTCTGGATTTCTGTGAAAAGAAAGAAGGCCTCATTAGGGGTCTCACCAGCGTACATCAATCATCATTATCAGGATATGTAATCTTTAAAGAGAGTCTCTGGGGTACAGATGCTTTCAACTTACAGGGGGGGGGGATTTATTTATAGTCCTGCAGAACCCCCTGTATTGGGTCACCTCCCACTGATTGGTAGTGGGGGGGTCAGGATGATGGTGGTGGTTGGGGTGGCATACCAAGTGTTTGTGTATACTGAGCTGTTCATAGATGCTCAGTGCCTTGGTTGCAGCAGGTGTGGGGAATCCCATCTACAGAAACCACGAGAGACATCTAAAGTCTGGACCATCACAGATATCAGATGTGGTCAGATGGATAACGGAAGGGCAGGTGCTGAAGAAGACTTGACCAGATACACTTTATGATCAGATGTATACGGGCCCCCTCAGGAGTTCAGGTGTCTCCAGTGAGGGGTCCCGGTAATCCTCCATCATACAAAGACATTGGAGACAATTGGGCTCTTCCAACCTTGTGGTAACAGTTTGGTGAAGACCCTTTTCTGTTCCACCATGACTGTGCCCCCCAACTCCCGTATACAAAGCCAGCTCCATAAAGACCTGACTGTGCCCCCCAACTCCCCGTATACAAAGCCAGCTCCATAAAGACATGACTGTGCCCCCCCCCCTGTACAAAGCCAGCTCCATAAAGACATGACTGTGCCCCCCCCAACCCCCGTATACAAAGCCAGCTCCATAAAGACATGACTGTGCCCCTCCAACCCCCCGTATACAAAGCCAGCTCCATAAAGACCTGACTGTGCCCCCCCAACCCCCGTATACAAAGCCAGCTCCATAAAGACCTGACTGTGCTCCCCCCAACCCCCGTATACAAAGCCAGCTCCATAAAGACATGACTGTGCCCCTCCAACCCCCGTATACAAAGCCAGCTCCATAAAGACCTGACTGTGCCCCCCCAACCCCCGTATACAAAGCCAGCTCCATAAAGACCTGACTGTGCCCACCCCCCCCGTATACAAAGCCAGCTCCATAAAGACCTGACTGTGCCCCCCCAACCCCCCGTATACAAAGCCAGCTCCATAAAGACCTGACTGTGCCCCTCCAACCCCCCGTATACAAAGCCAGCTCCATAAAGACCTGACTGTGCCCCCCCAACCCCCGTATACAAAGCCAGCTCCATAAAGACCTGACTGTGCCCACCCCCCCCCGTATACAAAGCCAGCTCCATAAAGACCTGACTGTGCCCCCCCAACCCCCCGTATACAAAGCCAGCTCCATAAAGACCTGACTGTGCCCCTCCAACCCCCCGTATACAAAGCCAGCTCCATAAAGACCTGACTGTGCCCCCCCAACCCCCGTATACAAAGCCAGCTTCATAAAGACCTGACTGTGCCCCTCCAACCCCCCGTATACAAAGCCAGCTCCATAAAGACCTGACTGTGCCCCTCCAACCCCCCGTATACAAAGCCAGCTCCATAAAGACCTGACTGTGCCCCCCCAACCCCCGTATACAAAGCCAGCTCCATAAAGACCTGACTGTGCCCCTCCAACCCCCGTATACAAAGCCAGCTACATAAAGACCTGACTGTGCCCCCCCAACCCCCCTATACAAAGCCAGCTCCATAAAGACCTGACTGTGCCCACCCCCCCCGTATACAAAGCCAGCTCCATAAAGACCTGACTGTGCCCCCCCAACCCCCCGTATACAAAGCCAGCTCCATAAAGACATGACTGTGCCCCCCCCCCCGTATACAAAGCCAGCTACATAAAGACATGACTGTGCCCCTCCAACCCCCCGTATACAAAGCCAGCTCCATAAAGACATGACTGTGCCCCTCCAACCCCCGTATACAAAGCCAGCTCCATAAAGACATGACTGTGCCCCCCCCCCGTATACAAAGCCAGCTACATAAAGACATGACTGTGCCCCCCCCCCCCCCCCCGTATACAAAGCCAGCTCCATAAAGACATGACTGTGCCCCCCCCCCCGTATACAAAGCCAGCTCCATAAAGACATGACTGTGCCCCCCCAACCCCCCGTATACAAAGCCAGCTCCATAAAGACCTGACTGTGCCCCCTAACCCCCCTATACAAAGCCAGCTACATAAAGACATGACTGTGCCCCCCCCCCCCGTATACAAAGCCAGCTCCATAAAGACCTGACTGTGCCCCCCCAACCCCCCGTATACAAAGCCAGCTCCATAAAGACATGGTGTGACCAGCTTGGTGTGAAGGAACTTGAGTGTCCTGTACAGAGCCCTGACCTCATCCCTACTGATCACCTGACCTCATCCCTACCGATCACCTGACCTCATCCCTACCGATCACCTGACCTCAACCCTACCGATCACCCGACCTCAACCCTACAGATCCCCCGACCTCATCCCTACAGATCCCCCGACCTCATCCCTACCGATCACACGACCTCATCCCTACCGATCACCCGACCTCATCCCTACTACCGATCACTTTTGGAATAAATTGGAATGTTGACTGCAGGCCAGGTCTTCTTATTCAACATTCCCACACACTCTAAGATCTTATGAAAAGTCTTCCCAGAAGAGTGGAGGAAGTTATAGCATCAAAGGGGCACCTCTATATTAATGACCATGGTTGTGGAATGGGACGTCCAACCAGGTCATATATACATGTGATGGTGAGATGCAAATATTTCCTCAAAGTCACTGATGGGTTCAAACATCTCACCAGCTCTGTGGGGAGAATACCTGTCTGTACAGTCCCATGTGGGAGGGGCTAGACCGAGGAACCGGTCCAGCCCCTGCTAGGCTTCTGGGGTCCCCACAGCCCTCTATAGACCCATGGTGTCACCCGAGAGATAAGAAGCCAAACCTGATCATTTACTACTTATGAAGAAGATTCCTCTTACCAAGCGATGGAGCCGGATGATGGTCATCAGTGGTGACTTTCCGGCCCGGGTTCTTCTGCTCTTCAATGTACCTACACACCTGAGAAGAGACATCGATCAGGAACCCGACACACACAATGATACCGTCACCATCCAGACACATCCCTTGTCTGTTACTGTCCCACAATTCCCAGAATCCTCCTCACCTCTCCTGTCAGCAGCTCTGTGATCCTATTGGTCAGTTCCAGAACCTCCTGCTTGAGTTTTATGGACAAAGGTTGGGAAACCTCAAAAGAACTCTTCTTCATAACAACATAATCCTACAAAACGAAAACCACAGATGAACACGGACCTCAGAAGGGCAAATCCTCCTCCAAACACAGCGCCATTGAGTCTCTGAATGTATTTCCTGTCATGTCTGTGTTTTATTAATAGAGATAAGAGTGATGTCATGTGACCTCCCAGAATCCTCCTCACCTCTCTGGTCAGGTCTGTTTTATTAATAGAGATAAGAGTGATGTCATGTGACCTCCCAGAATCCTCCTCACCTCTCCGGTCAGGTCTGTGTTTTATTAATAGAGATAAGAGTGACGTCATGTGACCTCCCAGAATCCTCCTCACCTCTCCGGTCAGGTCTGTGTTTTATTAATAGAGATAAGAGTGATGTCATGTGACCTCCCAGAATCCTCCTCACCTCTCCGGTCAGGTCTGTGTTTTATTAATAGAGATAAGAGTGATGTCATGTGACCTCCCAGAATCCTCCTCACCTCTCCGGTCAGGTCTGTGTTTTATTAATATAGATAAGAGTGATGTCATGTGACCTCCCAGAATCCTCCTCACCTCTCCGGTCAGGTCTGTATTTTATTAATAGAGATAAGAGTGATGTCATGTGACCTCCCAGAATCCTCCTCACCTCTCCGGTCAGGTCTGTGTTTTATTAATAGAGATAAGAGTGATGTCATGTGACCTCCCAGAATCCTCCTCACCTCTCCGGTCAGGTCTGTGTTTTATTAATAGAGATAAGAGTGATGTCATGTGACCTCCCAGAATCCTCCTCACCTCTCCGGTCAGGTCTGTGTTTTATTAATAGAGATAAGAGTGATGTCATGTGACCTCCCAGAATCCTCCTCACCTCTCCGGTCAGGTCTGTGTTTTATTAATAGAGATAAGAGTGATGTCATGTGACCTCCCAGAATCCTCCTCACCTCTCCGGTCAGGTCTGTGTTTTATTAATAGAGATAAGAGTGATGTCATGTGACCTCCCAGAATCCTCCTCACCTCTCCGGTCAGGTCTGTGTTTTATTAATAGAGATAAGAGTGATGTCATGTGACCTCATCCCAGAATCCTCCTCACCTCTCCGGTCAGGTCTGTGTTTTATTAATAGAGATAAGAGTGATGTCATGTGACCTCATCCCAGAATCCTCCTCACCTCTCCGGTCAGCAGGTAGATGATCTCCAGGGTGAGGTTCAGTATGGTGTCTGCGATTTCTCTCCTCTCCATCACGGTGGTGTCAGTAGAGAAGTTCCATCGTGATGACGGTTATGTTGGGGCTCTGTGATCCTTTATCCTATAGTCAGTCTCGGATCTGATGGATGGAGGAGGTAGAACTTTCGGGAAGTTTTTCCCATTATCTGGTTTTAAAAACAAACAAGACACAAGCCCTGTTTTGAGGGAAATTCAATAAAGAGAACCTGTCATCACCACTCGCTGTACACACTCCTCCAACGCGCCCGGCATCAGAGCTCACCCCTCCATCATGTGACAATGCCGGGGTCCAGTGATTGGCTGGTATCATGGGAGGAGGTGACCATGCCCTGTAATGTAGGTGCAGACCATGTGTACAGAAGTCCTCTGATTACCAGCAATGATCTGAGAGTTCCTGAGGCCACAGAAGGGTTGGAGAGGAGGTTCTTCTAGGGCTGGGGAAAAAAATCGATTTGAATCTTGAATCGAGCTGAGAGGTCAAATCAATTCAAATTTTCAGCAAATCAATTTATTTATTTTTCTCACCAGGACCGGCGCTGACACCGCGCTGGTCCTGAGGAGCTGTAGGCAGGAGTTTTTAGGTGAGGCCGCGGCTTCAGCCTAGTCCACAAAGCCGGACACCTCAGACTAGACCGACGCCGCGCCACCGACTAAAAACTCCTGCCCGCAGCTCCTCAGGACTGGTGCGGTCCATAAAAAAAAAAAAAAAAAAACTTGATTCGAACCGTGAATCGATTTTTTTTTTTTTTGGAGAAAATCGCCCAGCTCTAGGTTCTTCTCAGCAGGGAGTGCAGCAGTCATTGTATGCTGGACACCTCGGGATCAGCAAATATGGGTGTCAGCTGAATTGGTGGTACCATGTGACATCCCTCCCTACGCTGAAAGAGTCCAACTATTCAGCATTTACTGCTTTCTGGACACCGGGACTCCATTTCCCCCTCCGGGACTCTTTCCTACGAGAGCCTCCTCCTGCCAAAACCTGTGGAGACACGGGACTGTGGACAGACCTCCAGGATCTTCTCCTCTGCCTGCCCTGACCTAAGAGACTCTTTCCAGTGCCACTCAGGTCCTCCTCACCCTTCACCTTCTGCTGCGGACAGCCCTGATATCTGGACATCCACCTCCCCCTGCACTTCTACCTTCCTCCAGACTTCCACCTTCCCTGGATTTCCACCTCTCCCTGGACCTTCACCTCTCCCCAGAAGTCCATCTCTCCCTGGACCTTCACCTTTCCCCAGAAGTCCATCTCTCCCTGGACCTTCACCTCTCCCCAGAAGTCCATCTCTCCCTGGACCTTCACCTCTCCCCAGAAGTCCATCTCTCCCTGGACCTTCACCTTTCCCCAGAAGTCCATCTCTCCCTGGACCTTCACCTCTCCCCAGAAGTCCATCTCTCCCTGGACCTTCACCTTTCCCCAGAAGTCCATCTCTCCCTGGACCTTCACCTCTCCCCAGAAGTCCATCTCTCCCTGGACCTTCACCTCTCCCCAGAAGTCCATCTCTCCCTGGACCTTCACCTCTCCCCAGAAGTCCATCTCTCCCTGGACCTTCACGTCTCCCCAGAAGTCCATCTCTCCCTGGACCTTCACCTCTCCCTAGAAGTCCATCTCTCCCTGGACCTTCACCTCTCCCCAGAAGTCCATATCTCCCTGGACCTTCACGTCTCCCCAGAAGTCCATCTCTCCCTGGACCTTCACCTCTCCCTAGAAGTCCATCTCTCCCTGGACCTTCACCTCTCCCCAGAAGTCCATCTCTCCCTGGACCTTCACCTCTCCCCAGAAGTCCATCTCTCCCTGGACCTTCACCTCTTCCCAGAAGTCCATCTCTCCCTGGACCTTCACCTCTCCCCAGAAGTCCATCTCGCCCTGGACCTTCACCTCTCCCCAGAAGTCCATCTCGCCCTGGACCTTCACCTCTCCCCAGAAATCCATCTCTCCCTGGACCTTCACCTCTCCCCAGAAGTCCATCTCTCCCTGGACCTTCACCTCTCCCCAGAAGTCCATCTCTCCCTGGACCTTCACCTCTCCCCAGAAGTCCATCTCTCCCTGGACCTTCACGTCTCCCCAGAAGTCCATCTCTCCCTGGACCTTCACCTCTCCCCAGAAGTCCATCTCTCCCTGGACCTTCACCTCTCCCCAGAAGTCCATCTCTCCCTGGACCTTCACCTCTCCCCAGAAGTCCATCTCTCCCTGGACCTCCACCTCTCCCCAGAAGTCCATCTCTCCCTGGACCTTCACGTCTCCCCAGAAGTCCATCTCTCCCTGGACCTTCACCTCTCCCTAGAAGTCCATCTCTCCCTGGACCTTCACCTCTCCCCAGAAGTCCATCTCTCCCTGGACCTTCACCTCTCCCCAGAAGTCCATCTCTCCCTGGACCTCCACCTCTTCCCAGAAGTCCATCTCTCCCTGGACCTTCACCTCTCCCCAGAAGTCCATCTCTCCTTGGACCTCCACCTCTCCCCAGAAGTCCACCTCTCCCTGGACCTTCACCTCTCCCCAGAAGTCCATCTCTCCCTGGACCTTCATCTCTCCTTGGACCTTCACCTCTCCCCAGAAGTCCATCTCTCCTTGGACCTTCACGTCTCCCCAGAAGTCCATCTCTCCCTGGACCTCCACCTCTTCCCAGAAGTCCATCTCTCCCTGGACCTTCACCTCTCCCCAGAAGTCCATCTCTCCCTGGACCTTCACCTCTCCCCAGAAGTCCATCTCTCCCTGGACCTTCACGTCTCCCCAGAAGTCCATCTCTCCCTGGACCTTCACCTCTCCCCAGAAGTCCATCTCTCCCTGGACCTTCACCTCTCCCCAGAAGTCCATCTCTCCCTGGACCTTCACGTCTTCCCAGAAGTCCATCTCTCCCTGGACCTTCACGTCTCCCCAGAAGTCCATCTCTCCCTGGACCTTCACCTCTCCCCAGAAGTCCATCTCTCCCTGGACCTTCACCTCTCCGCAGAAGTCCATCTCTCCCTGGACCTTCACCTCTCCCCAGAAGTCCATCTCTCCCTGGACCTTCACCTCTCCCCAGAAGTCCATCTCTCCCTGGACCTTCACCTCTCCCCAGAAGTCCATCTCTCCCTGGACCTTCACATCTTCCCAGAAGTCCATCTCTCCCTGGACCTTCACATCTCCCCAGAAGTCCATCTCTCCCTGGACCTTCACATCTTCCCAGAAGTCCATCTCTCCCTGGACCTTCACATCTTCCCAGAAGTCCATCTCTCCCTGGACCTTCACCTCTCCCCAGAAGTCCATCTCTCCCTGGACCTTCACATCTTCCCAGAAGTCCATCTCTCCCTGGACCTTCACCTCTTCCCAGAAGTCCATCTCTCCCTGGACCTCCACCTCTTCCCAGAAGTCCATCTCTCCCTGGACCTTCACATCTCCCCAGAAGTCCATCTCTCCTTGGACCTTCACGTCTCCCCAGAAGTCCATCTCTCCCTGGACCTCCACCTCTTCCCAGAAGTCCATCTCTCCCTGGACCTTCACCTCTCCCCAGAAGTCCATCTCTCCCTGGACCTTCACCTCTTCCCAGAAGTCCATCTCTCCCTGGACCTCCACCTCTTCCCAGAAGTCCATCTCTCCCTGGACCTTCACCTCTCCCCAGAAGTCCATCTCTCCCTGGACCTTCACCTCTCCCCAGAAGTCCATCTCTCCCTGGACCTTCACCTCTCCCCAGAAGTCCATCTCTCCCTGGACCTTCACCTCTCCCCAGAAGTCCATCTCTCCCTGGACCTCCACCTCTTCCCAGAAGTCCATCTCTCCCTGGACCTTCACCTCTCCCCAGAAGTCCATCTCTCCCTGGACCTTCACCTCTTCCCAGAAGTCCATCTCTCCCTGGACCTTCACCTCTCCCCAGAAGTCCATCTCTCCCTGGACCTCCACCTCTTCCCAGAAGTCCATCTCTCCCTGGACCTTCACCTCTCCCCAGAAGTCCACCTCTCCCTGGACCTTCACCTCTCCCCAGAAGTCCATCTCTCCCTGGACCTTCACCTCTTCCCAGAAGTCCATCTCTCCCTGGACCTTCACATCTCCCCAGAAGTCTATCTCTCCCTGGACCTCCACCTCTTCCCAGAAGTCCATCTCTCCCTGGACCTTCACCTCTCCCCAGAAGTCCATCTCTCCCTGGACCTTCACGTCTCCCCAGAAGTCCATCTCTCCCTGGACCTTCACCTCTCCCCAGAAGTCCATCTCTCCCTGGACCTCCACCTCTTCCCAGAAGTCCATCTCTCCCTGGACCTTCACATCTCCCCAGAAGTCCATCTCTCCCTGGACCTTCACCTCTTCCCAGAAGTCCATCTCTCCCTGGACCTTCACCTCTCCCCAGAAGTCCATCTCTCCCTGGACCTCCACCTCTCCCCAGAAGTCCATCTCTCCCTGGACCTTCACGTCTCCCCAGAAGTCCATCTCTCCCTGGACCTTCACCTCTCCCCAGAAGTCCATCTCTCCCTGGACCTTCACCTCTCCCCAGAAGTCCATCTCTCCCTGGACCTTCATCTCTCCCTGGACCTTCACCTCTCCCCAGAAGTCCATCTCTCCTTGGACCTTCACGTCTCCCCAGAAGTCCATCTCTCCCTGGACCTCCACCTCTTCCCAGAAGTCCATCTCTCCCTGGACCTTCACCTCTCCCCAGAAGTCCATCTCTCCCTGGACCTTCACCTCTCCCCAGAAGTCCATCTCTCCCTGGACCTTCACCTCTTCCCAGAAGTCCATCTCTCCCTGGACCTTCACCTCTCCCCAGAAGTCCATCTCTCCCTGGACCTTCACGTCTCCCCAGAAGTCCATCTCTCCCTGGACCTCCACCTCTTCCCAGAAGTCCATCTCTCCCTGGACCTTCACATCTCCCCAGAAGTCCATCTCTCCTTGGACCTTCACGTCTCCCCAGAAGTCCATCTCTCCCTGGACCTCCACCTCTTCCCAGAAGTCCATCTCTCCCTGGACCTTCACCTCTCCCCAGAAGTCCATCTCTCCCTGGACCTTCACCTCTTCCCAGAAGTCCATCTCTCCCTGGACCTCCACCTCTCCCCAGAAGTCCATCTCTCCCTGGACCTTCACCTCTCCCCAGAAGTCCATCTCTCCCTGGACCTTCACCTCTCCCCAGAAGTCCATCTCTCCCTGGACCTCCACCTCTTCCCAGAAGTCCATCTCTCCCTGGACCTTCACCTCTCCCCAGAAGTCCATCTCTCCCTGGACCTTCACCTCTTCCCAGAAGTCCATCTCTCCCTGGACCTTCACCTCTCCCCAGAAGTCCATCTCTCCCTGGACCTCCACCTCTTCCCAGAAGTCCATCTCTCCCTGGACCTTCACCTCTCCCCAGAAGTCCACCTCTCCCTGGACCTTCACCTCTCCCCAGAAGTCCATCTCTCCCTGGACCTTCACCTCTTCCCAGAAGTCCATCTCTCCCTGGACCTTCACATCTCCCCAGAAGTCTATCTCTCCCTGGACCTCCACCTCTTCCCAGAAGTCCATCTCTCCCTGGACCTTCACCTCTCCCCAGAAGTCCATCTCTCCCTGGACCTTCACGTCTCCCCAGAAGTCCATCTCTCCCTGGACCTTCACCTCTCCCCAGAAGTCCATCTCTCCCTGGACCTTCACATCTCCCCAGAAGTCCATCTCTCCCTGGACCTCCACCTCTTCCCAGAAGTCCATCTCTCCCTGGACCTTCACATCTCCCCAGAAGTCCATCTCTCCCTGGACCTTCACCTCTTCCCAGAAGTCCATCTCTCCCTGGACCTTCACCTCTCCCCAGAAGTCCATCTCTCCCTGGACCTCCACCTCTTTCCAGAAGTCCATCTCTCCCTGGACCTTCACCTCTTCCCAGAAATCCATCTCTCCCTGGACCTTCACCTCTTCCCAGAAGTCCATCTCTCCCTGGACCTTCACCTCTCCCCGGACCTCCACCTCTTTCCAGAAGTCCATCTCTCCCTGGACCTTCACCTCTTCCCAGAAATCCATCTCTCCCTGGACCTTCACCTCTCCCCAGAAGTCCATCTCTCCCTGGACCTTGACGTCTCCCCAGAAGTCCATCTATCCCTGGACCTTCACCTCTCCCCAGAAGTCCATCTATCCCTGGACCTTCACCTCTCCCCAGAAGTCCATCTCTCCCTGGACCTTCACCTCTCCCCAGAAGTCCATCTCTCCCTGGACCTTCACCTCTCCCCAGAAGTCCATCTCTCCCTGGACCTCCACCTCTTCCCAGAAGTCCATCTCTCCCTGGACCTTCACCTCTCCCCAGAAGTCCATCTCTCCCTGGACCTTCACCTCTCCCCAGAAGTCCATCTCTCCCTGGACCTTCACCTCTCCCCAGAAGTCCATCTCTCCCTGGACCTTCACCTCTCCCCAGAAGTCCATCTCTCCCTGGACCTTCACATCTCCCCAGAAGTCCATCTCTCCCTGGACCTTCACCTCTCCCCAGAAGTCCATCTCTCCCTGGACCTTCACATCTCCCCAGAAGTCCATCTCTCCCTGGACCTTCACATCTCCCCAGAAGTCCATCTCTCCCTGGACCTCCACCTCTTCCCAGAAGTCCATCTCTCCCTGGACCTTCACATCTCCCCAGAAGTCCATCTCTCCCTGGACCTTCACATCTCCCCAGAAGTCCATCTCTCCCTGGACCTTCACGTCTCCCCAGAAGTCCATCTCTCCCTGGACCTCCACCTCTTCCCAGAAGTCCATCTCTCCCTGGACCTTCACCTCTCCCCAGAAGTCCATCTCTCCCTGGACCTTCACCTCTCCCCAGAAGTCCATCTCTCCCTGGACCTTCACCTCTTCCCAGAAGTCCATCTCTCCCTGGACCTTCACCTCTCCCCAGAAGTCCATCTCTCCCTGGACCTTCACGTCTCCCCAGAAGTCCATCTCTCCCTGGACCTCCACCTCTTCCCAGAAGTCCATCTCTCCCTGGACCTTCACATCTCCCCAGAAGTCCATCTCTCCTTGGACCTTCACGTCTCCCCAGAAGTCCATCTCTCCCTGGACCTCCACCTCTTCCCAGAAGTCCATCTCTCCCTGGACCTTCACCTCTCCCCAGAAGTCCATCTCTCCCTGGACCTTCACCTCTTCCCAGAAGTCCATCTCTCCCTGGACCTCCACCTCTCCCCAGAAGTCCATCTCTCCCTGGACCTTCACCTCTCCCCAGAAGTCCATCTCTCCCTGGACCTCCACCTCTTCCCAGAAGTCCATCTCTCCCTGGACCTTCACCTCTCCCCAGAAGTCCATCTCTCCCTGGACCTTCACCTCTTCCCAGAAGTCCATCTCTCCCTGGACCTTCACCTCTCCCCAGAAGTCCATCTCTCCCTGGACCTCCACCTCTTCCCAGAAGTCCATCTCTCCCTGGACCTTCACCTCTCCCCAGAAGTCCACCTCTCCCTGGACCTTCACCTCTCCCCAGAAGTCCATCTCTCCCTGGACCTTCACCTCTTCCCAGAAGTCCATCTCTCCCTGGACCTTCACATCTCCCCAGAAGTCTATCTCTCCCTGGACCTCCACCTCTTCCCAGAAGTCCATCTCTCCCTGGACCTTCACCTCTCCCCAGAAGTCCATCTCTCCCTGGACCTTCACGTCTCCCCAGAAGTCCATCTCTCCCTGGACCTTCACCTCTCCCCAGAAGTCCATCTCTCCCTGGACCTTCACATCTCCCCAGAAGTCCATCTCTCCCTGGACCTCCACCTCTTCCCAGAAGTCCATCTCTCCCTGGACCTTCACATCTCCCCAGAAGTCCATCTCTCCCTGGACCTTCACCTCTTCCCAGAAGTCCATCTCTCCCTGGACCTTCACCTCTCCCCAGAAGTCCATCTCTCCCTGGACCTCCACCTCTTTCCAGAAGTCCATCTCTCCCTGGACCTTCACCTCTTCCCAGAAATCCATCTCTCCCTGGACCTTCACCTCTTCCCAGAAGTCCATCTCTCCCTGGACCTTCACCTCTCCCCGGACCTCCACCTCTTTCCAGAAGTCCATCTCTCCCTGGACCTTCACCTCTTCCCAGAAATCCATCTCTCCCTGGACCTTCACCTCTCCCCAGAAGTCCATCTCTCCCTGGACCTTGACGTCTCCCCAGAAGTCCATCTATCCCTGGACCTTCACCTCTCCCCAGAAGTCCATCTATCCCTGGACCTTCACCTCTCCCCAGAAGTCCATCTCTCCCTGGACCTTCACCTCTCCCCAGAAGTCCATCTCTCCCTGGACCTTCACCTCTCCCCAGAAGTCCATCTCTCCCTGGACCTCCACCTCTTCCCAGAAGTCCATCTCTCCCTGGACCTTCACCTCTCCCCAGAAGTCCATCTCTCCCTGGACCTTCACCTCTCCCCAGAAGTCCATCTCTCCCTGGACCTTCACCTCTCCCCAGAAGTCCATCTCTCCCTGGACCTTCACCTCTCCCCAGAAGTCCATCTCTCCCTGGACCTTCACATCTCCCCAGAAGTCCATCTCTCCCTGGACCTTCACCTCTCCCCAGAAGTCCATCTCTCCCTGGACCTTCACATCTCCCCAGAAGTCCATCTCTCCCTGGACCTTCACATCTCCCCAGAAGTCCACCTCTCCCTGGACCTTCACATCTCCCCAGAAGTCCATCTCTCCCTGGACCTCCACCTCTTCCCAGAAGTCCATCTCTCCCTGGACCTTCACATCTCCCCAGAAGTCCATCTCTCCCTGGACCTTCACCTCTCCCCAGAAGTCCATCTATCCCTGGACCTTCACGTCTCCCCAGAAGTCCATCTCTCCCTGGACCTCCACCTCTTCCCAGAAGTCCATCTCTCCCTGGACCTTCACCTCTTCCCAGAAGTCCATCTCTCCCTGGACCTCCACCTCTCCCCAGAAGTCCATCTCTCCCTGGACCTTCACATCTCCCCAGAAGTCCATCTCTCCCTGGACCTTCACCTCTCCCCAGAAGTCCACCTCTCCCTGGACCTTCACGTCTCCCCAGAAGTCCATCTCTCCCTGGACCTTCACCTCTCCCCAGAAGTCCATCTCTCCCTGGACCTTCACCTCTTCCCAGAAGTCCATCTCTCCCTGGACCTCTACCTCCCAGAAGTCCACCTCTCCCTGGACCTTCACCTCTCCCCAGAAGTCCATCTCTCCCTGGACCTTAACGTCTCCCCAGAAGTCTCTCTCTCCCTGGACCTCCACCTCTTCCCAGAAGTCCACCTCTCTCCGGACCTTCACCTCTCCCTGGACCTCCACCTCTCTCCGGACCTTCACCTCTCCCTGGACCTCCACCTCTCCTTGGACCTCCACCTCTCCCCGGACATTCACGTCTCCTTGGACCTCCACGTCTCCTTGGACCTCCACCTCTCCCTGGACCTCCACCTCTCCCCGGACCTCCACCTCTCCCTGAACCTTCACATCTCCTTGGACCTCCACCTCTTCCCAGAAGTCCACCTCTCCCTGGACCTTCACGTCTCCCCAGAAGTCCATCTCTCCCTGGACCTTCACCTCTCCCCAGAAGTCCATCTCTCCCTGGACCTTCACCTCTTCCCAGAAGTCCATCTCTCCCTGGACCTTCACCTCTCCCCAGAAGTCCATCTCTCCCTGGACCTTCACCTCTCCCCAGAAGTCCATCTCTCCCTGGACCTTCACCTCTCCCTGGACCTCGACGTCTCCCAAGAAGTCCACCTCTCCCTGGACCTTCACGTAGAAGTCCACCTCTCCCTGGACCTCCACCTCTTCCCAGAAGTCCACCTCTCCCTGGACCTCCACCTCTCTCCGGACCTTCACCTCTCCTTGGACCTCCACCTCTCCCCGGACCTTCACATCTCCTTGGACCTCCACCTCTCCCCGGACCTTCACGTCTCCTTGGACCTCCACCTCTCCCTGGACCTCCACCTCTCCCCAGAAGTCCACCTCTCCCTGGACCTTCACGTCTCCCCAGAAGTCCATCTCTCCCTGGACCTTCACCTCTCCCCAGAAGTCCATCTCTCCCTGGACCTTCACCTCTCCCCAGAAGTCCACCTCTCCCTGGACCTTCACCTCTCCCCAGAAGTCCACCTCTCCCTGGACCTTCACCTCTCCCCAGAAGTCCATCTCTCCCTGGACCTTCACCTCTCCCCAGAAGTCCACCTTTCCCTGGACCTTCACCTCTCCCCAGAAGTCCACCTTTCCCTGGACCTCCCCCCCCCCACCTCTGTAAGGACTCTTCCATCCTTCACTCTACAGATCCCCCTGCCTTTGTCCTCTGACCCTCCTGCTGCCTTGTGCATTCTAAGTTGGATGCCCAGAACCTGTCCTCTCTACTTCCCTGGATCCTGGAGTCTCCTGTGCCTGCCCTCCATGATCGTCAGAAGCTGCCAATGTGGGTATCCCCTCTGCTGCCCTGTGACTGTTATCCCGTACATACAGCCCCGTGTCCTCCCTCCTTGTCACCCCGGACTGTCCCCACTGTTTGCCTTGCTGCCCCTTGACTCCCTGTTTGCTGTACCATATTTCTGTTTAGGACTTGCCATCTGCTGTATCATACTGCTGTCCTGTGACCCAGCTGTGTGTCCCCCATTGTGTCCTTTGGACTCCCCCCCCCTTTGTTGCTGTCCCATATTTCCCTCCTGTGATGCCTCACTGATGCACTGCCATTGTACACCCCACTCCGCGCCATCCACCTGTGTGTGTGGTCTGCTCTTCACGCCCATCACATGACCCCCAGTGGAGGGTGGGACCTCCTCTGTGTACTGCACTATGGAATATGTCAGCACTATATACATCTCTATGGCTACATTACTGATAATATGTACAATGATCTCCTCACTGGTGTCATCCTGATTCCCTCTGAGGCCCAGAACTGGGGAAACAGACAAGGAGCCCACCCCTGCACCCCACATCACCCCAACATAGGACCACTGACCTGCACCACAGTTCTACAGGAACTAGAATGCCCTAAGACCACCACTTCCGGGTTGTGCGTTTCACTCATTGGCTTGTGTGCGTTCCAATATGACGCTTCCGGTTTTTGCGGTCCAAACGTTACCCACTGTGCGTTCCAGGCAGACACTTCCGGGTTGTTCAACGTCATATTCGCAGTTTGCTGCGGAAGTGACGTTTCGTCGCCGCCATCTTGCTACACCACACACTCGTCCACAGTAAGGATACACTGAGAAGGGTGAAAGCGGACATGTTGTTACACCCACCGGAATTTTGCATTGTACACGTATATAGTGAAATACAGAACTTACAACTCCGTCTGACTGGTTAGACGTTGAATTTTAAAAGCAGCGGCAACCCTCACACAGGTTTAGTAATCTGGCAGAAGTTCGATGCTTTTGAAGTTCAATATATAACCAGTCAGACGGAGTTCTAAGTCCTGTATTTCACTATAGAAAACTGTTACTGTTATAAATACCTGTAAATTGCAAAACTCCGGTGGGTGTGGGGTGTAGCAAGATGGCGGTGACGGAACGTCACTTCCGTAGTAAACTGTGACGAGTCGCGGTTTCACCGCGGAAAAGTCTGAAGACATGAAACGCAGAACCCGGAAGTAGGCTGGAACGCAAAACCAGGAGGAGGAGGGTGGACTTCCGGTGGAGGCCTACAGCATGAAAAGGGACAGACAGCAACTGACAGGAGGAGGTAACTTGTGCCTCATACCTCACCTGGGGGGAGGGGATAACTGTGCCTCACCTGGGGGGAGGGGATAACTGTACCTCATACCTCACCTGGGGGGAGGGGATAACTGTGCCTCATACCTCACCTGGGGGGAGGGGATAACTGTGCCTCATACCTCACCTGGGGGGAGGGGATAACTGTACCTCATACCTCACCTGGGGGGAGGGGATAACAGTACCTCATACCTCACATGGGGGAGGGGATAACTGTGCCTCATACCTCACCTGGGGGGAAGGGATAACTGTGCCTCACCTGGGGGGAGGGGATAACAGTACCTCATACCTCACATGGGGGAGGGGATAACAGTACCTCATACCTCACATGGGGGAGGGGATAACTGTGCCTCATACCTCACCTGGGGGGAAGGGATAACTGTGCCTCACCTGGGGGGAGGGGATAACTGTACCTCATACCTCACCTGGGGGGAAGGGATAACTGTGCCTCATACCTCACCTGGGGGGAGGGGATAACTGTACCTCATACCTCACCTGGGGGGAGGAGATAACTGTACCTCATACCTCACCTGGGGGGAGGGGATAACTGTGCCTCATACCTCACCTGGGGGAGGGGATAACTGTGCCTCATACCTCACCTGGGGGGAGGAGATAACTGTACCTCATACCTCACCTGGGGGGAGGGGATAACTGTACCTCATACCTCACCTGGGGGAGGGGATAACTGTGCCTCATACCTCACCTGGGGAGGGGATAACTGTACCTCATACCTCACCTGGGGGAGGGGATAACTGTACCTCATACCTCACCTGGGGGGAGGGGATAACTGTACCTCATACCTCACCTGGGGGGAGGGGATAACTGTGCCTCATACCTCACCTGGGGGGAGGGGATAACTGTACCTCATACCTCACCTGGGGGAGGGGATAACTGTACCTCATACCTCACCTGGGGGTTAGAATCCATCATGGGAGGAATCTCTGGAAGAAACCACCATGGGAAGAATCTCCGGAAGAAACCACCATGGGAAGAATCTTTGGAAGAAACCACCATGGGAAGAATCTCCGGAAGAAACCACCATGGGAAGAATCTTTGGAAGAAACCACCATGGGAGGAATCTCTGGAAGAAACCACCATGGGAAGAATCTCTGGAAGAAACCACCATGGGAAGAATCTCCGGAAGAAACCACCATGGGAAGAATCTTTGGAAGAAACCACCATGGGAGGAATCTCTGGAAGAAACCACCATGGGAGGAATCTCTGGAAGAAACCACCATGGGAGGAATCTCTGGAAGAAACCACCATGGGAGGAATCTCTGGAAGAATCCATCATGGGAGGAATCTCTGGAAGAATCCATCATGGGAGGAATCTCTGGAAGAAACCACCATGGGAGGAATCTCTGGAAGCATCCACCATGGGAAGAATCTCTGGAAGAATCCATCATGGGAGGAATCTCTGGAAGAAACCACCATGGGAGGAATCTCCGGAAGAAACCACCATGGGAAGAATCTCTGGAAGAAACCACCATGGGAAGAATCTCCGGAAGAAACCACCATGGGAAGAATCTCCGGAAGAAACCACCATGGGAAGAATCTTTGGAAGAAACCACCATGGGAGGAATCTCTGGAAGAAACCACCATGGGAGGAATCTCTGGAAGAAACCACCATGGGAAGAATCTCTGGAAGAATCCATCATGGGAGGAATCTCTGGAAGAAACCACCATGGGAGGAATCTCCGGAAGAAACCACCATGGGAAGAATCTCTGGAAGAAACCACCATGGGAAGAATCTCTGGAAGAAACCACCATGGGAAGAATCTCCGGAAGAAACCACCATGGGAAGAATCTTTGGAAGAAACCACCATGGGAGGAATCTCTGGAAGAAACCACCATGGGAGGAATCTCTGGAAGAAACCACCATGGGAGGAATCTCTGGAAGCATCCACCATGGGAGGAATCTCTGGAAGAAACCACCATGGGAAGAATCTTTGGAAGAAACCACCATGGGAAGAATCTCCGGAAGAAACCACCATGGGAAGAATCTCTGGAAGAAACCACCATGGGAAGAATCTCTGGAAGAAACCACCATGGGAAGAATCTCTGGAAGAAACCACCATGGGAAGAATCTCTGGAAGAAACCACCATGGGAAGAATCTCTGGAAGAAACCATCATGGGAGGAATCTCTGGAAGAAACCACCATGGGAAGAATCTTTGGAAGAAACCACCATGGGAAGAATCTCCGGAAGAAACCACCATGGGAAGAATCTCTGGAAGAAACCACCATGGGAAGAATCTCCGGAAGAAACCACCATGGGAAGAATCTTTGGAAGAAACCACCATGGGAGGAATCTCTGGAAGAAACCACCATGGGAGGAATCTCTGGAAGAAACCACCATGGGAAGAATCTCTGGAAGAATCCATCATGGGAGGAATCTCTGGAAGAAACCACCATGGGAGGAATCTCCGGAAGAAACCACCATGGGAAGAATCTCTGGAAGAAACCACCATGGGAAGAATCTCTGGAAGAAACCACCATGGGAGGAATCTCTGGAAGAAACCACCATGGGAAGGATCCTTGGAAGAAACCACCATGGGAAGGATCCTTGGAAGAAACCACCATGGGAAGAATCCCTGGAAGAAACCACCATGGGAAGAATCTCCAGAAGAAACCACCATGGGAAGAATCTCTGGAATAAACCACCATGGGAAGAATCTCTGGAAAAAAACACCATGGGAAGGGGCTCTGGAAGAAACCACCATGGGAAGGGGCTCTGGAAGAAACCACCATGGGAGGAATCTCTGGAAGCATCCACCATGGGAGGAATCTCTGGAAGAAACCACCATGGGAAGAATCTCTGGAAGAAACCACCATGGGAAGGGGCTCTGGAAGAAACCACCATGGGAAGAATCTCTGGAAGCATCCACCATGGGAGGAATCTCTGGAAGAAACCACCATGGGAGGAATCTCTGGAAGAAACCACCATGGGAGGAATCTCTGGAAGAAACCACCATGGGAAGAATCTCTGGAAGAAACCACCATGGGAGGAATCTCTGGAAGCATCCACCATGGGAGGAATCTCTGGAAGAAACCACCATGGGAGGAATCTCTGGAAGAAACCACCATGGGAAGAATCCTTGGAAGAAACCACCATGGGAAGAATCTCCGGAAGAAACCACCATGGGAAGAATCTCCAGAAGAAACCACCGTGGGAGGAATCTGTGGAAGAAACCACCATGGGAAGAATCTCTGGAAGAAACCACCATGGGAAGAATCTCTGGAATAAACCACCATGGGAAGAATCTCTGGAAAAAAACACCATGGGAAGGGGCTCTGGAAGAAACCACCATGGGAGGAATCTCTGGAAGCATCCACCATGGGAAGAATCTCTGGAAGAAACCACCATGGGAGGAATCTCTGGAAGAAACCACCATGGGAGGAATCTCTGGAAGCATCCACCATGGGAAGACTCTCTGGAAGAAACCACCATGGGAGGAATCTCTGGAAGAAACCACCATGGGAGGAATCTCTGGAAGCATCCACCATGGGAGGAATCTCTGGAAGAAACCACCATGGGAGGAATCTCTGGAAGCATCCACCATGGGAGGAATCTCTGGAAGAAACCACCATGGGAGGAATCTCTGGAAGAAACCACCATGGGAGGAATCTCTGGAAGCATCCACCATGGGAGGAATCTCTGGAAGAAACCACCATGGGAGGAATCTCCGGAAGAAAGCACCATGGGAGGAATTTCTGGAAGAAAGCACCATGGGAGGAATCTCTGGAAGCATCCACCATGGAAAGAATCTCTGGAAGAAACCACCATGGGAAGGGGCTCTGGAAGCATCCACCATGGGAAGAATCTCTGGAAGCATCCACCATGGGAGGAATCTCTGGAAGAAACCACCATGGGAGGAATCTCTGGAAGCATCCACCATGGGAGGAATCTCTGGAAGCATCCACCATGGGAGGAATCTCTGGAAGAAACCACCATGGGAGGAATCTCTGGAAGCATCCACCATGGGAGGAATCTCTGGAAGCATCCACCATGGGAGGAATCTCTGGAAGCATCCACCATGGGAGGAATCTCTGGAAGAAAGCACCATGGGAGGAATCTCTGGAAGCATCCACCATGGGAGGAATCTCTGGAAGAAAGCACCATGGGAGGAATCTCTGGAAGAAACCACCATGGGAAGAATCTCTGGAAGCATCCACCATGGGAGGAATCTCTGGAAGAAACCACCATGGGAAGAATCTCTGGAAGAAATCACCATGGGAGGAATCTCTGGAAGACTCCACCATGGGAAGGGGCCCTGGAAGAAACCACCATGGGAGGAATCTCTAGAAGACTCCACCATGGGAAGGGGCCCTGGGCCTCAAGGCAACCTTGTCCCTGTGTAGAACAATGAGAGGTTTTCTATGGGTTAAAGCCACCACCTCAGCAATGAGAAAGGCCACCAACAGACACAGGAATCTGATAGGTTGAAAGGTTTGTCTTGGAGGAACCAGGAGAACCAGGCTGAGATCCCATGAAGTCTGTGGAAAACGGTACATAAGGATCAGTGTGTCCAACAACCCGAATGAAGGCCTTCATTAAGGAGTCCCTGAATAAAGAACCCCTAAAGGTGAGATGTGACCAGTGATGGAACTCCAGGCCAAAAGCTGTTCCAGACCAGCCTAGAGAAAAGCCCGGAACCTGAGACTTGATGGAATTTCCTTGTCTTGCAACGAGAGGGATACACTTAACAATTGCGATGGTAGACTCTGTGAGAAGGCAATTCCTAACTGAATCTGATCCGATAGGCCCCTGTCCCCGGGGACCCAGGTTCAGCAGCGAAGCCGTTAGGACAAATGATGGCAAATCAAGCCTTGGGGCAGAAGTCCCACATGATCTGGAAGAGCCCACAGACAGTCTGCCAGGAGCCTGACGAGATTCAAAAACCACATCCAACTGGGAATCACAGGAAAGCCTTCCATCTCCATCCCGTGGAGGAAAAGAGGAAGGAGCTTTCCAGGAGGAAAACGTCAATCATGTTAAATTGATCACCAGAACATCCACTGCAAGGGCTTAGAGGATCCATGGATCTGGAGTCAAACCGGCTCAGTTTGTTGTTGAACCCGGAAGCCACATTCCGTGTCCTCACCCGCAGCAGAGTTCTGGAAACACCTCAGTAAGGGCAAACCATTCCAGATGTTGACAACTGAGTCCACCATGGCTGGGCTATGAAGTTCTGCCCAAACCAGAATCAGATCCACTTCTCTTTGAGCTGCCAGACTTCTAGCTCCTCCCTGATGGATTATGTAAGTCTCTGCCATGGCTTTTCCAGACTGAACCCTGGTTAGGTAACCCCGCAGACGAGAGGTCCAGCCTGGGAGGGATAATGGAGTCCACTGAGCTCCAGTATACTGGTCTAGAAACACGTTTCCTCCAATGACCAAGTCCCTTGTATGGAGAGGACACCTGGCATCTGTCGTGAGTACCTTCCAAACCATTGGATTTTCCCATGTCCAGTGCTACACTGGTGACCCACACACCGGGGCAAACCTGGTCCTGCTAGTCATAGTATAATCCAAAGACTACACCCTCTTGACCCGTGCTGCCAGAATAAGGAATTGCAATGGTCTGGAGTGAAATGGAGCATATGGAACTAGGAAGACCCTATAAATTCCATAGTCCTCATGTAAAAATGAAGGGTGAGTTGGCACCTCCAGGAGATGGAAAACTTTGGGCAGGACTGTGTTTCAGATCAGGCCCACATAGTCTGATGGAATGTTTCCAGCACTAATTTCTGGAGATCTAGGATCCACCCAAATCTCACCGTTCCCTCAGAAGAAGGTCTTCAAGGTATTCCATTATGGGGAATTCCGGAAAGTGAAGCAGAGCGAGAACGGGCTAGCACCTTGCTGAAAGCTTGAGGTGCGGAGGACGGGCAAAGAGAGAAAGGGCAGCAAAATGCAACGGGAAGATGGGGACATGCAAGCAGAGATCCTTGAGGTCCATAAAGGCCAGGAGGTCTCCTGGATGGATGACCGGCAGATTCCATATGGAATTTTGATACCAGGAAGATGCTGAGAACCTTCATAACTATATGGGGAAGTTGCCCCCCTTATGCTTTGGGGATGATGGAAAAAGTTTGAATTGAAACTTGGAAACCTCTCTTTTTCTGGGACAATGGCCCCTTGAGAGAGGACAGCGTGTAGGGTCACCAATCTTTTCAGGTTTGGCAACGTGAATCGGGATTCAGGAACCCAAATTCCAGTTTGTTGCCCCCGGGTACAATATTCTGGATCTGAGGGTCTTTGGATCAGATGGCTGCAAAAGACCAAATAATATTTCCCCTGACTCTGACAGGTGGGGTGCCCCCTTATCATGGGGAGGACTTGCTTGCTGAGTCGGAGGTCCAGGCCTAGGGCGAAACTGGGTTTCAGGCATTGCCTCCGAAACTGGATATCTGAGAGAATTGAAAGGACCGGGGATTTTGCATCTTCTTCTCCATGATGACACCTTGATGAAATTGTTCAGCAATTTGCCAAAGAGGCGTTCCTCATCAAAGTCCAGATACGAGAGGCGTTCCTCATCAAAGTCCAGATACGAGAGGTGTTCCTCATCAAAGTCCAGATACGAGAGGCGTTCCTCATCAAAGTCCAGATACGAGAGGCGTTCCTCATCAAAGTCCAGATACGAGAGGCGTTCCTCATCAAAGTCCAGATACGAGAGGCGTTCCTCATCAAAGTCCAGATACGAGAGGCGTTCCTCATCAAAGTCCAGATACGAGAGGCGTTCCTCAACAAAGTCCAGATACGAGAGGCGTTCCTCATCAAAGTCCAGATACGAGAGGCGTTCCTCATCAAAGTCCAGATACGAGAGGCGTTCCTCATCAAAGTTCAGATACGAGAGGAGTTCCTCATCAAAGTCCAGATACGAGAGGTGTTCCTCATCAAAGTCCAGATACGAGAGGTGTTCCTCATCAAAGTCCAGATACGAGAGGCGTTCCTCATCAAAGTCCAGATACGAGAGGCGTTCCTCATCAAAGTCCAGATACGAGAGGCGTTCCTCATCAAAGTTCAGATACGAGAGGAGTTCCTCATCAAAGTCCAGATACGAGAGGTGTTCCTCATCAAAGTCCAGATACGAGAGGTGTTCCTCATCAAAGTCCAGATACGAGAGGCGTTCCTCATCAAAGTCCAGATACGAGAGGCGTTCCTCATCAAAGTCCAGATACGAGAGGCGTTCCTCATCAAAGTCCAGATACGAGAGGCGTTCCTCAGCAAAGTCCAGATACGAGAGGCGTTCCTCATCAAAGTCCAGATACGAGAGACGTTCCTCATCAAAGTCCAGATACGAGAGGCGTTCTTCATCAAAGTCCAGATAGGAGAGGCGTTCCTCATCAAAGTCCAGATACGAGAGGCGTTCCTCATCAAAGTCCAGATACGAGAGGTGTTCCTCATCAAAGTCCAGATACGAGAGGCGTTCCTCATCAAAGTCCAGATACGAGAGGCGTTCCTCATCAAAGTCCAGATACGAGAGGTGTTCCTCATCAAAGTCCAGATACGAGAGGCGTTCCTCAGCAAAGTCCAGATACGAGAGGCGTTCCTCATCAAAGTCCAGATACGAGAGACGTTCCTCATCAAAGTCCAGATACGAGAGGCGTTCTTCATCAAAGTCCAGATAGGAGAGGCGTTCCTCATCAAAGTCCAGATACGAGAGGCGTTCCTCATCAAAGTCCAGATACGAGAGGCGTTCCTCATCAAAGTCCAGATACGAGAGGCGTTCCTCATCAAAGTCCAGATACGAGAGGCGTTCCTCATCAAAGTCCAGATACGAGAAATGTTCTCTGCACTGATGCTCCACAGACTCACAGTTTAGCCAAAGGGTCTTTATCAATAGTACCGAAAGGAGGCCCCTTCTGGATGTTTGATGTACAACATCTGATAGTCCATCAACTAAGTAAAGTAGAGCCACCGGCATGAGCTCCAGAAGGATCTGTAAGGATAGGTTCAGGTTCAGGATTAGGCCAATCACTATACAGGACCAAATGCAATATGGACTGCACTGGAAAAATCTTAAAGGTTTGAGCGCTTGAGAATTCAGGATAGTCACTTCAAGTGTAGCCAATGCAGACAGTTCCAAATCTAGGGCTGCGAGTTCTTCAGTAAGGACCAGGATGGGAACCTTAACCAGCACTGCACAGCCTTTGTATCCAGTACATCCCAGCACCGCACAGCCTTTGTATCCAATACATCCCAGCACCGCACAGCCTTTGTATCCAATACATCCGAGCACCGCACAACCTTTGTATCGCATACATCCCAGCACCGCACAGCCTTTGTATCCAATACATCCCAGCACCGCACATCCTGTACATCCCATACATTCCAGCACCACACAGCCTTTGTATCCAATACATCCCAGCACCGCACAGCCTTTGTATCCAATACATCCCAGCACCACACAGCCTTTGTATCCAATACATCCGAGCACCGCACAACCTTTGTATCCCATACATCCCAGCACCGCACATCCTGTACATCCCATACATTCCAGCACCACACAGCCTTTGTATCCAATACATCCCAACACCGCACATCCTGTACATCCCAGCACTGCACAGCCTTTGTACCTAATACATCCCAGCACCGCACAGCCTTTGTATCCAATACATCCGAGCACCGCACAACCTTTGTATCGCATACATCCCAGCACCGCACAGCCTTTGTATCCAATACATCCCAGCACCGCACAGCCTTTGTATCCAATACATCCCAGCACCGCACAACCTTTGTATCGCATACATCCCAGCACCGCACAGCCTTTGTATCCAATACATCCCAGCACCGCACAGCCTTTGTATCCAATACATCCCAGCACCGCACATCCTGTACATCCCATACATTCCAGCACCACACAGCCTTTGTATCCAATACATCCCAGCACCGCACAGCCTTTGTATCCAATACATCCCAGGACCACACAGCCTTTGTATCCAATACATCCGAGCACCGCACAACCTTTGTATCCCATACATCCCAGCACCGCACATCCTGTACATCCCATACATTCCAGCACCACACAGCCTTTGTATCCAATACATCCCAGCACCGCACATCCTGTACATCCCAGCACTGCACAGCCTTTGTATCCAATACATCCCAGCACCGCACAGCCTTTGTATCCCATACATCCCAGCACCGCACAGCCTTTGTATCCAATACATCCCAGCACCACACAGCCTTTGTATCCAATACATCCCAGCACTGCATAGCCTTTGTATCCAATACATCCCAGCGTGTATTTGTACCTAATACATCCCAGCACCGCACAGCCTTTGTATCCAATACATCCCAGCATCGCACAGCCTTTGTATCCCATACATCCCAGCACCACAAAGCCTTTGTATCCAATACATCCCAACACTGCATAGCCTTTGTATCCAATACATCCCAGCGTGTATATGTACCTAATACATCCCAGCACCGCACAGCCTTTGTATCCCATACATCCCAGCACCGCACATCCAGTACATCCCAGCACCACACAGCCTTTGTATCCAATACATCCCAGCACCGCACATCCAGTACATCCCAGCACCACACAGCCTTTGTATCCAATACATCCCAGCACCACACAGCCTTTGTATCCAATACATCCCAGCACTGCATAGCCTTTGTATCCAATACATCCCAGAGTGTATTTGTACCTAATACATCCCAGCACAGTCTTTGTATCCAATACATCCCAGCACCACACAGCCTTTGTATCCCATACATCCCAGCACCGCACATCCAGTACATCCCAGCACCACACAGCCTTTGTATCCAATACATCCCAGCACCACACAGCCTTTGTATCCAATACATCCCAGCACTGCATAGCCTTTGTATCCAATACATCCCAGAGTGTATTTGTACCTAATACATCCCAGCACAGTCTTTGTATCCAATACATCCCAGCATCGCACAGCCTTTGTATCCAATACATCCCAGCACCGCACAGCCTTTGTATCCAATACATCCCAGCTCCGCACAGCCTTTGTATCCAATACATCCCAGCACTGCACAGCCTTTGTATCCAATACATCCCAGCTCCGCACAGCCTTTGTATCCAATACATCCCATCACTACACAGCCTTTGTATCCCATACATCCCAGCACTGCACATCCAGGACATCCCAGCACCACACAGCCTTTGTATCCAATACATCCCAGCACTGTATAGCCTTTGTATCCACTACATCCCAGCGTGTATTTGTATCCAATACATCCCAGCGTGTATTTGTATCCAATACATCCCAGCGCTGCGCAGTCTTTGTATCCAATACATTCCAGCACCGCACAGCCAGTACATCTCATCACCGCACAGCCTTTGCATCTAATACATCCCAGCACCACACAGCCTTTGTATCCAATACATGCCAGCACTGCACATCCAGTACATCCTAGCACCCAACAGCCAGTACATCCCAGCAACGCAAGCCTTTGTATCCAATACATCCCAGCACTGCATAGCCTTTGTATCCAATACATCCCAGCATCGCACAGCCTTTGTATCCAATACATCCCAGCACCGCACAGCCTTTGTATCCAATACATCCCAGCACCGCACAGCCTTTGTATCCAAGACATCCCAGCACCACATAGCCTTTGTATCCAATACATCCCAGCACTACACAGCCTTTGTATCCCATACATCCCAGCACTGCACATCCAGTACATCCCAGCACCACACAGCCTTTGTATCCAATACATCCCAGCACCACACAGCCTTTGTATCCAATACATCCCAGCACTGTTTAGCCTTTGTATCCACTACATCCCAGCGTGTATTTGTATCCAATACATCCCAGCACAGCCTTGGTATCCAATACATCCCAGCTCTGCGCAGTCTTTGTATCCAATACATTCCAGCACCGCCCAGCCAGTACATCCCATCACCGCACAGCCTTTGCATCTAATACATCCCAGCACCACACAGCCTTTGTATCCAATACATCCCAGCACCGCACAGCCTTTGTAGCCAATACATCCCAGCACCGCACAACCTTTGTATCCCATACATCCCAGCACCGCACATCCTGTACATCCCATACTTTCCAGCACCACACAGCCTTTGTATCCAATACATCCCAGCACCGCACATCCTGTACATCCCAGCACTGCACAGCCTTTGTATCCAATACATCCCAGCACCGCACAGCCTTTGTATCCCATACATCCCAGCACCGCACAGCCTTTGTATCCAATACATCCCAGCACCGCACAGCCTTTGTATCCAATACATCCCAGCACTGCATAGCCTTTGTATCCAATACATCCCAGCGTGTATTTGTACCTAATACATCCCAGCACCGCACAGCCTTTGTATCCAATACATCCCAGCATCGCACAGCCTTTGTATCCCATACATCCCAGCACCACAAAGCCTTTGTATCCAATACATCCCAACACTGCATAGCCTTTGTATCCAATACATCCCAGCGTGTATATGTACCTAATACATCCCAGCACCGCACAGCCTTTGTATCCCATACATCCCAGCACCGCACATCCAGTACATCCCAGCACCACACAGCCTTTGTATCCAATACATCCCAGCACCACACAGCCTTTGTATCCAATACATCCCAGCACTGCATAGCCTTTGTATCCAATACATCCCAGAGTGTATTTGTACCTAATACATCCCAGCACAGCCTTTGTATCCCATACATCCCAGCACCGCACATCCAGTACATCCCAGCACCACACAGCCTTTGTATTCCAATACATCCCAGCACCACACAGCCTTTGTATCCAATACATCCCAGCACTGCATAGCCTTTGTATCCAATGCATCCCAGAGTGTATTTGTACCTAATACATCCCAGCACAGTCTTTGTATCCAATACATCCCAGCATCGCACAGCCTTTGTATCCAATACATCCCAGCACCGCACAGCCTTTGTATCCAATACATCCCAGCTCCGCACAGCCTTTGTATCCAATACATCCCAGCACTGCACAGCCTTTGTATCCCATACATCCCAGCACTTCACATCCAGGACATCCCAGCACCACACAGCCTTTGTATCCAATACATCCCAGCACCACACAGCCTTTGTATCCAATACATCCCAGCACTGTATAGCCTTTGTATCCACTACATCCCAGCGTGTATTTGTATCCAATACATCCCAGCGCTGCGCAGTCTTTGTATCCAATACATTCCAGCACCGCACAGCCAGTACATCTCATCACCGCACAGCCTTTGCATCTAATACATCCCAGCACCACACAGCCTTTGTATCCAATACATGCCAGCACTGCACATCCAGTACATCCTAGCACCCAACAGCCAGTACATCCCAGCAACGCAAGCCTTTGTATCCAATACATCCCAGCACTGCATAGCCTTTGTATCCAATACATCCCAGCATCGCACAGCCTTTGTATCCAATACATCCCAGCACCGCACAGCCTTTGTATCCAATACATCCCAGCACCGCACAGCCTTTGTATCCAAGACATCCCAGCACCACATAGCCTTTGTATCCAATACATCCCAGCACTACACAGCCTTTGTATCCCATACATCCCAGCACTGCACATCCAGTACATCCCAGCACCACACAGCCTTTGTATCCAATACATCCCAGCACCACACAGCCTTTGTATCCAATACATCCCAGCACCACACAGCCTTTGTATCCAATACATCCCAGCACCACACAGCCTTTGTATCCACTACATCCCAGCGTGTATTTGTATCCAATACATCCCAGCACAGCCTTGGTATCCAATACATCCCAGCTCTGCGCAGTCTTTGTATCCAATACATTCCAGCACCGCACAGCCAGTACATCCCATCACCGCACAGCCTTTGCATCTAATACATCCCAGCACCACACACAGCCTTTGTAGCCAATACAATACATCCCAGCACACCACAGCCTTTGTATCCAATACATCCCAGCACCACATAGCCTTTGTAGCCAATACAATACATCCCAGCACACCACAGCCAGTACATCCCAGCACACCACAGCCTTTATATCCAATACATCCCAGCACCACACATCCAGTATATACCAGCACCACACAGCCAGTACATCCCAGCTTGGTCCTTTTTCCTATTGACCCCCAGCCATCCTGCAGGGTACGGTCTATCAAAAGGAATCAATGGAGCTGCCGTGTGCCCTAGGCAGAGGACCCCGCTGTTTGTTCAGCTCAGGGCAGGACTACAGAGTGGGATGGAGGATGAAGTAACTATGTCAGATACATGAAGAGTGTTATCTACTAAAAGTGAAGTTGCCCTTTAACATAATTTTATCCTGTTGTGTTTTTATTCTCCTTTGTGTCAGCTGTTGGCTCTCACTCTTTCCTTCTTTCTGGCAGGTCAGTGAGAAGCCACCAATGATCTGGGAGCCATCACATCAGAGTTCATTCATGTGTCACAGAGGAGACCTTTGTGAATATTCACCGCGGTAGCATGATCAGGAGTTCAGCAGAAGTGTGAGATCCAGGTTAGGAGAGCCTCAAGATAACACAGTGATGGAAGAGTCCCAGACTAAGACATGATAAGTGGAGATAACGGCCATTATAGAGACTCGGACTGAGACAAGGCACATGGAAGAGATCAGGACTGAGACAAGGGACATGGAAGAGATCCGGACTGAGACAAGGGACATGGAAGAGACCCGGACTGAGACAAGGGACATGGAAGAGACCCGGACTGAGACAAGGGACATGCAAGAGATCCGGACTGAGACAAGGGACATGGAAGAGACCCGGACTGAGACAAGGGACATGGAAGAGACCCGGACTGAGACAAGGGACATGGAAGAGACCCGGACTGAGACAAGGGACATGGAAGAGACCCAGACTGAGACAAGGGACATGGAAGAGACCCGGACTGAGACAAGGGACATGGAAGAGACTCGGACTGAGACAAGGGACATGGAAGAGATCCGGACTGAGACAAGGGACATGGAAGAGATCCGGACTGAGACAAGGGACATGGAGAAGTCCCAGATCGAGGCAACAGACACGGAGAAGACCCAGACTAAGACAATGGACTTGGAAAAGGCCCAGACTGAGATAACTGACATAGAAGAGACTCATACCAAGACAACTGACATAGAAAAAATTCAGACTGAGACAACGTACATGGAAGAGACCACCTGGGTTGAGACAAGAGACAAGAGGCGGGAATTGGCGAGAGGTCACAGCCGCCACTACATGGAAAGCTCTCTATGCACAACGCGGTTCTCCGTGATTATGAAGGAGGAGACCTCTTCACATCCTGACCACATTGCCCCACTGTATAAGGCCACCATTAAAGAAGAACCTCTCCCACATCAAGAATGTGCCGACGCTCCCAGACCCAGATGTCTTAGACCGTGTACACCTGATGAGGTAACCCCCTCATTTCAAAAAGACAACATTCCATCAACTAGATTTTCCACATCTGCTACTCACAAAGTCATATCTGCTCCTATTAGAAAGAATTCTCAGTCAGGACACAATCTCCTGGACTCCAAGCAATCTTCCCTTGCAGATCATAGAAGGCACATGCCGTCCCGTATTAAGGAGGAGCCCTGCTCGTATGGAGGAGAAGACCTCCCCCATGCTCGGACATCTCAGATTAAGATGGAACCCTTCTCAGGTGATCTTGACTGTTCTTCCTCCATGGTTCAGATAAAGCAGGAGCCTCTCACAAGTGGAAGGAGGAGTAATGTGTTAGACCCCCCAGCTCATGTACAGTGTCCACCTATAGAGATAAAGGAAGAACCCCGATCACCTGAAGGAGAAGATCCCACCAACATGGACTTCTCTCCACACACTGATCCTACACAGAGACTTTCTATTCAGATTAAAGAGGAGGAGGAGGAAGAAGACTTTCCTCCTGAAGGGCTTCACATCCTCGAAGGGACCATCACGGACTCCGACATTCACTCCTTCACCATCACTGGAGAGTACATTGAAGGCATTGAAATCAAGGTGAAGACAAAACCCCTGCAGGACAAAGTGGCCTCCACATCTCAGTCATCGAAGACCACCTATGCATGCCCCGTGTGTAAAAGAAACTTCACCAATCATGGCAACCTGGTGCGGCACCGTGAAACCCACAAAGGGAAGAAGATGTCCTGCTTGGAGTGCGGAGCTGACTTCTGCAACAAGACGGACCTCACGGCACATGCTCGGATACACAAAGCCAACAGGATCCTCTACTGCTCCGAGTGCAACATCACCTTCCCCAGCAACTCGCACCTCATCATCCACGAGAGAATCCACACCGGAGAGAAGCCGTTCTCCTGCTCCCAATGCGGGAAACGCTTCTCCAGCAAGTCCAACGTCGCCGAGCACATGAAGGTCCACACGGGCTCCAAACAGTTCTGCTGCTCGGCCTGCGGCAAATCTTATGCCCGCCAAGAGAACCTGCTCAGCCACCAGCGGATCCACCAAGAAGCGGTGACGTTCACCTGCACCCACTGCGGCCAGTGCTTTGTTGACCAGCACAAGTTCACCAGGCACCAGCGCTTCCATACCGTGGACAAACCGTACCCATGCATCCTCTGCGGGAAGAGCTTTGCTCACAAGGCTCTGCTCCTCAGGCACGAACGGACTCACGTCGGCGGGAATCCGGTCTGTTCTGACTGCGGTAAATGTTTCTTCCGACAAGCCGAACTGACCAAGCATAAGAGAGTCCACATTGGCGTCACCGAGAAACTGTTTGAATGCCCGGAGTGCGGGAAGCGGTTCAGCTCGGGGCCCCGCCTCCTAAACCACCAGAAACTGCACGCGGCGGACAAGGCCTATCAGTGTACCGAGTGCGGCAATTGTTTCAAACAGAAGAACAACCTGGTGAGGCACCAGAGGGTTCACGAGGTGGAGAAGCCTTTTTGGTGTGCCGAATGTGAGAGAGGGTTCACCACCAGGTCCAACCTCAAGGTCCACCGTAGAGTCCACATCATGCGAAGGCAGCACCCCTGCCCGCACTGCGGCAAAGAGTTCCCTTTCAAGAGCCGGTTAAACGAACATTTAAAAATTCACGAAGAGAATAAAACGGAGGAGGGGCAAAGCTAAAACTAGGGGGGTGGGAGGCCCTATACACGACTCGTTTACGAAGGTCGCTTTATCTGGACTTTAGCATCTCAAAGGTCCGCTTATCTTGTCGACCCTTCATATATTAAAGTGGTTGTAGCCCTTCATGTACCCAGTCAGGTGACTCTGCGCTTTCACACAGATAGATGATACAAATCTCCCTACATAAGTTGTACCTGTTTATCTGCAGTCCTCTCTTTTCTAAAACCATTCAAAGTCCATAATTTATAAATCTTGTCTGAGCTTTCAGAAAAAAAGGGGGCAGTGAGCTGAAATCACGCTATGCAGAGATCAGTGAGAGCTGATTGGAGAGAAGGCACCCCCCCCCCCCTTCACACTGCAACAGAGCTGAAGCTGTCAATCTCAGGCTGTGTGCTGGAGCCCCCTCTCTTGGAGTCAGAAGTGATAAAAACTAAAAATATACTCACCTTACACCCCTTCCCTTCTTAATTTATTTTATATATTTTTTCATTTTGTACTAATTTTATATCACTTAACTTTATTGCTATCACACGGGGGCCCCATGTGGTGGCACATATTGAGGGACAGGTACACTTAATGGAGGGATCGGGGGTCTTTTGGACCCATAGTGTTTGCCCTGCACTCAGCCAACTCTTGGGGGACACAATGTCCTCCATCTGCAGCTTCACCCGGCTCCTGGCCGGGAAGGGACAGGTCAGAGCAGACCCCGACGTAGTAGTTATGTCAGCCGCATGAAAGAATTCTAGGTGGTCCAGTTATGGGTTTGGGTCTCCTTCACCTCTTCTCCAGCAATCTTCAGCCCTTGGGGATGTCTAGAGTGATGGTAAGGAGATCATGTCATCGTTGTACTGCGAGCGCAGGGTGCCATGATAAATTCCTCCCATAGTGACCTGTATGTACAGGAAAGAGACGCTTGATTGCCTGGTGGGTACAGCACCAGAGAGGAGGTGAGTAATACAGCGAGAGCTACTTTCCTAGTTCTGCACTGGCTGGAGAACTAAATAATTCAAAAAATGTCAACGGGAGTTGGGCTTTAGCTGTCCTTTTACAGGCGTTGGTGGTCAATCAGATAAGCAGACCTTGTATGTTCATGCCTTAATAAAGTCCCATCAGAAGGTTCAGGTGCAGAACCTGAGGTGGGGGGAGTCAGTGAGTTGCTGTTCTGAATGACCTTCCTATGCGAGTCCCAGAGTCCTGCTGCCATGTTAAGGCCCCGATTGATAATTCTCTCTATAATCAGTGCAAGTCCTCTGGGCAGATCCCATCAGCTGAACCCTACGAGACAAACAATCTGGATCATATTTTGATATTCTGTAGCGTCAATAAAAGTTCTTCCTTGTTACGGACGTGTCTTGTTTTATTGGTGGTCAAATGAGACCTTAAGTGCCAATGTCACGATGTTTCGGGGGCTCGGTCAGTGCGCCATTGAGGGACCCCAGATGTTTGGTGTCCCAATAAATCCCCTTAAAATTAAGAAAATATCTCTGACACTTGGGGACCACCAATGGTTTCTTTAGGGAGATCTCTGACAAGTGGGGACCACCAATGGTTTATTGAGGGAAATCTGACAATTGGGGACCACCAATGGTTTTGTGTGGGAAATCTATAAGAATTGGGGACCACCAATGGTTTCTTTAGGGAGATCTCTGACAATTGCGGACCACCAATGGTTTCCTTAGGGAGATCTCTGACATTTGGGGGCCACCAATGGTTTATTGTGGGAAATCTCTGACAATTGGGAACCACCAATGGTTTCTTTAAGGAGATCTCTTGATAGTGGGGGACCACCAATGTTTTATTGAGGGAAATCTGACAATTGGGGACCACCAATGGTTTCTTGTGGGAAATCTCTGAGAATTGGGAACCACCAATGGTTTCTTTAGGGAGATCTCTGACAATTGGGGGCCACCAATGGTTTCTTTAGGGAGATCTCTGACAATTGGGGGCCACCAATGGTTTCTTGAGGAAAATCTGACAATTGGGGGCCACCAATGGTTTCTTGTGGGAAATCTATGAGAATTGGGAACCACCAATGGTTTCTTTAGAGAGATCTCTGACAATTGGGGGCCACCAATGATTTCTTTAGGGAGAGCTCTGACAATTTGGGGCCACCAATGGTTTCTTGTGGGAAATCTCTGAGAATTGGGAACCACCAATGGTTTCTTTACGGAGATCTCTGACAATTGGGGGCCACCAATGGTTTCTTGAGGAAAATCTGACAATTGGGGACCACCAATGGTTTCTTGTGGGAAATCTATGAGAATTGGGGACCACCAATGGTTTCTTTAGGGAGATCTCTGACAATGGTTTATTGAGGGAAATCTCACAATTGGGGACCACCAATGGTTTCTTTAGGGAGATCTCTGACAATTGGGGACCACCAATGGTTTCTTTAGCGAGATCTCTGACAATTGGGGACCACCAATGGTTTCTTTAGCGAGATCTCTGACAATTGGGGACCACCAATGGTTTCTTTAGCGAGATCTCTGACAATTGGGGACCACCAATGGTTTCTTGTGGGAAATCTACGAGAATTGGGGACCACCAATGGTTTCTTTAGCGAGATCTCTGACAATTGGGGACCACCAATGGTTTCTTGTGGGAAATCTATGAGAATTGGGGACCACCAATGGTTTCTTTAGCGAGATCTCTGACAATTGGGGACCACCAATGGTTTCTTGTGGGAAATCTACGAGAATTGGGGACCACCAATGGTTTCTTTAGCGAGATCTCTGACAATTGGGGACCACCAATGGTTTCTTTAGCGAGATCTCTGACAATGGGGGACCACCAATGGTTTCTTGAGGCACATAACCTTGAAGATGAGATGCCCGTCATTTGTCTGGGGACATCTACCACGTTGATATCCTTTCTATACTTAGTTTTAGGGGTTGATTTACTAAAACTGGAGCACTCAGAATCTGGTGCAGTTCTGTATAGGAACCAATCAGCTTCGAGTTTATTTTTTTTGTCAAAGTTTCATTGTACAAGCTGAAGTTTACATCGAGGGGAAAAAATGGGATTTTTATATACAGCTTACCTGTAAAATCCTTTTCTTGAGAGTACATCACGGGACACAGGAGCTTCATTACATAGTGGGTTATATAGGCACCTCTGGTGATTGGACACTGATTGACCCTAATTAAGGAGAATTCCTCCCCTATATAACCCCTCCCATCTGGGAGGCACCTCAGTTTTGTAGCAAAGCAATAAGAAACCACGTAAAACCCAAGAGGGGCGGGAGCCCTGTGTCCCGTGATGTACTCCCAAGAAAAGGATTTTACAGGTAAGCTGTAAATAAAAATCCAATTTTCTTGATCATACATCACGGGACACAGGAGCTTCATTACATAGTGGGATGTCCCATAGCAATGCTCAGGTTGAGGGGAGGGAGACACAGATCATAAACATAGACCGCCAGGGACCTGAGGACCTAAACTGCAGCCTGCAGTACACTGCGCCCGAAGGCGATATCCTCTTGCCCTCTGACATCCACCTGATAGAATCTGGTGAATGTGTGGACTGATGACCAAGTCGCAGCCTTACAGATCTGAGCCAGGGAGGCCTGGTGATGCACTGCCCAAGAAGCACTGACAGCCCTAGTAGAGTGCGCTTTCACCTGAAAAGGAGGAATCTTCCCCTTTAAGCCATAGGCCTGAGAAATAACTTGTCTGATCCACCTTGAGAGAGTGGACTTTGACACTGCCTGACCCTTTCTGGGGCCTTCCGGCAGAATAAATAAGCAATCAGTTTTCCTTATCTCAGAAGTTGCTTGAAGATAAACACTGATTGCTCTAACCACATCCAAAGTGTGAAAAGACTCTTCCTCTGTGGACTGAGGGTCCGGAAAAAAGGATGGTAGGATTATATCCTGATTCAGATGGAAACCCGAAACCACCTTAGGTAGAAAGGACCTGTTGGGACGCATGACCACCCGGTCCTTATGGATAATTAAATACGGCTCCTTACTGAAAAGAGCTGCCAACTCTGATACTCTTCTAGCCGTGGATATGGCTACTAAGAAGATCAGCTTTTTAGTCAGGAGAGCTAAAGAAGCTAGATGCAGAGGTTCAAATGGTTGCCCCTGTAAGGCCGAGAGAACCAAATTCAGATCCCATGGGCATACTGGAGGTTTAACTGGCGGTTTTGTCCGCATAGCCCCCTGGATAAAAGCCCGTACCAGGGAATGTGATGCAAGCGGTTTTTGAAAAAATACCGACAGGGCCGAAATCTGCACTTTAATAGTGCTTATGGCCAAATTCATTTCTAGGCCTGACTGGAGAAAGGCCAAGATTCTGTTAATGACATACTTTCTAGGATGCCACCTCCTGAGTTCACACCAGGAAACATATGTCCTCCAGATTTTGTAATAAATACGCCTGGAGGCCGGCTTTCTGGCATTGACCAGAGTAGAAAGGACTGGCCCCGAAAGGCCACGGTCTCTCAGAATGTGGGTCTCAGCAGCCAAACCGTCAAATTCAGACTGCGTAAAGCAGAATGGTAGATTGGACCCTGTGAGAGCAGATCTGGCCGGAGAGGGAGGGTCCATGGCCTGCCTACTGCCAACTTCATGATTTCTGCAAACCATGATCGCCTGGGCCAAGCCGAGGCCACCAAAAGGACCGACTTCGTCTCCCTCTTGACCCTTCCCAAGAACCTCGATAACAGCGGGCTCGGGGGGAAGGCATAGATCAGATTGTACTGATCCCAGGGAACCGTCAGAGCATCTGACCCCTGAGCAAGTGCATCTCTTCTCCTTGACACAAACTTGTCCAGTTTCCTGTTGAACCTGGATGCAAACAGATCTACGTCTGGAGTGCCCCACTTGTGACATATGTTCTGAAACACGTCGGGGTGCAGAGCCCATTCGCCTGGGCACAACTGCTGGCGGCTGAGATAATCCGCCTACCAATTCTCCACTCCTGGGATGAAGACTGCAGAAAGACACGGAACATGCTTTTCTGCCCAGACAAGTATGCGATTCACCTCCTTTTGGGCCACCAGACTTCTGGTACCGCCCTGGTGATTGATATAAGCCACTGCGGTGGCATTGTCGGACTGAACCCGAACCGGGAAACCTCGCAGTCTGTAAGACCACTCTATGAGTGCCATGTAAACTGCCCGAATCTCCAAGATATTTATGGGCAGTAGACTTTCGGTCGCAGACCATTTCCCCTGCGAGCACGTTCCCTCCAATACAGCTCCCCAGCCTGTCAGGCTGGCATCTGTTGTGATAATCTTCCATGAGAGAGGAAGAAAAGTTTTGCCTTTCAGCAAATTCCTGGTTTGTAACCACCAGACAAGACTTTTGCGTGTCCCTGGGGATAAACGCATAGGAAGATCCAGGGATTGGGGCTTCCTGTTCCAAGCCGCAAGGATGCATCCTTGCAGAGGCCTTGAGTGGAACTGGGCGAATGGGACGGCCTCGAAGGAGGCGACCATCTTTCCCAATAGTCTCATGCACAACCGAATGGAGGAAGATCTTCTGCCCAGAATCAGGCGCACCAGATCTCCAATGGCCAAGGCCTTTAGCCTTGGCAGAAACACCCTGCCTTGAGCGGTGTCGATGATCATACCCAGGTATTCAAACCTGGTAGTCGGTTGTAGGGACGACTTTTCTAGGTTTATAATCCAACCTAGGCGTTCTAGATGTTCTAGCGTTTTGGTGACGCTGCGACTTAGGAACGCTGCAGTTCTCTCCACGAGAAGCAAGTCGTCTAGATAAGCCATGACGGCTATACCCTGAACTCTTAAGATTGCTAAGAGAGGGTCCAGAATCTTTGTGAAGACTCGAGGGGCTGTAGTATGCCCGAACGGCAAGGCCACAAATTGAAAATGGCGCTGCTCTACCGCGAACCTTAGAAATTTCTGGTTGTGCGGGAAAAATTGGCACATGGAGATATGCATCTTTGATATCTATTGATGCCATGAACTCTCCCCCTTGCAGGGAGGAGACCACAGTGCGGATTGACTGCATCCGGAAGGTCTGGATGTGTAAAAACCGGTTTAGGTCTTTCAGATCCAGGATAGGTCTGACACTTCCATTTGGTTTTGGAACGGTGAAGAGATTTGAATAAAACCCTGAACCCTGATCTTTCGGGCTCACTTCTACTCTCACACCCTGGGATAGTAATTGATCTAAGGCCAGGAATAGCGGTTTTTGCTTTACTGGATCCCTGGGGATCCTTGACCTTAGGAAACGAGAAGGTGGAATCTCCTGAAACTCTAGCTTGTAGCCCAGAGATACTGAAGAGATCACCCACTTGTCCTGAATCTCTTCCCGCCAGGCGCCTGCAAACTGCAGGAGCCTTCCCCCCACTCTGCCGAGCGGGGGCGCCCCTTCACAAGGAGGTTTTGGGGCTCTGCTTGGCAGGCTTTCGCCCCCAAGTCTTTTCCTGCCCCTGGGCTCGGCCTTGAGCCTTTCTAGTAGAGGAGGGCTGAGAAGGCCGTCGCCACTGTTTAGAGCTTGATGCTTCGGGAGAGAGAGCACGCCTGAATGAAGGACGCTTGCTCTTTTTGACTGGAAGGAGAGTAGACTTACCTCCTGAAATATTTTGGACGAATTTATCTAATTCTTCCCCAAACAAACGCTCCCCTTTAAACGGGAACCCAGTCAAATGCTTTTTGCATGACAGCTCAGCTGCCCAATTCTTTAGCCATAGAGCCCTACGCATGTGTACCAACATGAGGGACAAACGCGATGCTTGTTGGACAGAATCCAAAATCGCATCAATTATGAAACACAAGATGTGAGGCAATTCTGCATATTTCTCTACTTCCTCACTGGGAAGGAGTCCAAACATCTGTTTAACCTGTTCCTTGAGGAACTGACACAACCCCACGGCTGCGACTGTAGGCTGCACCACAGCGCCAGCCATGGAAAAGGAGGTTTTTAATAAGGTTTCCAGCCTTTTGTCAGCTGGATCCTTGAATACCTGCGCATTATCCAAAGGACAAGTTAGGTTTTTATTCAGACAAGAAACAGCCGCATCGACAGATGGGACCCCCCACTTCTTGGTGAAACTTTCCTCCACAGGATAATGCATGGAAAACCTCTTGGGAGGAGTAAACAGTTTATCGGGATGTCCCCAATCCTCATACATCAAGTTAGCCATTAAAGGATGAATTGGGAAGGAACAAGCAGTCTGTGGGGCTTTCCTGACTCCCAGGGAAGAGACAGAGGACGTAGCGACTTCAGCAGCAGGCATTCTGAACGTGGTACGCACCAATTCAGTGTAATACTGCACCTGCTTTCTGAGTGCCTGGGAGGAGGGGACTGACTCCTCATCCTCTGACTGATCCGACTGCTCATGATCCCTATCCAAAGATAGGGATCCCTCCTCATTTTCAGAAGAACTATCCGAGAGAGGGATTTCAGCAGAGGGAGGGGATCTACCCCTTTTCCTGCTATCTTTTAGGGAAGCAGAAATAAAATTCATGATTCTCCCTTCAAAACCCTCCAATGTAGCCCTAAGGGAGTCCTCAGTGACATAGACCGGGGCTGCGACATTAGGAGAGGCTGCAAAGCCTGACAGCTGCACTGACTCGTCTTGAGAGGCTGGCTCCAGTCTTGCAGAGGGGGATGGTAATTTACAGGCACTTTTGGAACCCCTGGACCTAGGCGGTGACTTGCCAGTGCTCTTATTACCTCCCCCTGAGACCCTCTTACGAGGAGACATAGTACTAAGCTACAAAGCAGAGGTACTAGTACAAGTGCGATCACTGTTGCGCTTAAAGTCTCACAATAAATAAATATATGCTTAAACTGCACAACCTGAAGCTGAGTAGGTGTCTTAAGGTTTGCCTGGATCCAATCCCCACGGATGCTTACAGCCCACAGCTCCTGTGTCTCCAGTTACAGTCCCCTGACGCTCTGGGCTTTTAAAACTGCCGCCTGGCGCCTGCGCAGTACAGCGCCGTGCACACTGACGTGCACGGCTCGCAACCACACCCCCCCTCCTCCATAAGGCCGGGAGCGCGCCCGGCGCGCGTGCACGCGCCCGCGCACGTGGACCGCGGAATCCGGGGGGGGAGGAGAACCCAAAACGGAGCAGCGTGGGACCCCTGAACTGCGTGGGACCCCTGTTTACCTTCATCTGTGGCAGGGACTGCAATGGAGACGTGAGTAGCTGAAGAAACCAGGCTTTCACTGAGCGTGTGTATTGAAAGGCATGTAAGTATGCATCAGGCTGCTCTTACTCCCTCTAGTGGTGGAAACCAGGTAAGACATACAACTACTCACAATGAAGAAATCCATTCATATATTTAAATATACAGGATGACTTCCCTTACCTGTCCCCGCCGCAGGAATTGCTGAACCAGACCAATTCCAGCCTTCACCCATCATGGCGGGTATTGTTAGCCAACCTTCAGGTATATCTGGGGCTCTTACGAAAAGAACCTCCCACCTGGGCCATGTAAAAAGCTCTGCCAGAAACTTTCGTGCGCTCTGTATAAACAGTACACCAAGTCTGGTTTTCCCAGAGCCCAGTCTTCCAATGGAGAGGACTTATAGGCAAAACCTCGCTTCTTCGGCAGACGAGGCCCGGGTACCATACCATCTTGGGAGTCAAATATCGGCCCGAGGTATGGATCCGGTTTGATGTAGCCCTTCGGCCCTCGCAGGGACCTGCATAGAGCTAAAGTTTTACGTGACCATCACCCAGACACTGGCGAAAAAACTGAGGTGCCTCCCAGATGGGAGGGGTTATATAGGGGAGGAATTCTCCTTAATTAGGGTCAACCAGTGTCCAATCACCAGAGGTGCCTATATAACCCACTATGTAATGAAGCTCCTGTGTCCCGTGATGTATGATCAAGAAAAGTATTTTATCGGCTGCTGATTTTGTATGTTTGCCCCACTGACAAAGAAACGATCGGTCTGTAATTTTATTGGTCGGTTTATTATAACAGAGAGAGAATAACAACAAAAATATCCAGAAAAACACATTTCAAAAAAGTTATACATTGATTTGCATTTTAATGAGTGAAAGAAGAATTTTATCTCCTACCAATCAGTGAGGTTTCTGGCTCCCAGGTGTCTTCTATACAGGTAAAAAGCTGAGATTAGGAGAACTCTCTTAAAGGGAGTGCTCCTAATCTCAGCTTGTTACCTGTATAAAAGACACCTGTCCACAGAATCAATCAGATTCCAATCTCTCCACCATGGCCAAGACCAAAGAGCTGTCCAAGGATGTCGGGGGCAAGACTGTAGACCAGGGGGTCTCAAACTGGTGGCCCTCCAGCTGTTCCAAAACTACAAGTCCCATCATCCCTCTAACAGTGGGAGTTATGCTTGTAACTGTCAGCCTTGCAATGCCTCATGGGACTTGTAGTTTTTCACAACAGCTGGAGGGCCACCAGTTTGAGACCCCAGCTGTAGACCTACACAAGGCTGGAATGAGCTACAAGACCATCGCCAAGCAGCTTGGTGAGAGGTGACAACAGTTGGTGCGATTATTATTCCCAAATGGAAGAAACACAAAATAACCGTCTCCCTCGTTCTGGGCTCTCGGTCTGTTGTCTTGGTCTGGGGCTCCATATGGAAGATCTCACCTCGTGGAGGATCAATGATCAGGAGAACGGTGAGGAATCCGCCCAGAACTACACGGGAGAATCTTCTCCATGATCTCAGCTGGGACCATAGTCACCAAGAGAACAATCGGTAACACACTACACCGTGAGGGACTGAAATCCTGCAGCCCCCGCAAGGCTTCCCTGCTGAAGAAAACACATGTACAGGTCCGTCTGTGGTCAGATGAGGCCAAAATCCAGCTCTTTGGCGTCAACTCAACTCGTCATATAGCAATTATTGGGTGGCTGTACACTCAATACTTGCATAAAAACGGCTTTATTGTAGAACAAAGTCCATAAAAAACAACCACAACTGATCAGGCAGGGGGGAGGGAAAAGGTAGGTTGACGCGTTTCACACGTAAAGTTCGTGCTTTCTCAATATCACTCAACTCGTCGTGTTTGGAGGAAGAGGAATGGAGGAAGAGGACCCCAAGAACACCATCCCCCACCGTCATACATGGAAGTGGAAACATTATGCTTTGGGGGTTGTTTTTTTTTTGGGGGGAGGTTTTGCTAAGGGCACAGGACAACTTTACCGCATCAAATGGGACGATGGACGGGGCCATGTACCGTGAAATCTTGGGTGGGAACCTCCTTCCCTCAGCCAGCATGAAAATGACTCAAAACACAAGGCCAAGACAACAAAGGAGTGTCTCAAGAAGAAGCACATGAAGGTCCCGGAGTGGCCTAGCCGGTCTCCAGACCTCCTAATCCCATGGAAAATCTGTGGAGGGAGCTGAAGGTTGGAGTCACCAAACGTCAGCCTGGAAACCTTCATGATTTGGAAGACAAACCTGGTGGAAACATCTGACCTCTGTGATCACCAAGAAGGGTTTCTCCACCGACTACAAAGTCAAGTTCTGTGAAGGGTTCACATACTTATTTCACTCATTAAAATGCAAATCAATTTATAATTTTTTTTAAATCTTTTTTTTTGTGATATTTTTGTTATTATTCCGCCTCTCTCCGACCATGAAATCTGATCGTTTGTCAGTTGGCGAACGTACAAAATCAGCAGCCAATCAAATACTTTTTTTTCCCCCTCACTGTAGAAGCCGATTGGCCGCCGTGCGCAGCTGCACCAGATTCGGAGTGCTCCCGTTTTTAGTAAATCTCCCCCATTATCCACACCACATAACTGCAAAGACCACCTCCAAACCAGTCTAGGACCATAAAACTGACTTCTACGGCCGAGCCACTGGAGAAACACGAGAATCATGGGGGCGTGTCCCGAAAAGTCATTGTAACCAATCAAAAGGTTTGTTTGTTGCAGTCAGATATGCTTGGGTGATTGCCGATTGGCTTCCTCTTTGTAGGCGTTTACAGAAAGACTCAGGTAAAGTCTCGGAGTCTTCATGCTTTGCCTCTCGGGAAGGGAACGGTGGCACTGAAATAGGTTGTGGAGAAGCTGATCTCACCCAGCAGGGGGCTCCACCTGTCTGCAGGGTGGATGGTTCCTCTGCTGTGACCACCGGGGTCCGCTTATAATGATGTCAGATACAGAATTGTAAACCTGAAAATTTACACATTTTAAGCCAATCACAACAGATCCAAAACCAACGTCTACTGACGTGAAGGTCCCACGGATGAGCTGGATGAGAAAGTCCTAACTAGCAATGACAACTCGTGGTGTGCTGACTCTATGGCAGGAGGAGGAGGGAGGGAGGGAGTGGCCTGTCATTGTGTATACGCCCACATGTGTGACTCTATAGTCACATGGGCTGCTCAGATGTGATAGGAAGGAAATGCTCAGCAGAGAAACTCACTGAAAACTGAGCATGTGCAGAGCTGCCACCACTGCTCTGCAAAATCCCTAGCTGCATTGGGGACATGGACAGAAGGGGGGGATAGAGAGCAGCGGGATCAACCAGGACTTTTGCAGAATACAGAAAGGGAATCTCCTAGTGATGAGTGATTATGAACAGCATGGAATACAGAGCATCCAGGAAGTATTCACAGAGCTTCACTTTCTTCACATTTTGTTATGTTACAGCTTTATTCCAAAATGGATTCAATTATTTCCTCCCATGTACACGGTAGGAGCCTGTGATACTTATTTACATGGGAGGAGCCTGTGATACTTGTGTACCTGGGAGGAGCCTCTGATACTTGTGTACCTGGGAGGAGCCTCTGATACTTGTGTACGTGGGAGGAGCCTCTGATACTTGTGTACGTGGGAGGAGCCTCTGATACTTGTGTACGTGGGAGGAGCCTCTGATACTTGTGTACCTGGGAGGAGCCTCTGATACTTGTGTACGTGGGAGGAGCCTCTGATACTTGTGTACCTGGGAGGAGCCTCTGATACTTGTGTACCTGGGAGGAGCCTCTGATACTTGTGTACGTGGGAGGAGCCTCTGATACTTGTGTACGTGGGAGGAGCCTCTGATACTTGTGTACCTGGGAGGAGCCTCTGATACTTGTGTACGTGGGAGGAGCCTCTGATACTTGTGTATGTGGGAGGAGCCTCTGATACTTGTGCACGTGGTAGGAGCCTGTGATACTTGTGCACGTGGGAGGAGCCTCTGATACTTGTGTACATGGGAGGAGCCTCTGATACTTGTGTACGTGGGAGGAGCCTCTGATACTTGTGTACGTGGTAGGAGCCTGTGATACTTGTGCACGTGGGAGGAGCCTGTGATACTTGTGCACGTGGGAGGAGCCTGTGATACTTGTGCACGTGGGAGGAGCCTGTGATACTTGTGTACCTGGGAGGAGCCTGTGATACTTGTGTACCTGGGAGGAGCCTCTGATACTTGTGTACGTGGGAGGAGCCTCTGATACTTGTGTACGTGGGAGGAGCCTGTGATACTTGTGCACATGGGAGGAGCCTGTGATACTTGTGTACGTGGGAGGAGCCTCTGATACTTGTGTACGTGGGAGGAGCCTGTGATACTTGTGCACGTGGTAGGAGCCTGTGATACTTGTGCACATGGGAGGAGCCTGTGATACTTATGCACATGGGAGGAGCCTGTGATACTTATGCACATGGGAGGAGCCTGTGATACTTATGCACATGGGAGGAGCCTGTGATACTTGTGTACATGGGAGGAGCCTGTGATACTTGTGTACCTGGGAGGAGCCTGTGATACTTGTGTACGTGGGAGGAGCCTGTGATACTTATGGACGTGGGAGGAGCCTGTGATACTTATGGACGTGGGAGGAGTATGTGATACTTGTGTACGTGGGAGGAGCCTGTGATACTTATGGATGTGGGAGGAGCCTGTGATACTTGTGTACGTGGGAGGAGTCTGATACTTGTGTACGTGGGAGGAGTCCGATACTTGTGTACGTGGGAGGAGTCTGATACTTGTGTACGTGGGAGGAGTCTGATACTTATGTACATGGGAGGAGCCTGTGATACTTGTGTACATGGGAGGAGCCTGTGATACTTGTGTACCTGGGAGGAGCCTGTGATACTTGTGTACGTGGGAGGAGCCTGTGATACTTGTGTACGTGGGAGGAGCCTGTGATACTTATGGACGTGGGAGGAGCCTGTGATACTTGTGTACATGGGAGGAGCCTGTGATACTTGTGTACATGGGAGGAGCCTGTGATACTTGTGTACCTGGGAGGAGCCTGTGATACTTGTGTACCTGGGAGGAGCCTGTGATACTTGTGTACGTGGGAGGAGCCTGTGATACTTGTGTACGTGGGAGGAGCCTGTGATACTTATGGACGTGGGAGGAGCCTGTGATACTTGTGTACATGGGAGGAGCCTGTGATACTTGTGTACCTGGGAGGAGCCTGTGATACTTGTGTACCTGGGAGGAGCCTGTGATACTTGTGTACGTGGGAGGAGCCTGTGATACTTATGGACGTGGGAAGAGCCTGTGATACTTATGGACGTGGGAGGAGTCTGTGATACTTGTGTACATGGGAGGAGCCTGTGATACTTATGGATGTGGGAGGAGCCTGTGATACTTGTGTACGTGGGAGGAGTCCGATACTTGTGTAGGTGGGAGGAGTCCGATACTTGTGTACGTGGGAGGAGTCTGATACTTGTGTACGTGAGATTTTTTCCTAAATTTACAAAGATTTCAAACAAACTTCTCTCACGTTGTCATTATGGGGGATGGTTTGTAGAATTTTGAGGAAAATGATGAATTTAGTCATTTTTGGAATAAGGCCGCAACATAACAAAATGTGGAAAAAGCGAAGCCTTCAATTCGAACCGACTGCAGAACATGAAATGGGCTCCTTGGTGAGGCCGCCGAGGCCGGACACGCCGGACCTGCATAGGCCAGGAAGCCAAGTCGATGTCCTCCAGTCGGGGGGTGAAGGTTTTTTTGGGGGATGGGAGATTTGGATTCAGATTTTTCTGTAACTTTATGAATCACAAACGCCCCCCAATGTGAGGATTCTCTTTATTTGATTCATCGGAGGAAAACTCCGCAGACATTCAACTTCACGTCTTCAACGTCTCACAAGTTCAATAAATAGAAATATTTTACTAAAAAAAAAAAAAATAATAATACGTTTTTGGAGTATTGAGGTCTCTAATGTCACGGAGATTCTCTGCAGCTGATTGGACAATCGTTCATAGGATTCGGAGAGTGGAGAGTCGCAGACGGATCCGGCATTGGAGGCTCCATGGCCTGAGCAGCCCACGTCCTAACAAGAGCTGAGCTAATGTGACAGAGCGCTCCAGATGTGTGCCATGCTGCCCCCATATAGCGATTGTTGTGCTATCTTGTCAAAAGTATTGGGACACCTGCCTTTACACGCACATGACCTTTAATGGCATCCCAGTCTTAGTCCGGAGGGTTCAGTATTGAGTTGGCCCTTTGCGGCTATAACAGCTTCACCTCTTCTGGGAAGGCCGTCCACAAGGTTTAGGAGGGTGTCTATGGGAATGTTTGACCATTCTTCCAGAAGAGCATTTGTGAGGTCAGGCACTGATGTTGGACGAGAAGGCCTGGCTCGCAGTCTCCGCTCTAATTCATCCCAAAGGAGTTCTATGGGTTTGATGTCAGCACTCTGTGCAGGCCAGTCAAATTCCTCCACCCCAAACTCACTCATCTAAGTCTTTATGGGCCTTGCTTTGTGCACTGGTGAGCAGTCATGTTGGAACAGGAAGGGGCCGTCCCCAAACTGTTCCCACAAAGTTGGGATCATGAAATGGTCCAAAATGTCTTGGTATGCTGATGCCTTAAGAGTTCCCTTCACTGGAACTAAGGGGCCAAGCCCAACCCCTGAAAAAAAAACAACAACCTCACACCATAATCCCCCCTCCCCCACTCCATAATCCCCCCTTTGACACCATAATCCCCCTCCCCCCACTCCATAATCCCCTCATTTGGACCAGTGCACAAAGCAAGGTATATAAAGACATGGATGAGTGAGTTTGGGGTGGAGGAACTTGACTGGCCTGCACAGAGCCCTGACCTCAACCTGATAGAATACCTTTGGGTTGAATTAGAGGGGAGACTGTGAGCCAGGCCTTCTCCTCCAACATCAGTGCCTGACCTCACAAATGCTCTTCTGGAAGAATGGTCAAACATTCCCATAGACACCCTCCTAAACCTTGTGGACGGCCTTCCCAGAAGAGGTGAAGCTGTTATAGCGGCAAAGGGCCAACTCAATATTGAACCCTCCGGATGAAGACTGGGATGCCATTAAAGTTCATGTGCGTGTGTAAAGGCAGGCGTCCCAATACTTTAGGTAATATAGTGTATATGAGCACAATGGCAGCTATATGGGGGCAATAGGATCTTCAGGCCATAGCTTTTACTGTGCCCGATTATGCCCACTGACCTTAACCACTTGAGGTACTGCCGGACGCTGTGGATCCCGTTACCAGGAATGAGAGACGGTTGCTGACCCGAGCATTAGCCAGCAGCTCTTGTTAGGACATGTGGCCACGGCCCACCAGACAAATGCCGGGTCTGCCCCGTGGCCTGGCTGGGCCTGCTGCTGACACTTCAGACAGACCCCCAACCCATCTTCAGGGTTCCTCAGCCAAAAAACCTTCCAATGGATATTTATGGCTTTGGATCTGCCTCCTGATGTCATAACTACGGCTGAACCCTCCCCATCACACGCTTGTCTTCACACTTCTAGATCTATTTTCAAAGATTTACGGCTCAACATCCAACTGTCGACTCCGATTTCCAAAACTCTCTGGGCCCTTCACAACCAGACCTCTTCTGCAATCTTCCACCATCTGAACATCCACTTCTATTTGTGAGGTTTTGGGTTGAACGCCCAGCTCTGATCCCTAAAGCAGAACTCCGTGCCAGGCCTTCAGAGCCTGACCTGTCTATAAACTTCGATCTTCACACTTCTAGATCCATTTTGGGTTGACCGTCCAGTTGGGGACTCCGATTCCTAAGGTCGGGCCTTCAGAGCCTGACCTGTCTATAAACTTCGATCTTCACACTTCTAGATACTTTTTGGGTTGACTGTCCATGTTGGGGACTCCGATTCCTAAGGTTGGGCCTTCAGAGCCTGACCTGTCTTTAAACTTCGATCTTCACACTTCTAGATCCATTTTGGGTTGACCATCCAGTTGGGGACTCTGATTCCTAAGGTCGGGCCTTCAGAAACAGACGTCTTCCATGATCTGAACATACAATTCCAGTTCTGGAGGTTTATGGATGAACCTCCAACTGTGCAGATCTGTCTGTGGTCTTCCAGAAATGTCCATGTCATGGTAAGTCTTCCAAGGTCACACTCCTGTGGTAGGAAGCCAGTCCCCACCATCTTCAGAGATCCAGCTCCGAACATAAGAGGTCAAATTCCAGGTTTGGGGCAGAAGTTCCTCTCTGGCCAGGTCACCACAATTGGCATCTCCAATGGGTATTCGGAGAAGAGAGGAAAGTCAGCCAAGAACATGCGACTCATAACATAGTTTGGAAGCCCATAGTGTGCTGTGTGGACCAGCAAAGTATCTGGTGGTGCTTATGAGGAGCCATTCCAGGAGTGGAGCCATTGGCATTCTTGGGCTCCATCAAATCTGGGAAGCATTATGTCCTGACCACTGTAGACGATGATACCCGTCACCCAGAAGTCATGGCCCTGTCTATTGTTGGAGCACCCAGGGTGGCCAAAGCCATGGTCACAGTCTTTAGGAGTAGGCTTCTTCTCAGTTTATGTCAGATCTGGTTCCTGACTCTCCAAGGACACTTACCGCCTTCCCCCGGGAATGAATTCTCAGGTGATTATTAAGGTTGCTCTTCTGAGTGAAGCATTTCCCACACTCCGGACAAGGAAAAGGTCTCTCCCCTGTGTGGATTCTCTGGTGTTCCACCAGGTGCGATTTATTGCTGAAGAACTTCCCGCAGCTGGGGCAGGGATATGGCTTCTCCCCCGTGTGAGTTCTGCGGTGTGTAACCAGGTGCGAGGTGCTGGTGAACCTCTTCCCACAGTCAGGGCAGGAATAAGGCCGTTCCCCGGTGTGGATTCTCTGGTGTTTAATCAGGTTGGACTTGTTGGTGAAACATTTCCCGCACGAGGAGCAGGGAAAGGGCTTCTCCCCGGTGTGGATGATCTTGTGCTTGACCAGGTCTGAGCTGCTGGTGAAGCATTTTCCGCACTCGGAACACGAGAAGGGTTTCTCCCCGGTGTGTATCCTCTGGTGGGCCACCAGGTTGGAGTTGGTGGTGAAGAATTTGCCGCAGGTGGAGCAGGCGAAGGGCTTCTCCCGGATGTGGATCCGCTGGTGCTTGTTGCAGGTGAAGCACTTCTCGCACTCGGCAAAGCTGTGCATCAGTTCGGCGTCCTCCAAAAACCGCCGGTGGGAGGTAGAAGCCGGGTTGTCCCCTCTCTTGTCCGAGTCTGTGTACATGACCGTCATGTTCTGCTCCCCGCCCCTCTTACAGATAGAGGCGTACTCTCGGGGCGAGAAAGGGTCGGAAAGCGTCTCCTCGTCACACGATTCGTCCTCCTCCTTGATGTAGGTGATGATGTAATCTATCTGGGCGTCGGCAGGAGGCGTGGGACCGTTGGTGAGGCTTTCCTCTTCATCCAACACAATCTCCTCCTTAATGCAACTGGTTCTAAATGGTGACTGCTCCGCGGGGGCGGGGCTCTTTGTGAAGTTCCCATCTTGATTGGGCGCTGAGTTTATTTTAAGTGCTGCGTTAGTCTGCGTCCATTTATCTAGCTCCCTCTGGTGGGTGCCCTTGTCAGGGGCGCCTTCCTCTTTTGCGGGGCTGTGCAGCTTTCTGTTGAGGCACGGACCTGCAAGAAACAAAATAAGACACCTTACAAGACCGCCCATCACATCACCCCAAAACCTTCGCTGATTGGTCTGTCTGAGGAAAGCGCCTCTATAAAGAACTGAGGCAGTCTCATTTCTGCCAGCAGAGGGGGAGGGGATTATGTTCCTCCTCCAACTCATTAATGTGTGTGTACTGTCACGTACCTCGTCCCCAATCCAGTGCCTGCTCTTCTCTCTGGAACATGGCCGCCGGCAAAAATCTGGAAGTACCAGTGTTGCAGCCCATCAGCAATTTGGTGCAGTCTTAAAGGTTCCTCTAGCAACCCCAGCGACCCCCTGTGCCTCTAGCAACCCCAGTGACTCCCTGCATCTAGCAACCACAGCAAGCCCCCATGACTCTAGCAACCCCGGCGGCTCCTGTGGCTTTAGCAACCACATCGCCTCTAGCAACCCCAGTGCATCCAGCAACCAGTGGTGGCCGGTTGTCATTTTTTTTTCTCTTCTCTTTTCGGTCAATCGGAAAACGGGTCTCAGACCTGCTTCTGATTGACCAGATTGAGAATCTGTGTTACAACTGCGAATATCCATTCACTGTTGTAACACCTGGGTGGGCTCATGGCGCAATGCTCTGCGCTCCGAGCCCACCCTATTTTGAAGCTTATTAGAGTCTCTGGCTCTAACCAGGTGCTTCAAACAAACAACAATTCAGGCGTCTTGAAAGGGGCCGGACGCATGAATAGGGGGTGGCTGCGGTGGCCATGGATAGATTCATGCTATACATGAATCTATTCATTATTACTATAGGGGGTGACATGGAGAGAGGGGACGGAACCCGGTCGCCTCTCATGGACAGGCCCAGCGACCCTTGCGCCTGCAGCGACCCCTGCGCCTCCAGCAACCCCAGCGACCCCTGCGCCTCCAGCAACCCCAGTGCCTCCAGCAACCCCAGCAACCCCTGTGCCTCCAGCAACCCCCAGCGACCCCTGTGCCTCCAGCAACCCCCAGCGACCCCTGTGCCTCCAGCAACCCCTTTGCCTCCAGCGTTGATCAGTATCCTCTGAGTCTCAGTGACCATGACACTCCTATGCTTTCAAAGGTTTTTTGATACCTGTGCCTCTAGCAACCCATGTGTCTCTAGCAACCCATGTGCCTCTAGCAACCCATGTGCTTCTAGCAACCTCAGCGCCTCTAGCAAGCCCTGTGCCTCCAGCATTGACCTGTATCCCCTGTGCCTCAGAGACCACCACACTCCCGTGCCTTCAAAGACTTTGTGACCCCCGTGTCTCCAGCACCCCATACAATTCTGTGCCTCCATCAACCCATGTGCCCCCAGCAACCTTCACGTCTCCACCAACCTGTCTCAAATGATTCAAGTGGCTGCTGTGATCCTGTGCCTCTAGTCACCTCAGAGCGTCACCTAGAGACCTCCCAGCACAATGTTATTTCCAATGACTCCAGAGACTCCTGTCTCAAGAACAAATGGGACCCCCCGCAGGAACTCTGCTCCTGCATGGACCTCCCAAAACACAAGACAGCGAGTTTTACTTTCTGGTTCTACTAAGCTGAGTACGGAGACAGCGGACACTTACCAGATAATCGGAAGCCCTGAGAACGTCCACAGTGATGATTTCCTCCATGACGGTGAAGCCGCTTGTCTGTGAAATCCGCAGGGACCTAAAAATCAGACAGCAATGAGTGTATATGTATAACGCCAACATCTGCCATGGTGCTGTACAAGACAGGTGTATGAGATCGGACACAGCCATGTCACAGGTTACCCCGGAGTAGAAAGTGAGTTATTTCAGATATAGATTGGAGGCGTCAAAGGACGAGCCTATAAGGCCCAGATTTATTTTATTCAGACTTTGCGACATCTGAAGTGATCATATTCACCCCCCTCCCCCATTTCCTCCAATTTTATCAGGCCGGTACACACGTCCTTCAACAGTACCGAGCCCTGATGAAGGGGGGGGCTTTCCAACCCCTGAAACGTGTCGGATTATATTATATAGAAGTCTTGAAAATATTACATTCTGTTTTTTGGAGTTTCCTCCTTGCACACTCATTGACCTCAGCAAAGAACTTTGACCGGCACTCCGGGGAGAGCCTCCTAAGGAGAACAGGTTTCATGACACCAACTCAGAAAATCTACTGCTTTATTGTAACCGCTACTCTGCGCCTTCTACCTCCCGTATTTCAGGCACAGTTCGGAAAATGACAGGTCCTCTTTTATCCCTGTCACACTTAATAAAAAGATGGGACAAGAATGATGAGAGATCGTGAGGTGCGAAAGGTGATACTGAAGGTCCAGAAGAAGGAAAAAAAAGGGCCAAAGGGAGGACAAAAGATCCAGTAAAAGGACAGAAGAACCATGAGAAGGACAGAAGATCCATGAGAAGGAAGACAGAAGGCCAAGGGAGAAGACAGAAGGCCCAGGGGGAAGACAGAAGATCCAGAAGGGGGACAGAAGATCCAGAAGGGGGACAGAAGATCCAGAAGGGGGACAGAAGATCCAGAAGGGGGACAGAAGATCCAGAAGGGAGACAGAAGATCCAGAAGGGAGACAGAAGATCCAGAAGGGGGACAGAAGATCCAGGAGGAGGACAGAAGAACCATGAGAAGGACAGAAGAACCATGAGAAGGACAGAAGATCCATGAGAAGAACAGAAGGCCCAGGAGGAGGACAAAAAGCCCAGGAGGAGGACAAAAGGCCCAGGAGGAGGACAAAAGGCCCAGGAGGAGGACAGAAGGTCTAAAAGATCTAGAAGGACAGAAAGTCCAGAAGGAGGGCAGAAGATCCAGAAGAGGGACAGAAGGCCCAGGAGGAGGACAGAAGATCCAGAAGAGGGACAGAAGGCCCAGGAGGAGGACAGAAGGCCCAGGAGGAGGACAGAAGGCCCGGGAGGAGGACAGAAGGCCCGGGAGGAAGACAGAAGGCCCAGGAGGAGGACAGAAGGCCCGGGAGGAGGACAGAAGGCCCGGGAGGAGGACAGAAGGCCCGGGAGGAGGACAGAAGGCCCGGGAGGAAGACAGAAGGCCCAGGAGGAGGACAGAAGGCCCGGGAGGAGGACAGAAGGCCCGGGAGGAGGACAGAAGGCCCAGGAGGAGGACAGAAGGCCCGGGAGGAGGACAGAAGGCCCGGGAGGAAGACAGAAGGCCCAGGAGGAGGACAGAAGGCCCGGGAGGAGGACAGAAGGCCCGGGAGGAGGACAGAAGGCCCAGGAGGAGGACAGAAGGCCCAGGAGGAGGACAGAAGGCCCAGGAGGAGGACAGAAGGCCCAGGAGGAGGACAGAAGATCCAGAAGGGGGACAGAAGATCCAGAAGGGGGACAGAAGATCCAGAAGGGGGACAGAAGATCCAGAAGGAGGACAGAAGATCCAGAAGGGGGACAGAAGATCCAGAAGGGAGACAGAAGATCCAGAAGGGGGACAGAAGATCCAGAAGGGGGACAGAAGATCCAGGAGAAGGACAGAAGAACCATGAGAAGGACAGAAGATCCATGAGAAGAACAGAAGGCCCAGGAGGAGGACAAAAAGCCCAGGAGGAGGACAAAAGGCCCAGGAGGAGGACAGAAGATCCAGAAGGAGGACAGAAGATCCAGAAGGGGGACAGAAGATCCAGAAGGGGGACAGAAGATCCAGAAGGGGGACAGAAGATCCAGAAGGAGGACAGAAGATCCAGAAGGGGGACAGAAGATCCAGAAGGGAGACAGAAGATCCAGAAGGGGGACAGAAGATCCAGAAGGGGGACAGAAGATCCAGGAGAAGGACAGAAGAACCATGAGAAGGACAGAAGATCCATGAGAAGAACAGAAGGCCCAGGAGGAGGACAAAAAGCCCAGGAGGAGGACAAAAGGCCCAGGAGGAGGACAAAAGGCCCAGGAGGAGGACAAAAGGCCCAGGAGGAGGACAGAAGGTCTAAAAGATCTAGAAGGACAGAAAGTCCAGAAGGAGGGCAGAAGATCCAGAAGAGGGACAGAAGGCCCAGGAGGAGGACAGAAGATCCAGAAGAGGGACAGAAGGCCCAGGAGGAGGACAGAAGGCCCGGGAGGAGGACAGAAGGCCCGGGAGGAGGACAGAAGGCCCGGGAGGAGGACAGAAGGCCCGGGAGGAGGACAGAAGGCCCGGGAGGAGGACAGAAGGCCCGGGAGGAGGACAGAAGGCCCGGGAGGAGGACAGAAGGCCCAGGAGGAGGACAGAAGGCCCAGGAGGAGGACAGAAGGCCCAGGAGGAGGACAGAAGATCCAGAAGGAGGACAGAAGATCCAGAAGGGGGACAGAAGATCCAGAAGGGGGACAGAAGATCCAGAAGGGGGACAGAAGATCCAGAAGGGGGACAGAAGATCCAGAAGGAGAACAGAAGATCCAGAAGAGGGACAGAAGATCCAGAAGAGGGACAGAAGATCCAGAAGAGGGACAGAAGATCCAGGAGGAGGACAGAAGATCCAGTAGGAGGACAGAAGATCCAGAAAGAGGACAGGAGATCCAGTAGAAGGACAGAAGATCGAGAATGAGGACAGAAGGTCAGATAGAAGGACAGAAGGTCCAGATGAAGGACAGAAGGTCAGATAGAAGGACAGAAGGTCCAGAAAGAGGACAGAAGATCCAGTAGAAGGACAAAAGGTCAGATAGAAGGACAGAAGGTCCAGTAGGAGGACAGAAGGTCAGATAGAAGAACAGAAGGTCCAGATGAAGGACAGAAGGTCCAGATGAAGGACAGAAGGTCCAGATGAAGGACAGAAGGTCCAGATGAAGGACAGAAGGTCAGATAGAAGGACAGAAGGTCCAGATGAAGGACAGAAGGTCATGGCACACCAGTAGCTAGAGGACAGGGAATGGGAGCTCAGAAGGGGCCACAAAGGAAGAGGATGGCCAGGATACTCTGGATTCCATGAAGCAGCACTGAGCAGTAATGTTACCTTTCAGACACAGAGGATGAGATTATTACCCAGAATTCCTAGAGTCACCTACCTGTCCAGTCAGCAGCTCAATGATTCTGTTGGCGAGTTCCAGAATCCTCCACTCATTATTTCTCTTTTGTATCAATGGAGGATCAATGAAGACACTTTGATTCCTGCTGAAGACTTCCAAAACGTGGTCATCCCCTGACTTCTTCACAATCATACAGTCCTACGATGGGATAGAAAGAGGCAGAACGCTGACTACATACAGCAAAAATGTTCCCAATAAAAACCTGACAGAGGCTCTCACCCCTCCCTACTCCAGCCAAACCCAGGTGACAAGTTCTAGGTGGGGGGTTCCACTTTAAAGCTATGAATTAGCTTTTGGCTTCCAGCATGTTGGATACCTTTTCCTGTGGAAGTGGAAATACCGGGAGGGTTCTGATCTGTAAATACTGACCGGCTCCTGGGGTCACTAACACTGGCTCTTCCCTGATTATTAGCCCAAGACTGATAGGCAGGCCTCAATATCAGACACCGGAACGCGATGGAAGGTGAAGGCCTGAGGGAGTGTGGCCTCCATACTGGAACCCAACAGAACACATCCTGGAGATGCCACCAGGAACCCCCAACCCTCCAGATCCGGCAGCCCTCACCTCTCCGGTGACAGTATAGATGATCTCCAGAGTCAGTCGCAGGATCCTCTCTGATACCTCCCCCAAGTCCTCCTCCGGTTCCACCACCACGGGGGACCTCTTCCTGCGCCCCTCCATGTCTGATCTTCTCTTCCAATCTGTGAGGACCAGAAATGGTTCCAGAAGCTTCCTCACTGTAAAGAGATATCAAGAATGAGGTGAGTTCCGATAAGTATCTCCATGTTCCAGGGAATAATTACTTCCTCCTGATTATCAATGCCAGGGGTGCATCTGTCCCACATTCTGCATGACTGCCCTGGGAGTCGCAGCGATTACTGAGGTTCCACAGGAGAGCGAGGAAATCTACAACCACTTTCTGACATCGGCCACAAGGGAAGTCCGGTACATTATATTCTCCTGACCCCTGCACCCTATACACTCTGCTGTACATGACATAGTCCTGACCTACACTCTGCTGTACATGACATACTCCTAACCTACACTCTGCTGTACATGACATACTCCTAACCTACACTCTACTGTACATGTCATACTCCTGACCTACACTCTACTGTAAATGACATAGTCCTGACCTACACTCTACTGTACATGTCATACTCCTGACCTCTGCACCTTATACACTCTACTGTACATGTCATACTCCTGACCTACACTCTACTGTACATGACATACTCCTGACCTCTGCATCCTATACACTCTACTGTACATGTCATACTCCTAACCTACACTCTACTGTACATGTCATACCCTGACCTCTGCATCCTATACACTCGACTGTACATGACATACTCCTGACCTCTGCACCCTATACACTCTACTGTACATATCATACTCCTAATCTACACTCTGCTGTACATGACATACTCCTGACCTCTGCACAATATACTCTGGGGAACACACCGGGGCAGGTATAGGAGGGGTGCTGGCGGCTGCATATAGCTGAACTAATCTCTCCCGGTTAATGCCTGCAGGTGTGGAAGAGGAATGAAGAGATTGGTTCCTCTATACGCAGCCACCAAGGTCTGTATTGCTGGGGGCTGAGTGTTGGTGTAAGCGGAGTCTGTATTGCTGGGGGCGGAGTGTCGGTGTAAGGCGGAGTCTGTATTGCTGGGGGCGGAGTGTCGGTGTAAGGCGGAGTCTGTATTGCTGGGGGCGGAGTTTGTATTGTTTCAGGTGGGGAGGGGTCTGTACCTTTGGGGGCGGGGTGTCAGTGTGGGGAGGAGTCTTTGGGGCGGGGTGTCAGTGTGGGGAGGAGTCTTTGGGGGCGGGGTGTCAGTGTGGGGAGGAGTCTGTACCTTTGGGGGCGGGGTGTCAGTGTGGGGAGGGGTCTGTACCTTTGGGGGCGGGGTGTCAGTGTGGGGAGGGGTCTGTACCTTTGGGGGCGGGGTGTCAGTGTGGGAGGAGTCTGTACCTTTGGGGGCGGGGTGTCAGTGTGGGAGGAGTCTGTACCTTTGGGGGCGGGGTGTCAGTGTGGGGAGGAGTCTGTAGCTTTGGGGGTGGGGTGTCAGTGTGGGGAGGGGTCTGTACCTTTGGGGGCGGGGTGTCAGTGTGGGGAGGGGTCTGTACCTTTGGGGGCGGGGTGTCAGTGTGGGGAGGGGTCTGTACCTTTGGGGGCGGGGTGTCAGTGTGGGGAGGGGTCTGTACCTTTGGGGGCGGGGTGTCAGTGTGGGGAGGGGTCTGTACCTTTGGGGGCAGGGTGTCAGTGTGGGGAGGGGTCTGTACCTTTGGGGTCGGGGTGTCAGTGTGGGGAGGAGTCTGTACCTTTGGGGGCGGGGTGTCAGTGTGGGGAGGGGTCTGTACCTTTGGGGGTGGGGTGTCAGTGTGGGGAGGAGTCTGTACCTTTGGGGGCGGGGTGTCAGTGTGGGGAGGAGTCTTTGGGGGCGGGGTGTCAGTGTGGGGAGGGGTCTGTACCTTTGGGGGCGGGGTGTCAGTGTGGGGAGGAGTCTTTGGGGGCGGGGTGTCAGTGTGGGGAGGGGTCTGTACCTTTGGGCGCGGGGTGTCAGTGTGGGGAGGAGTCTTTGGGGCGGGGTGTCAGTGTGGGGAGGAGTCTTTGGGGGCGGGGTGTCAGTGTGGGGAGGAGTCTTTGGGGGCGGGGTGTCAGTGTGGGGAGGGGTCTGTACCTTTGGGGGCGGGGTGTCAGTGTGGGGAGGGGTCTGTACCTTTGGGGGCGGGGTGTCAGTGTGGGGAGGGGTCTGTACCTTTGGGGGCGGGGTGTCAGTGTGGGAGGAGTCTGTACCTTTGGGGGTGGGGTGTCAGTGTGGGGAGGAGTCTGTACCTTTGGGGGCGGGGTGTCAGTGTGGGAGGAGTCTGTACCTTTGGGGGTGGGGTGTCAGTGTGGGGAGGAGTCTGTACCTTTGGGGGCGGGGTGTCAGTGTGGGAGGAGTCTGTATATTTGGGGGCGGGGTGTCAGTGTGGGAGGAGTCTGTATATTTGGGGGCGGGGTGTCAGTGCGGGGAGGAGTCTGTACCACCTTTGGGGGCGGGGTGTCAGTGTGGGGAGGAGTCTGTAGATTTGGGGGCGGGGTGTCAGTGTGGGAGGAGTCTGTATATTTGGGGGCGGGGTGTCAGTGCGGGGAGGAGTCTGTACCATTGGGGGTGGGGTGTCAGTGTGGGGAGGAGTCTGTACCTTTGGGGGCGGGGTCTGTAGATTTGGGGGCTGAGTGTCAGTGTGGGGCGGAGTCTGTAGATTTGGGGGTGAGGTGTCAGTGTGGGAGGAGTCTGTACCTTTGGGGCGGGGTGTCAGTGTGGGACAGGGTCTGTATATTTGGGGGCGGGGTGTCAGTGTGGGAGGAGTCTGTATATTTGGGGGCGGGGTGTCAGTGCGGGGAGGAGTCTGTGCCACCTTTGGGGGCGGGGTGTCAGTGTGGGGAGGAGTCTGTAGATTTGGGGGCGGGGTGTCAGTGTGGGAGGAGTCTGTATATTTGGGGGCGGGGTGTCAGTGCGGGGAGGAGTCTGTACCATTGGGGGTGGGGTGTCAGTGTGGGGAGGAGTCTGTACCTTTGGGGGCGGGGTCTGTAGATTTGGGGGCTGAGTGTCAGTGTGGGGCGGAGTCTGTAGATTTGGGGGTGAGGTGTCAGTGTGGGAGGAGTCTGTACCTTTGGGGGCGGGGTGTCAGTGTGGGACAGGGTCTGTATATTTGGGCGCGGGGTGTCAGTGTGGGCGGGGTCTGTAGATTTGGGGGCTGAGTGTCAGTGTGGGGAGGGGTCTGTACCTTTGGGGGCGGGGTGTCAGTGTGGGGAGGAGTCTTTGGGGGCGGGGTGTCAGTGTGGGGAGGGGTCTGTACCTTTGGGGGCGGGGTGTCAGTGTGGGGAGGAGTCTTTGGGGGCGGGGTGTCAGTGTGGGGAGGGGTCTGTACCTTTGGGCGCGGGGTGTCAGTGTGGGGAGGAGTCTTTGGGGCGGGGTGTCAGTGTGGGGAGGAGTCTTTGGGGGCGGGGTGTCAGTGTGGGGAGAAGTCTTTGGGGTCGGGGTGTCAGTGTGGGGAGGGGTCTGTACCTTTGGGGGCGGGGTGTCAGTGTGGGGAGGGGTCTGTACCTTTGGGGGCGGGGTGTCAGTGTGGGGAGGGGTCTGTACCTTTGGGGGCGGGGTGTCAGTGTGGGAGGAGTCTGTACCTTTGGGGGTGGGGTGTCAGTGTGGGGAGGAGTCTGTACCTTTGGGGGCGGGGTGTCAGTGTGGGAGGAGTCTGTACCTTTGGGGGTGGGGTGTCAGTGTGGGGAGGAGTCTGTACCTTTGGGGGCGGGGTGTCAGTGTGGGAGGAGTCTGTATATTTGGGGGCGGGGTGTCAGTGTGGGAGGAGTCTGTATATTTGGGGGCGGGGTGTCAGTGCGGGGAGGAGTCTGTACCACCTTTGGGGGCGGGGTGTCAGTGTGGGGAGGAGTCTGTAGATTTGGGGGCGGGGTGTCAGTGTGGGAGGAGTCTGTATATTTGGGGGCGGGGTGTCAGTGCGGGGAGGAGTCTGTACCATTGGGGGTGGGGTGTCAGTGTGGGGAGGAGTCTGTACCTTTGGGGGCGGGGTCTGTAGATTTGGGGGCTGAGTGTCAGTGTGGGGCGGAGTCTGTAGATTTGGGGGTGAGGTGTCAGTGTGGGAGGAGTCTGTACCTTTGGGGGCGGGGTGTCAGTGTGGGACAGGGTCTGTATATTTGGGGGCGGGGTGTCAGTGTGGGAGGAGTCTGTATATTTGGGGGCGGGGTGTCAGTGCGGGGAGGAGTCTGTGCCACCTTTGGGGGCGGGGTGTCAGTGTGGGGAGGAGTCTGTAGATTTGGGGGCGGGGTGTCAGTGTGGGAGGAGTCTGTATATTTGGGGGCGGGGTGTCAGTGCGGGGAGGAGTCTGTACCATTGGGGGTGGGGTGTCAGTGTGGGGAGGAGTCTGTACCTTTGGGGGCGGGGTCTGTAGATTTGGGGGCTGAGTGTCAGTGTGGGGCGGAGTCTGTAGATTTGGGGGTGAGGTGTCAGTGTGGGAGGAGTCTGTACCTTTGGGGGCGGGGTGTCAGTGTGGGACAGGGTCTGTATATTTGGGCGCGGGGTGTCAGTGTGGGCGGGGTCTGTATATTTGGGCGCGGGGTGTCAGTGTGGGCGGGGTCTGTAGATTTGGGGGCTGAGTGTCAGTGTGGGGAGGGGTCTGTACCTTTGGGGGCGGGGTGTCAGTGTGGGGAGGAGTCTTTGGGGGCGGGGTGTCAGTGTGGGGAGGGGTCTGTACCTTTGGGGGCGGGGTGTCAGTGTGGGGAGGAGTCTTTGGGGGCGGGGTGTCAGTGTGGGGAGGGGTCTGTACCTTTGGGCGCGGGGTGTCAGTGTGGGGAGGAGTCTTTGGGGCGGGGTGTCAGTGTGGGGAGGAGTCTTTGGGGGCGGGGTGTCAGTGTGGGGAGGAGTCTTTGGGGGCGGGGTGTCAGTGTGGGGAGGGGTCTGTACCTTTGGGGGCGGGGTGTCAGTGTGGGGAGGGGTCTGTACCTTTGGGGGCGGGGTGTCAGTGTGGGGAGGGGTCTGTACCTTTGGGGGCGGGGTGTCAGTGTGGGGAGGAGTCTGTACCTTTGGGGGCGGGGTGTCAGTGTGGGAGGAGTCTGTACCTTTGGGGGTGGGGTGTCAGTGTGGGGAGGAGTCTGTACCTTTGGGGGCGGGGTGTCAGTGTGGGAGGAGTCTGTATATTTGGGGGCGGGGTGTCAGTGTGGGAGGAGTCTGTATATTTGGGGGCGGGGTGTCAGTGCGGGGAGGAGTCTGTACCACCTTTGGGGGCGGGGTGTCAGTGTGGGGAGGAGTCTGTAGATTTGGGGCGGGGTGTCAGTGTGGGAGGAGTCTGTATATTTGGGGGCGGGGTGTCAGTGCGGGGAGGAGTCTGTACCATTGGGGGTGGGGTGTCAGTGTGGGGAGGAGTCTGTACCTTTGGGGGCGGGGTCTGTAGATTTGGGGGCTGAGTGTCAGTGTGGGGCGGAGTCTGTAGATTTGGGGGTGAGGTGTCAGTGTGGGAGGAGTCTGTACCTTTGGGGGCGGGGTGTCAGTGTGGGACAGGGTCTGTATATTTGGGCGCGGGGTGTCAGTGTGGGCGGGGTCTGTACCTTTGGGGGCGGGTGTCAGTGTGGGGAGGAGTCTGTACCTTTGGGGGCGGGGTCTGTAGATTTGGGGGCTGAGTGTCAGTGTGGGGCGGAGTCTGTAGATTTGGGGGTGAGGTGTCAGTGTGGGAGGAGTCTGTACCTTTGGGGGCGGGGTGTCAGGGTGGGGCGGGGTCTGTATATTTGGGGGCGGGGTGTCAGTGTGGGGAGGAGTCTGTACCTTTGGGGGCGGGGTGTCAGTGTGGGCGTGGTCTGTAGATTTGGGGGCGTGGTGTCAGTGTGGGGAGGAGTCTGTACCTTTGGGGGCGGGGTGTAGACATTGGTGGTCACATATTTCAATGCTCACCAATCTATGAAGAGAAGGACATTGTGGGGCCCCCTCCCCCTCCCCCTCCCCCTTCTCGGGTCACCGCTCACCTGTACTCAGCCCTCTCCCCTCCTCCACCACTGCAGACAACGGCCGGAAGCGGCTCTAGGACCATCCAGGGCACTTCCGGTTTATGCGTTCCACCGACACTTCCGGGTTCCTCCGGTGTGAGAGCGGCCCGGGCCGTGCGGGTTCCTGAGGGTGATATATATGATCGGAGGCCCCTCCCCCATCTCCGGTTATGTCATCACACGTTTCCGGTGTCCGCTCAGACCCAGGGAAGGCTGGGCTTCATCAATGAGATGTGCCGCCATATTTCCGGAGACCAGCCTCCATTCATCCCTATAGGGAAACGGCAAGATGGCGGCGCCCATGAAAAGGGGACAGGAGGCGGAGACTGGGGGTCAGAGTGTGTCTGGAGGGGATGGGATGAAGATTTCCGCTGCTTCTGTGCTGGAGATCAGACAGGAGAGCAGAGAAAGAAGAGCAGGTCAGTGTGAGTCCTGTGTGCTTTCTCCTCCACCACCAGGGGGAGACATTCATCTCCTGCCCCACATCACACCCTTCCTAAATAATGACATGATATATTCTACCAATCACCCCACATACTGACATGGTACATTCCATCCATCACCCCCCCACATACTGACATGGTACATTCCATCCATCACCCCCCCCTACATACTGACATGGTACATTCCATCCACCCCCCCCCCCCCCCCACATACTGACATGATACATTCCATCCACCCCCCCCCCCCCTACATACTGACATGATACATTCCATCCACCCCCCCCCCTACATACTGACATGGTACATTCCATCCATCACCCCCCCCCCCCACATACTGACATGGTACATTCCATCCATCTCACCCCCTACATACTGAAATGGTACATTCCATACAACCCCCCCCCCCCCCCCACATACTGAATTGGTACATTCCACCCATCACCCCCCTACATACTGACATGATACATTCCATCCACCCCCCCCCCCCCACATACTGACATGGTACATTCCATCCATCTCACCCCCCCCCCCCCACATACTGAAATGGTACATTCCATCCATCACCCCCCTACATACTGACATGGTACATTCCATCCATCTCAACCCCCCCCCCCCCACATACTGAAATGGTACATTCCATCCATCACCCCCCTACATACTGACATGGTACATTCCATCCATCACCCACCTACATACGAACATGGTACATTCCATCCATCACCCCCTCCCCCCCACATACTGAAATTATACATTCCATCCATCACCCCCTACATACTGACATGGTACATTCCACCCATCACCTCCCCCCCACATACTGACATGATACATTCCATCCACCCCCCCCCACATACTGACATGGTACATTCCATCCATCTCCTCACCCCCCCCCCCCCCACATACTGACATGATACATTCCATCCATCACCCACCTACATACGAACATGGTACATTCCATCCATCACCCCCTGCCCCCCACATACTGAAATTATACATTCCATACACCCCCCCCCACATACTGACATGGTACATTCCACCCATCACCCCCCCCCCACATACTGACATGGTACATTCCACCCATCACCCCCCCCCCACATACTGACATGATACATTCCATCCACCCCCCCCCACATACTGACATGGTACATTCCATCCATCTTACCCCCCCCACATACTGAAATGGTACATTCCATCCATCACCCCCCTACATACTGACATGGTACATTCCATCCATCACCTCCCCCCCACATACTGACATGGTACATTCCATCCATCTCACCCCCCCCACATACTGAAATGGTACATTCCATCCATCACCCCCCTACATACTGACATGATACATTCCATCCATCACCCACCTACATACGAACATGGTACATTCCATCCATCACCCCCTGCCCCCCACATACTGAAATTATACATTCCATACACCCCCCCCCCCCACATACTGACATGGTACATTCCACCCATCACCCCCCCCCCCACATACTGACATGGTACATTCCACCCATCACCCCCCCACACATACTGACATGATACATTCCATCCATCTCACCCCCCCACATACTGAAATGGTACATTCCATACACCCCCCCCCACATACTGAATTGGTACATTCCATCCTTCACCCCCTACCCCCACATACTGATATGGTACATTCCATCCATCACTCCCCCCCCCAACATACTGGCATGGTACATTCTGTCCATCACCCCCCCCCCCCCCTCTTACATAGTGACATGGTACATTCCGTCCATCACCGCCTATATACTAGAGGTGCGCGATTTATTGCGAAACGATCGCAATCTCGATTCACCCCCCCCCCCCCCCACGCAATCTAAGTTCTGGGTGACCCGCGATTTTCTTTTAGTGCCGCCGGTTCCACGTAACCAGCGTGGAACGCAAATGGCGGATATCGGAACTGACGTCAGTCATTGGAGCGTGCGATGTGGCGTGCCGCTGCCTGGTTATGGGCGGGAAACCGGCGTCATGACATCACACCGATTCCTCTCTCCCCTCTCTGTACAGTGGAGGGGGGAGATCCTGAGATGGAAGCAGCCACCCCTCCATACCCTGCAGTACCCCAATACTCTGCAGTACCCCAATACTCTGCAGTACCCCAATACTCTGCAGTACCCCAATACTCTGCGATACCCCAATACTCTGCAGTACCCCAATACTCTGCAATACCCCCCAATACTCTGCAGTACCCCAATACTCTGCGATACCCCAATACTCTGCAGTACCCCAATACTCTGCGATACCCCAATACTCTGCAGTACCCCAATACTCTGCAGTACCCCAATACCCTGCAGTACCCCAATACTCTGCAGTACCCCAATACCCTGCAGTACCCCAATACTCTGCGATACCCCCAATACTCTGCAGTACCCCAATACTCTGCAGTACCCCAATACTCTGTGGTACCCCAATACTCTGCGATACCCCAATACTCTGCAGTACCCCAATACTCTGCAATACCCTGCCAATACTCTGCGATACTCCAATACTCTGCAATACCCTGCGATACCCCAATACCCTGCGATACCCCAATACTCTGCAATACCCCACTATTCTGCAGTACCCCAATACTCTGCAGTACCCCAATACTCTGCAATACCCTGCCAATACTCTGCAGTACCCCAATACCCTGCAGTACCCCAATACTCTGCGATACCCCCAATACTCTGCAGTACCCCAATACTCTGCGGTACCCCAATACTCTGCGGTACCCCAATACTCTGCGATACCCCAATACTCTGCAGTACCCCAATACTCTGCAATACCCTGCCAATACTCTGCGATACTCCAATACCCTGCGATACCCCAATACTCTGCAATACCCCACTATTCTGCAGTACCCCAATACTCTGCATACCCCAATACTCTGCAGTACCCCAATACTCTGCAATACCCTGCCAATACTCTGCAGTACCCCAATACCCTGCGATACCCCAATACTCTGCAGTACCCCAATACTCTGCAATACCCCAATACCCTGCGATACCCCAATACTCTGCGACACCCCAATACTCTGCGATACCCCAATACTCTGCAATATCCCAATACTCTGCCAATACTCTGCGATACCCCAATACTCTGCAATACCCCCCAATACTCTGCAGTACCCCAATACTCTGCATACCCCAATACTCTGCAATACCCCCCAATACTCTGCAGTACCCCAATACTCTACGATACCCCAATACTCTGCAGTACCCCAATCCTCTGTGATACCCCAATACTCTGCCGTACCCCAATACTCTGCAGTACCCCAATACTCTGCCAATACTCTGCAGTACCCCAATACTCTGCGATACCACAATACCCTGCGATACCCCAATACTCTGCGATACCCCAATACCCTGCGATACCCCAATACTCTGCAGTACCCCAATACTCTGCGATACCCCAATACTTTGCAGTACCCCAATACTCTGCAATACCCTGCCAATACTCTTCAGTACCCCAATACTCTGCAATACCCCAATACTCTGCAGTACCCCAATACTCTGCCAATACTCTGCAGTACCCCAATACTCTGCGATACCCTAATACTCTGCCAATACTCTGCAGTACCCCAATACTCTGCAGTACCCCAATACTCTGCGATACCCCAATACCCTGCGATACCCCAATACCCTGCAGTACCCCAATACTCTGCGACACCCCAATACTCTGCGATACCCTGCGATAACCCAATACTCTGCAATACCCCAATACCCTGCGATACCCCAATACCCTGCAGTACCCCAATACTCTGCGACACACCAATACTCTGCGATACCCCAATACTCTGCATACCCCAATACTCTGCATACCCCAATACTCTGCAACACCCCAATACTCTGCGATACCCCAATACTCTGCCAATACTCTGCAGTACCCCAATACTCTGCGATACCCCAATACTCTGCAGTACCCCAATACTCTGCGATACCCCAATACCCTGCGATACCCCAATACTCTACAGTACCCCAATACTCTGCGATACCCCAATACTCTGTGATACCCCAATACCCTGCGATACCCCAATACTCTGCAGTACCCCAATACTCTGCGATACCCCAATACTCTGCAATACCCCCCAATACTCTGCGGTACCCCAATACTCTGCGGTACCCCAATACTCTGCATACCCCAATACTCTGCAATACCCCCCAATACTCTGCAGTACCCCAATACTCTGCAATACCCCCCAATACTCTGCAGTACCCCAATACTCTGCAATACCCCCCAATACTCTGCAGTACCCCAATACTCTGCATACCCCAATACTCTGTGATACCCCAATACCCTGCGATACCCCAATACTCTGCGATACCCCAATACCCTGCGATACCCCAATACTCTGCAGTACCCCAATACTCTGCAGTACCCCAATACTCTGCGATACCCCAATACTTTGCAGTACCCCAATACTCTGCAATACCCCCCAATACTCTGCAATACCCCCCAATACTCTGCAGTAACCTAATACTCTGCAGTACCCTAATACTCTGCATACCCCAATACTCTGCAATACCCCCCAATACTCTGCAGTAACCTAATACTCTGCAGTACCCCAATACTCTACGATACCCCAATACTCTGCAGTACCCCAATCCTCTGCGATACCCCAATACTCTGCAGTACCCCAATACTCTGCCGTACCCCAATACTCTGCCAATACTCTGCAACACCCCAATACTCTGCGATACCCCAATACTCTGCCAATACTCTGCAGTACCCCAATACCCTGCGATACCCCAATACTCTGCAGTACCCCAATACTCTGTGATGCCCAATACTCTGCAGTACCCCAATACCCTGCGATACCCCAATACCCTGCGATACCCCAATACTCTGCGATACCCCAATACCCTGCGATACCCCAATACTCTGCGATACCCCAATACCCTACGATACCCCAATACTCTGCGATACCCCAATACTCTGCAGTACCCCAATACTCTGCGATACCCCAATACTCTGCAATACCCTGCCAATACTCTGCAGTACCCCAATACTCTGCAGTACCCCAATACTCTGCAGTACCCCAATACTCTGCGATACCCTAATACTCTGCCAATACTCTGCAGTACCCCAATACCCTGCGATACCCCAATACCCTGCAATACCCCAATACCCTGCAATACCCCAATACTCTGCAGTACCCCAATACTCTGCGACTCCCCAATACTCTGCGATACCCCAATTCTCTGCATACCCCAATACTCTGCAACACCCCAATACTCTGCGATACCCCAATACTCTGCAGTACCCCAATACTCTGCAGTACCCCAATGCCCTGCGATACCCCAATACCCTGCGATACCCCAATACTCTGTGATACCCCAATACTCTGCGATACCCCAATACTCTGCAATACCCCAATACCCTGCAGTACCCCAATACCCTGCAGTACCCCAATACTCTGCGACACACCAATACTCTGCGATACCCCAATACTCTGCATACCCCAATACTCTGCATACCCCAATACTCTGCAACACCCCAATACTCTGCGATACCCCAATACTCTGCCAATACTCTGCAGTACCCCAATACTCTGCGATACCCCAATACTCTGCAGTACCCTAATACTCTGCAGTACCCCAATACTCTGCGATACCCCAATACCCTGCGATACCCCAATACTCTGCAATACCCCCCAATACTCTGCAGTACCCCAATACTCTGCAATACCCCCCAATACTCTGCAGTACCCCAATACTCTGCAATACCCCCCAATACTCTGCAGTACCCCAATACTCTGCATACCCCAATACTCTGTGATACCCCAATACCCTGCGATACCCCAATACTCTGCGATACCCCAATACCCTGCGATACCCCAATACTCTGCAGTACCCCAATACTCTGCGATACCCCAATACTCTGCGATACCCCAATACTTTGCAGTACCCCAATACTCTGCATACCCCAATACTCTGCAATACCCCCCAATACTCTGCAGTAACCTAATACTCTGCAGTACCCTAATACTCTGCATACCCCAATACTCTGCAATACCCCCCAATACTCTGCAGTAACCTAATACTCTGCAGTACCCCAATACTCTGCGATACCCCAATACTCTGCAGTACCCCAATCCTCTGCGATACCCCAATACTCTGCAGTACCCCAATACTCTGCCGTACCCCAATACTCTGCCAATACTCTGCAACACCCCAATACTCTGCGATACCCCAATACTCTGCCAATACTCTGCAGTACCCCAATACCCTGCGATACCCCAATACTCTGCAGTACCCCAATACTCTGTGATGCCCAATACTCTGCAGTACCCCAATACTCTGCGATACCCCAATACCCTGCGATACCCCAATACTCTGCGATACCCCAATACCCTGCGATACCCCAATACTCTGCGATACCCCAATACTCTGCGATACCCCAATACTCTGCAGTACCCCAATACTCTGCGATACCCCAATACTCTGCAATACCCTGCCAATACTCTGCAGTACCCCAATACTCTGCAGTACCCCAATACTCTGCAGTACCCCAATACTCTGCGATACCCTAATACTCTGCCAATACTCTGCAGTACCCCAATACCCTGCGATACCCCAATACCCTGCAATACCCCAATACCCTGCAATACCCCAATACTCTGCAGTACCCCAATACTCTGCGACTCCCCAATACTCTGCGATACCCCAATTCTCTGCATACCCCAATACTCTGCAACACCCCAATACTCTGCAGTACCCCAATACTCTGCAGTACCCCAATGCCCTGCGATACCCCAATACCCTGCGATACCCCAATACCCTGCGATACCCCAATACTCTGCGATACCCCAATACTCTGTGATACCCCAATACCCTGCGATACCCCAATACTCTGCAGTACCCCAATACTCTGCAATACCCTGCCAATACTCTGCGATACTCCAATACTCTGCAATACCCTGCGATACCCCAATACCCTGCGATACCCCAATACTCTTCAATACCCCACTATTCTGCAGTACCCCAATACTCTGCATACCCCAATACTCTGCAGTACCCCAATACTCTGCAATACCCTGCCAATACTCTGCAGTACCCCAATACTCTGCAATACCCCAATACCCTGCGATACCCCAATACTCTGCGACACCCCAATACTCTGCGATACCCCAATACTCTGCAATATCCCAATACTCTGCAGTACCCCAATACTCTGCGATACCCCAATACTCTGCAGTACCCCAATACTCTGCAGTACCCCAATACTCTGCGGTACCCCAATAGTCTGCGATACCCCAATAGTCTGTGATACCCCAATACTCTGCATACCCCAATACTCTGCAATACCCCCCAATACTCTGCAGTACCCCAATACTCTGCAATACCCCCCAATACTCTGCAGTACCCCAATACTCTGCAATACCCCCCAATACTCTGCAGTACCCCAATACTCTGCATACCCCAATACTCTGTGATACCCCAATACCCTGCGATACCCCAATACTCTGCGATACCCCAATACCCTGCGATACCCCAATACTCTGCAGTACCCCAATACTCTGCGATACCCCAATACTCTGCGATACCCCAATACTTTGCAGTACCCCAATACTCTGCATACCCCAATACTCTGCAATACCCCCCAATACTCTGCAGTAACCTAATACTCTGCAGTACCCTAATACTCTGCATACCCCAATACTCTGCAATACCCCCCAATACTCTGCAGTAACCTAATACTCTGCAGTACCCCAATACTCTGCGATACCCCAATACTCTGCGATACCCCAATACTCTGCAGTACCCCAATCCTCTGCGATACCCCAATACTCTGCAGTACCCCAATACTCTGCCGTACCCCAATACTCTGCCAATACTCTGCAACACCCCAATACTCTGCGATACCCCAATACTCTGCCAATACTCTGCAGTACCCCAATACCCTGCGATACCCCAATACTCTGCAGTACCCCAATACTCTGTGATGCCCAATACTCTGCAGTACCCCAATACTCTGCGATACCCCAATACCCTGCGATACCCCAATACTCTGCGATACCCCAATACCCTGCGATACCCCAATACTCTGCGATACCCCAATACCCTGCGATATCCCAATACTCTGCGATACCCCAATACTCTGCAGTACCCCAATACTCTGCGATACCCCAATACTCTGCAATACCCTGCCAATACTCTGCAGTACCCCAATACTCTGCAGTACCCCAATACTCTGCGATACCCTAATACTCTGCCAATACTCTGCAGTACCCCAATACCCTGCGATACCCCAATACCCTGCAATACCCCAATACCCTGCAATACCCCAATACTCTGCAGTACCCCAATACTCTGCGACTCCCCATTACTCTGCATACCCCAATACTCTGCAATACCCCCCAATACTCTGCAGTAACCTAATACTCTGTGATACCCCAATACTCTGCAGTACCCCAATACTCTGCGATACCCCAATACTCTGCGATACCCCAATACTCTGCAGTACCCCAATCCTCTGCGATACCCCAATACTCTGCAGTACCCCAATACTCTGCCGTACCCCAATACTCTGCAACACCCCAATACTCTGCGATACCCCAATACTCTGCCAATACTCTGCGATAGCCCAATACCCTGCGATACCCCAATACTCTGCAGTACCCCAATACTCTGTGATACCCCAATACTCTGCAGTACCCCAATACTCTGCGATACCCCAATACCCTGCGATACCCCAATACCCTGCGATACCCCAATACTCTGCGATACCCCAATACCCTGCGATACCCCAATACTCTGCGATACCCCAATACTCTGCAGTACCCCAATACTCTGCGATACCCCAATACTCTGCAATACCCTGCCAATACTCTGCAGTACCCCAATACTCTGCAGTACCCCAATACTCTGCGATACCCTAATACTCTGCCAATACTCTGCAGTACCCCAATACTCTGTGATACCCCAATACTCTGCGATACCCCAATACCCTGCGATACCCCAATACTCTGCAGTACCCCAATACTCTGCAATACCCCAATACTCTGCAATACCCTGCGATACCCCAATACCCTGCGATACCCCACTATTCTGCAGTACCCCAATACTCTGCATACCCCAATACTCTGCAGTACCCCAATACTCTGCAATACCCTGCCAATACTCTGCAGTACCCCAATACCCTGCGATACCCCAATACTCTGCAGTACCCCAATACTCTGTAATACCCCAATACCCTGCGATACCCCAATACTCTGCGATACCCCAATACTCTGCGATACCCCAATACTCTGCAATATCCCAATACTCTGCAGTACCCCAATACTCTGCGATACCCCAATACTCTGCAGTACCCCAATACTCTGCCAATACTCTGCAGTACCCCAATACTCTGCGATACCCCAATACTCTGCGATGCCCCAATACTCTGCGATACCCCAATACCCTGCGATACCCCAATACCCTGCGATACCCCAATACCCTGCGATACCCCAATACTCTACAGTACCCCAATACCCTGCCAATACTCTGCAATACCCCAATACCCTGCGATACCCCAATACTCTGCGACACCCCAATACTCTGCGATACCCCAATACTCTGCAGTACCCCAATACTCTGCAATACCCCAATACTCTGCAGTACCCCAATACTCTGCCAATACTCTGCAGTACCCCAATACTCTGCGATACCCCAATACTCTGCAGTACCCCAATACTCTGCGATACCCCAATACCCTGCGATACCCCAATACTCTGCAGTACCCCAATACTCTGCGATACCCCAATACTCTGCAGTACCCCAATACTCTGTGATACCCCAATACCCTGCGATACCCCAATACTCTGCGATACCCCAATACCCTGCGATACCCCAATACTCTGCAGTACCCCAATACTCTGCAGTACCCCAATACTCTGCCAATACTCTGCGATACCCCAATACCCTGCGATACCCCAATACCCTGTGATACCCCAATACTCTGCAGTACCCCAATACTCTGCGATACCCCAATACTCTGCGATACCCCAATACCCTGCGATACCCCAATACTCTGCAGTACCCCAATCCTCTGCGATACCCCAATACTCTGCAGTACCCCAATACTCTGTGATACCCCAATACTCTGCGATACCCCAATACTCTGCAATACCCCAATACTCTGAAATACCCCAATACTCTGCGATATCCCAATACTCTGCAGTACCCCAATACTCTGCAATACCCCAATACTCTGAAATACCCCAATACTCTGCAGTACCCCAATACTCTGCGATACCCCAATACTCTGCAGTACCCCAATACTCTGCCAATTCTCTGCAGTACCCCAATACTCTGCAATACCCCAATACTCTGAAATACCCCAATACTCTGCGATACCCCAATACTCTGCAATACCCCAATACCCTGCGATACCCCAATACCCTAATACTCTGCGACACCCCAATACTCTGCGATACCCCAATACTCTGCAATATCCCAATACTCTGCCAATACTCTGCAGTACCCCAATACTCTGCAGTACCCCAATACTCTGCGATACCCCAATACTCTGCAGTACCCCAATACTCTGCAGTACCCCAATACTCTGCGGTACCCCAATAGTCTGCGATACCCCAATACTCTGTGATACCCCAATACTCTGCATACCCCAATACTCTGCAATACCCCCCAATACTCTGCAGTACCCCAATACTCTGCAATACCCCCCAATACTCTGCAGTACCCCAATACTCTGCAATACCCCCCAATACTCTGCAGTACCCCAATACTCTGCAATACCCCCAATACTCTGCAGTACCCCAATACTCTGCATACCCCAATACTCTGCAATACCCCCCAATACTCTGCAGTAACCTAATACTCTGTGATACCCCAATACTCTGCAGTACCCCAATACTCTGCAATACCCCAATACTCTGCGATACCCCAATACTCTGCAGTACCCCAATCCTCTGCGATACCCCAATACTCTGCAGTACCCCAATACTCTGCCGTACCCCAATACTCTGCAACACCCCAATACTCTGCGATACCCCAATACTCTGCCAATACTCTGCGATACCCCAATACCCTGCGATACCCCAATACTCTGCAGTACCCCAATACTCTGTGATGCCCAATACTCTGCAGTACCCCAATACTCTGCGATACCCCAATACCCTGCGATACCCCAATACTCTGCGATACCCCAATACCCTGCGATACCCCAATACTCTGCGATACCCCAATACCCTGCGATACCCCAATACTCTGCGATACCCCAATACTCTGCAGTACCCCAATACTCTGCGATACCCCAATACTCTGCAATACCCTGCCAATACTCTGCAGTACCCCAATACTCTGCAGTACCCCAATACTCTGCAGTACCCCAATACTCTGCGATACCCTAATACTCTGCCAATACTCTGCAGTACCCCAATACTCTGCGATACCCCAATACTCTGCGATACCCCAATACCCTGCGATACCCCAATACTCTGCAGTACCCCAATACTCTGCAATACCCCAATACTCTGCAATACCCTGCGATACCCCAATACCCTGCGATACCCCACTATTCTGCAGTACCCCAATACTCTGCATACCCCAATACTCTGCAGTACCCCAATACTCTGCAATACCCTGCCAATACTCTGCAGTACCCCAATACCCTGTGATACCCCAATACTCTGCAGTACCCCAATACTCTGTAATACCCCAATACCCTGCGATACCCCAATACTCTGCGATACCCCAATACTCTGCGATACCCCAATACTCTGCAGTACCCCAATACTCTGCCGTACCCCAATACTCTGCAACACCCCAATACTCTGCGATACCCCAATACTCTGCCAATACTCTGCGATACCCCAATACCCTGCGATACCCCAATACTCTGCAGTACCCCAATACTCTGTGATGCCCAATACTCTGCAGTACCCCAATACTCTGCGATACCCCAATACCCTGCGATACCCCAATACTCTGCGATACCCCAATACCCTGCGATACCCCAATACTCTGCGATACCCCAATACCCTGCGATACCCCAATACTCTGCGATACCCCAATACTCTGCAGTACCCCAATACTCTGCGATACCCCAATACTCTGCAATACCCTGCCAATACTCTGCAGTACCCCAATACTCTGCAGTACCCCAATACTCTGCGATACCCTAATACTCTGCCAATACTCTGCAGTACCCCAATACTCTGCAGTACCCCAATACTCTGCGATACCCCAATACTCTGCGATACCCCAATACCCTGCGATACCCCAATACTCTGCAGTACCCCAATACTCTGCAATACCCCAATACTCTGCAATACCCTGCGATACCCCAATACCCTGCGATACCCCACTATTCTGCAGTACCCCAATACTCTGCATACCCCAATACTCTGCAGTACCCCAATACTCTGCAATACCCTGCCAATACTCTGCAGTACCCCAATACCCTGCGATACCCCAATACTCTGCAGTACCCCAATACTCTGTAATACCCCAATACCCTGCGATACCCCAATACTCTGCGATACCCCAATACTCTGCGATACCCCAATACTCTGCAATATCCCAATACTCTGCAGTACCCCAATACTCTGCGATACCCCAATACTCTGCAGTACCCCAATACTCTGCCAATACTCTGCGGTACCCCAATACTCTGCGATACCCCAATACTCTGCGATGCCCCAATACTCTGCGATACCCCAATACCCTGCGATACCCCAATACTCTGCGATACCCCAATACCCTGCGATACCCCAATACCCTGCGATACCCCAATACTCTGCCAATACTCTGCAGTACCCCAATACCCTGCCAATACCCTGCGATACCCCAATACTCTGCAGTACCCCAATACTCTGCAGTACCCCAATACTCTGTGATACCCCAATACCCTGCGATACCCCAATACTCTGCGATACCCCAATACCCTGCGATACCCCAATACTCTGCAGTACCCCAATACTCTGCGATACCCCAATACTCTGCAGTACCCCAATACTCTGCAGTACCCCAATACTCTGCCAATACTCTGCGATACCCCAATACCCTGCGATACCCCAATACTCTGCAGTACCCCAATACTCTGCGATACCCCAATACTCTGCGATACCCCAATACTCTGCAATACCCCAATACTCTGCAGTACCCCAATCCTCTGCGATACCCCAATACTCTGCAGTACCCCAATACTCTGTGATACCCCAATACTCTGCGATACCCCAATACTCTGCAATACCCCAATACTCTGAAATACCCCAATACTCTGCGATATCCCAATACTCTGCAGTACCCCAATACTCTGCAATACCCCAATACTCTGAAATACCCCAATACTCTGCGATACCCCAATACTCTGCAGTACCCCAATACTCTGCGATACCCCAATACTCTGCAGTACCCCAATACTCTGCCAATTCTCTGCAGTACCCCAATACTCTGCAATACCCCAATACTCTGAAATACCCCAATACTCTGCGATACCCCAATACTCTGCAGTACCCCAATCCTCTGCGATACCCCAATACTCTGCAGTACCCCAATACTCTGTGATACCCCAATACTCTGCAATACCCCAATACTCTGAAATACCCCAATACTCTGCAGTACCCCAATACTCTGCAATACCCCAATACTCTGAAATACCCCAATACTCTGCGATACCCCAATACTCTGCAATACCCCAATACTCTGCGATACCCCAATACTCTGCAGTACCCCAATCCTCTGCGATACCCCAATACTCTGCAGTACCCCAATACTCTGCAATACCCCAATACTCTGAAATACCCCAATACTCTGCAGTACCCCAATACTCTGCAATACCCCAATACTCTGAAATACCCCAATACTCTGCGATACCCCAATACTCTGCAATACCCCAATACTCTGCGATAGTCCAATACTCTGCAGTACCCCAATACTCTGCAATACCCTTCCTGCCAATACTCAGCGATACCCTGCCTGTAAATTTTTCAAATAAAACAGTTTTTCATTCTAAGCAAAAGAATCGTGATTCTAATTTTTCCCAGAATCGTGCAGCTCTACTACATACTGACATGGTACATTCCATCCATCACCCCCTCCCCCCCACATACTGACATGGTACATTCCATCCACCCTCCTAAATACTGACATGGTGCATTCCATCCATCACTCCCCTCCCCCCCTACATACTCATATGGTACATTCCATCCATCCCCCCCCCCCACATACTGACATGGTACATTCCGTCCATCACCCCCCCCCCACACACATACTGACATGGTACAATCCATCCATCACCCCCCTACATACTGACATGGTACATTCCATCCATCACCCCCCTACATACTGACATGGTACATTCCATCCACCCCCCCCCCCCCCCCACATACTGACATGGTACATTCCATCCATCACACCCCCTACATACTGACATGGTACATTCCATCCATCACCCCCCCCCCCCCCCTATGTAATGACATGGTACATTCCATCCATCACCCCCCTACATACTGACATGGTACATTCCATCCACCCCCCCCCCCCCCACATACTGACATGGTACATTCCATCCATCACCCCCCCCTATGTAATGACATGGTACATTCCATCCATGATCTCACCCTCCAATCCTATAACTGTACAGGACTGGTCAGCTGACTCTGAGACATCTCAACACCCTCCAGCTGAATTAACCCCCACCCCCATCTCCATACACCCCCCACCCCCATCTCCATGGGATAGGACAACCCAGAACCTCCACTGCCTTCTACCACTGTGATCTAGGAGGACACATGACCCCCCCCTCCCCACATTTACCCCCATCTACTGCTCTATCCTACAGGACATTCCCCACCCCCACCATGGACAGGGGACACCTTCCAGAGAGGATACTCAACCTCACCCTGGAGATCGTCTACCTGCTGACCGGAGAGGTGAGGTCACATGATGTCACTCTGATACGCCTCCTCCTCAGTATATTGGGGTCTTATTGTCCATGTGGTCTCGTTCTCAGAGTTACATGGTGGTGAAGAAGTCCAGTGACCAGACTGGGGGCAGCAGCCTTCCCGATGGTGGAATTCCCCCGAGTCCCATGGCGGTGCTTCCCTTCCCACCCCCCATACAGGAAAGGAGCAACAAGCAGAAGATCCTGGAATTGACCAACCAGATCATCGAGCTGCTGATGGGGGAGGTGAGCAGTGCTGGGAATTCTGGGACGTTATCCGGGAACAGACATGTCGGGAAGGTGACGGGATGGTTGTGTTTTACAGGTTCCTCAGGACAATGAAGAAGTCACCTTGAATTTCTCCATGGAGGAGTGGGAACATCTGGGGAGAGGAGCTGGAGGGACCATGGAGGAGATGATGGAGCCCTTCCAAGGTAAGGACCTAAGCCCAGCCATGTCCACTGAGGCCACCTTCCCCTCTTTATATTATGGTATGGCCCAAATATTATATACCTGGCATTGGAGACATTTCATTAAATACCTATGACACCAGAAAAGGCCAAGGTGTCCCATGTAGATGTCAGATCGAAGGTCGTTCATTATGGGTTAGACCTGAGATGTCCCATCCCATGTAGATGTCAGATTGAAGGTCGTTCTGGTTTTATTGGTGAGGCCTGAGATGTCCTGTCCCATGTAGATGTCAGATCGAAGGTCGTTCTGCTTTTGTTTGTGAGGCCTGAGGTGTCCTGTCCTATGTAGATGTCAGATCGAAGGTCGTTCTGGTTTTGTTGGTGAGGCCTGAGGTGTCCCATCCCATGTAGATGTCAGATCGAAGGTCGTTCTGGTTTTATTGGTGAGGCCTGAGATGTCCTGTCCCATGTAGATGTCAGATCGAAGGTCGTTCTGGTTTTATTGGTGAGGCCTGAGGTGTCCTGTCCCATGTAGATGTCAGATCGAAGGTCGTTCTGGTTTTATTGGTGAGGCCTGAGGTGTCCCATCCTATGTAGATGTCAGATTGAAGGTCGTTCTGGTTTTATTGGTGAGGCCTGAGGTGTCCTGTCCCATGTAGATGTCAGATCGAAGGTCGTTCTGGTTTTGTTGGTGAGGCCTGAGATGTCCCATCCCATGTAGATGTCAGATCGAAGGTCGTTCTGGTTTTATTGGTGAGGCCTGAGGTGTCCTGTCCTATGTAGATGTCAGATTGAAGGTCGTTCTGGTTTTATTGGTGGGGCCTGAGATGTCCTGTCCCATGTAGGTGTCAGATTGAAGGTCGTTCTGGTTTTATTGGTGAGGCCTGAGGTGTCCCATCCCATGTAGATGTCAGATCGAAGGTCGTTCTGGTTTTGTTGGTGAGGCCTGAGGTGTCCCATCCCATGTAGATGTCAGATCGAAGGTCGTTCTGGTTTTGTTGGTGAGGCCTGAGGTGTCCTGTCCTATGTAGATGTCAGATCGAAGGTCGTTCTGGTTTTATTGGTGAGGCCTGAGGTGTCCTGTCCTATGTAGATGTCAGATTGAAGGTCGTTCTGGTTTTATTGGTGGGGCCTGAGGTGTCCTGTCCTATGTAGATGTCAGATTGAAGGTCGTTCTGGTTTTATTGGTGAGGCCTGAGGTGTCCTGTCCTATGTAGATGTCAGATCGAAGGTCGTTCTGGTTTTGTTGGTGAGGCCTGAGGTGTCCTGTCCTATGTAGATGTCAGATCGAAGGTCGTTCTGGTTTTATTGGTGAGGCCTGAGGTGTCCTGTCCTATGTAGATGTCAGATTGAAGGTCGTTCTGGTTTTATTGGTGGGGCCTGAGGTGTCCTGTCCTATGTAGATGTCAGATTGAAGGTCGTTCTGGTTTTATTGGTGAGGCCTGAGGTGTCCTGTCCTATGTAGATGTCAGATCGAAGGTCGTTCTGGTTTTATTGGTGAGGCCTGAGGTGTCCCATCCCATGTAGATGTCAGATCGAAGGTCGTTCTGGTTTTGTTGGTGAGGCCTGAGGTGTCCCATCCCATGTAGATGTCAGATCGAAGGTCGTTCTGGTTTTGTTGGTGAGGCCTGAGGTGTCCTGTCCTATGTAGATGTCAGATCGAAGGTCGTTCTGGTTTTATTGGTGAGGCCTGAGGTGTCCTGTCCTATGTAGATGTCAGATTGAAGGTCGTTCTGGTTTTATTGGTGGGGCCTGAGATGTCCTGTCCCATGTAGGTGTCAGATTGAAGGTCGTTCTGGTTTTATTGGTGAGGCCTGAGGTGTCCCATCCCATGTAGATGTCAGATCGAAGGTCGTTCTGGTTTTGTTGGTGAGGCCTGAGGTGTCCCATCCCATGTAGATGTCAGATCGAAGGTCGTTCTGGTTTTGTTGGTGAGGCCTGAGGTGTCCTGTCCTATGTAGATGTCAGATCGAAGGTCGTTCTGGTTTTATTGGTGAGGCCTGAGGTGTCCTGTCCCATGTAGATGTCAGATCGAAGGTCGTTCTGGTTTATTGGTGAGGCCTGAGGTGTCCTGTCCCATGTAGATGTCAGATTGAAGGTCATTCTGGTTTTATTGGTGAGGCCTGAGGTGTCCTGTCCTATGTAGATGTCAGATTGAAGGTCGTTCTGGTTTTATTGGTGAGGCCTGAGATGTCCTGTCCCATGTAGATGTCAGATTGAAGGTCGTTCTGGTTTTATTGGTGAGACCTGAGGTGTCCTGTCCCATGTAGATGTCAGATTGAAGGTCGTTCTGGTTTTATTGGTGAGGCCTGAGGTGTCCTGTCCCATGTAGATGTCAGATCGAAGGTCGTTCTGGTTTATTGGTGAGGCCTGAGGTGTCCTGTCCCATGTAGATGTCAGATTGAAGGTCGTTCTGGTTTTATTGGTGAGGCCTGAGATGTCCTGTCCCATGTAGATGTCAGATTGAAGGTCGTTCTGGTTTTATTGGTGAGACCTGAGGTGTCCTGTCCCATGTAGATGTCAGATTGAAGGTCGTTCTGGTTTTATTGGTGAGGCCTGAGGTGTCCTGTCCCATGTAGATGTCAGATCGAAGGTCGTTCTGGTTTATTGGTGAGGCCTGAGGTGTCCTGTCCCATGTAGATGTCAGATTGAAGGTCGTTCTGGTTTATTGGTGAGGCCTGAGGTGTCCTGTCCCATGTAGATGTCAGATCGAAGGTCGTTCTGGTTTTATTGGTGAGGCCTGAGGTGTCCTGTCCCATGTAGATGTCAGATTGAAGGTCGTTCTGGTTTATTGGTGAGGCCTGAGGTGTCCTGTCCCATGTAGATGTCAGATCGAAGGTCGTTCTGGTTTTATTGGTGAGGCCTGAGGTGTCCTGTCCCATGTAGATGTCAGATCGAAGGTCGTTCTGGTTTTATTGGTGAGGCCTGAGATGTCCCATCCCATGTAGATGTCAGATCGAAGGTCGTTCTGGTTTTATTGGTGAGGCCTGAGGTGTCCTGTCCCATGTAGATGTCAGATCGAAGGTCGTTCTGGTTTTGTTGGTGAGGCCTGAGGTGTCCCATCCCATGTAGATGTCAGATCGAAGGTCGTTCTGGTTTTATTGGTGAGGCCTGAGGTGTCCTGTCCCATGTAGATGTCAGATCGAAGGTCGTTCTGGTTTTATTGGTGAGGCCTGAGGTGTCCTGTCCCATGTAGATGTCAGATTGAAGGTCGTTCTGGTTTTATTGGTGAGGCCTGAGGTGTCCTGTCCCATGTAGATGTCAGATCGAAGGTCGTTCTGGTTTATTGGTGAGGCCTGAGCTGTCCTGTCCCATGTAGATGTCAGATCGAAGGTCGTTCTGGTTTTGTTGGTGAGGCCTGAGGTGTCCTGTCCCATGTAGATGTCAGATCGAAGGTCGTTCTGGTTTATTGGTGAGGCCTGAGGTGTCCTGTCCCATGTAGATGTCAGATCGAAGGTCGTTCTGGTTTTGTTGGTGAGGCCTGAGGTGTCCTGTCCCATGTAGATGTCAGATCGAAGGTCGTTCTGGTTTTGTTGGTGAGGCCTGAGGTGTCCTGTCCCATGTAGATGTCAGATCGAAGGTCGTTCTGGTTTTATTGGTGAGGCCTGAGGTGTCCTGTCCCATGTAGATGTCAGATTGAAGGTCGTTCTGGTTTTATTGGTGAGGCCTGAGGTGTCCTGTCCTATGTAGATGTCAGATCGAAGGTCGTTCTGGTTTATTGGTGAGGCCTGAGCTGTCCTGTCCCATGTAGATGTCAGATCGAAGGTCGTTCTGGTTTTGTTGGTGAGGCCTGAGGTGTCCTGTCCCATGTAGATGTCAGATCGAAGGTCGTTCTGGTTTATTGGTGAGGCCTGAGGTGTCCTGTCCCATGTAGATGTCAGATCGAAGGTCGTTCTGGTTTTGTTGGTGAGGCCTGAGGTGTCCCATCCCATGTAGATGTCAGATTGAAGGTCATTCTGGTTTTATTGGTGAGGCCTGAGGTGTCCCATCCCATGTAGATGTCAGATTGAAGGTCATTCTGGTTTTATTGGTGAGGCCTGAGGTGTCCCATCCCATGTAGATGTAAAATTTGACCATTTATGGGTAAGGCCTGATGGGGGGTCTCTTTTAAGATCTATTTAATATTTCCTTTCTCTTCTAGATCTCCATCCGGCAGATTTCGGGGGATCTCTGGACATCTCCGAGCCCAGAGCCATGATGGACTATAGCCGAGGAGCTCAGTATATCTGTAAGCCAAGGAAGAGGAAAGGTCAGCCCATGAGATACGTGGCAGACAATTCGGCTTTGGCAGAGGATGGGAACCTCACAGACTCCGACAGCCATACTGACTACCCCTCCGCGTACGCCAAGAAGGAGCTCCGCGCCAGAATCCACACTCGCTCCGAGGAAACCCAGACCGACTTGACGCTGGCCCTCATTAAAGACGAAGCGGAGGACCGCGGCACTAAAGCCTCGCCAATGGACTTTTTGCGGGTGGATTACGATTCCATCTTCGCTGCCAGTTCTCTTTTGGCTCCTCAGGAGGCGGCGAGGAAGTTGTACGATTGCACGCTGTGCGGGAAAACCTTTACCAGCAAATCTGGGATTGTCAAGCATCGGCGGATGCACTCGGGGAGGGTGGTGGCCTGCCCAGATTGCGGGAAGGAATTCACCTGTAATTCGGAGCTGGTGGCGCACCAAAGGACTCACACCGGGGAAAAGCCTTTTCCTTGCTCCTCGTGCGGGAAGTGTTTCTCCACCAACACCAACCTGGTGGCCCACCAGCGCATTCACACGGGGGAGAAACCTTACGCCTGTATTGAGTGCGGGAAATGTTTCACCAGCAGCTCCGACCTGGTCAAACACCAGATCATCCACACCGGGGAGAAACCGTTCTGCTGCCTGGACTGTGGCAAGGGCTTCACCAGCAAATCCAACCTGGTCAAACACCAGAGGATCCACACCGGTGAGAAGCCCTTCCTGTGCTCCGAGTGTGGCAAAGGCTTCGCCATCAAGTCAAACCTCATCAAACATCAGGTGGTGCACACCGGCGAGAAGCCCTACCCCTGCCCCGAGTGCGGCAAGTGCTTCTCCAACCAATCCAACGTGGCCAAGCACCAGCGGACTCACTATGGACCCAAGAGGAAGCTCCTGGAATGACTCCCGGAACATTCATTTAAAGCTGATCTCCGAGTTATTCCCCCCTTCCCCCACCACCACTAAACTTCACCTCCCCCACCCCCGTAACTTTCCAGCTCATCCTGTAATTCAATTTTTTTTTTCAATTAAATGGTCAAAATACTAAATTCATGGTCATGTGACCCTGCAAATAAGAACCATCCATGTCACCAGAAAGGGACGGGGTCACTGAAACAATGGCCCTCAGATAACCCCACAAACAGGCAGCCAATAAGAAACATTCATGTTACCATCGATGGGGTCATGTGAGGGCCTTTGTTTCAGTGATCATGTCCCTCCCTGGTGACATGCTTCTTATTGGCTGCCCAAGGAGTGATGTGGCCACTCAAAGAATGACCCTGCTAGGTGAGAGCCAATGAGAACCATCCATGTCACCATAGCTGAGGTCATCTGAGGGCCGTTGTCTTAGTGACCGCGTTTCTCCCTGGTGACATGGATGATTCTTATTGGTTGCTCATCAACTGGGTCATCTCAGAGACATTCTTTAATTGGCCACACTCATTGGCTGTCCATTGACGGGGTCAACTCAGGCCACATCCCTCCCAGGTAATATGGACTATTCTAATTGGTTGCGTATTGGTGGGGTCATCTCACGGTCCTGAAGACTCCCGCTGCAGTGTGATGATGTCATAACGAGGGGCAGCAACAAGACCGGTCTCCACTTACTGTAGAGTTGCTGCGGAGGATGACGTGGAGGATCACATCATGGCACCCTTGGGTGAGTAGGAAAGGGTTGTTAGGGGGGCGGAGGATGACGTGGAGGATCACATCATGGCACCCTTGGGTGAGTAGGAAAGGGTTGTTAGGGGGGCGGAGGATGACGTGGAGGATCACATCATGGCACCCTTGGGTGAGTAGGAAAGGGTTGTTAGGGGGGCGGAGGATGACGTGGAGGATCACATCATGGCACCCTTGGGTGAGTAGGAAAGGGTTGTTAGGGGGGCGGAGGATGACGTGGAGGATCACATCATGGCACCCTTGGGTGAGTAGCAAAGGGTTGTTAGGGGGTTTTCTTGTCAATGAGCGGTGGAGCTGGTGGTGGGGGAAGGGAGGACAACAAATGCTCAGAGGTGAGCTTTATACTTGGAGTGTCCGGATTTCACAGATATGAAGAGATATGAACTTTGTGTTTGGTGATTTTTTTGAAACATTTACTATTTATGGATCCGTGTCGGAGGTTGGATCTGCGATTTCTCCAGTTTAGAGATTTGTTTCTATTGGCGGTGTCAAATCTCTCACGTGGAGGAGGGGAATCTGACTTCTGATCTCCTTGCAGCATTGTCATAGTTCTACTAACGTTTCTCGGATAACAAGTGTGAAAAAAAAAAGTCCTACTGGTCACATGACCATATTGAGTTCTGGAGAAGATGGGGGGGGGGGGCAATAAACAATTGGAGAATTCAGCCAATTAAAAACATAAATACTAAAATGTGTCTGTGAAGGTTCTGATTTCTCCAGGTCATGATGGGTCTCATAGTAGGTGGTCTCATTTCTCCATGTCATGATGGGTCTCGTAGTAGGTGGTCTCATTTCTCCAGGTCATGGTAAGTCTTGTAGTAGGTGGTCTCATTTCTCCAGGTCATGGTAAGTCTTGTAGTAGGTGGTCTCATTTCTCCAGGTCATGGTAGGTCTCGTAGTAGGTGGTCTCATTTCTCTAGGTCATGGTAGGTCTCGTAGTAGGTGGTCTCATTTCTCCAGGTCATGATAAGTCTCGTAGTAGGTGGTCTCATTTCTCCAGGTCATGGTAGGTCTTACAGTAGGTGGTCTCATTTCTCCAGGTCATGATAAGTCTCGTAGTAGGTGGTCTCATTTCTCCAGGTCATGATAAGTCTTGTAGTAGGTGGTCTCATTTCTCCAGGTCATGGTAAGTCTTGTAGTAGGTGGTCTCATTTCTCCAGGTCATGGTAGGTCTCGTAGTAGGTGGTCTCATTTCTCTAGGTCATGGTAGGTCTCGTAGTAGGTGGTCTCATTTCTCCAGGTCATGGTAAGTCTTGTAGTAGGTGGTCTCATTTCTCCAGGTCATGGTAGGTCTCGTAGTAGGTGGTCTCATTTCTCTAGGTCATGGTAGGTCTCATAGTAGGTGGTCTCATTTCTCCAGGTCATGATAAGTCTCGTAGTAGGTGGTCTCATTTCTCCAGGTCATGGTAGGTCTCGTAGTAGGTGGTCTCATTTCTCCAGGTCATGGTAGGTCTCGTAGTAGGTGGTCTCATTTCTCCAGGTCATGGTAGGTCTCGTAGTAGGTGGTCTCATTTCTCCAGGTCATGGTAAGTCTTGCAGTAGGTGGTCTCATTTCTCCAGGTCATGGTAGGTCTTACAGTAGGTGGTCTCATTTCTCCAGGTCATGGTAAGACTTGTAGTAGGTGGTCTCATTTCTCCAGGTCATGGTAGGTCTCGTAGTAGGTGGTCTCATTTCTCCAGGTTATGGTAGGTCTTACAGTAGGTGGTCTCATTTCTCCAGGTCATGGTAAGTCTCGTAGTAGGTGGTCTCATTTCTCCAGGTCATGGTAAGTCTCGTAGTAGGTGGTCTCATTTCTCCAGGTCATGGTAGGTCTTGTAGTAGGTGGTCTCATTTCTCCATGTCATGGTAGGTCTTGTAGTAAGTGGTCTCATTTCTCCATGTCATGGTAAGTCTTGTAGTAGGTGGTCTCATGGATTCAGCTGATGGTATGTCTAATAGTAGGTGGTCACATTTAGCGGTAATTGGTGAAGACGTTTCGTAGTTTCTCTGAGTCTTTTCTTCAGGTTTGAGGAGTGTCAGAAAAAAAACCAACACTTTTATCCTCTAACACCTTCATCCAATCGCCATGGAATGTGTCTAGGCAGACGTTTATTGTCCAAGGACAGGATGGGAGGTGTGAAACGTATGGCACCCCCCTGTTGTAGTTTCATAAGCCCATGCTTGGTGTTGGTCTGCATAGGTGTCGATCCTCCAAGTCACATAGCTTAAGGTGCGAATTACTTTAAACTCTCCGGGGTAGAGATGGTGAAATGGAGTTATGTGGAAGACTGAGGATGTTGAAGGCCCTCACCCCTGTTCAGGGATGGTTGTTCCAGTTTAGTGTAGATGACCTTTTTCCCACCTCAGATGTCCTCTCTGTCCAGATGTGCTCCTCACTATCCTCAGAAGAACGCCCCTTCTATTTCAGGCATAGGAAGAGTTCTTTTTTTTATAAATTCTTTATTTTTTCATCTTTTCTTTCCATAGATTTCACATTACATTTCGTTTTACATCTACAACTTCTTTAACAGCTATAACAGTCTTATAATATTTCAATCCATACCTCAATTCCACGTCATCCTCCCCCCTCCCTCACCCTTCCCTCCCAGAAAAATAAATAAATAAATATACAAACAAAAAAAAAAAAAAAAAGTTTGCATTTTCACTATAATCCCCCCCCTCACTCCCCCCCCCCCCCACCACCCGCCTGCTCTATCATATTTCGAAATGTTTCACATCATACTTTCTCTATAATTTAGATATGGAGCCCAGATCTTCTGATATTTCTCGTCTTGATCTCTCATTGTCATTGTTAAATTTTCCATTTGTTGGATTTCTGCAATTCTCTGAAACCACTGTGCTCTAGCTGGAGGGTTTCTTTTTTTCCACAGAACTGGGATACATGCCCTTGCTGCTATCAATAAATGTCTCAGCAAAGAATTTTTGAATCTTTCTATTGCCATTGGGATGTCCAGCAGCAGAAAAGTTGCCGGTTTATCTCCCAGGTCAATTCCTGTAATCCTTACAATAGTATCGGCTACCATCTCCCAGAACACTCTAATTTTTGGACATTCCCAAAATATATGTAATAATGTTCCTTCTGCTCCAGGAAGAGTTCTGACCTGTAGAACTTCTACTGTGTTGGGGTGTTGAGAAGTCCCCTCGTCTCCCCAACATACAGATCTTTGTGTTCCTCGCTACCCCTTACTGTGTAGGCCAAGGCTGGTGCTTGGGTATCAGGTCTGTTGTCCTGGACAATCAACATCTGCCTTGACAATATTCCATGGTGGTTGGATTGAGGTGACTCGGTGTAGATATAAATATTTAGGGACTTCACCAACACTCATTAGAATCGAAGAAGTGGATTGAAGAAACAACGTAACGCTGTCAATGTGTCTACTTGAAGGTGACTGATAGCTAAAAAATACTGAAGATCTAAGGCCAAAACATTTTATTTTTTGGATGGGGGTAGATAAGGGTTGAATCCCAACCAGCTTTTTTATGGTCTGTGTCCCATTAGGGAGATTTCCCTTCACTTTCTGTCCTATAAATACAACAGGAAGTGAGAGGAAGTCTCCCCAAAGTAAAGGAGTTCTCCTCTTAAAGTTTTACTAAACCCCCATCATAAAAACGATGCATAAATGGTGTATTCCATGCTAGTCATACTCATTTATCACTATGAGATCCATTTTCTGTATTCTGGTTGATCCTGCTCTCTATCTCCCTCTTCTGTCCATGTCCCCAATTCAGCTAGGGATTTGGCAGCAGTGGTGGCAGCTCTGCACATGCTCAGTTTTTAGTGAGTTTCTATGCTGAGCATTTCCTCCCTATCACATCTGAGCAGCCCATGTGATTATAGAGTCACACATGTGGGCGTATACACAATGACAGGCCACTCCCTCCTCTGTGCCCACTAACCAGCTAAACACAATGGGGGCGGGATATTACATATAGATTGGAGGCTTCACCTCCCTCTTATTCTAAGACAGGCTGAAGGAGGCGTGACACAACCTGTGACTGGCAGAAATCCACCCACACCATGTCATTTCCCATATACAGTATATTTGTGTGACAATTTATATCAGTTTATTGATATTAATTATTTATTATTTTGACTCTGTTTTCCAAATGCTGTGATTTATTTTTTTATTTTTATGTTGAACATGTGACCAGCAGCAGAGGACTAGAAACTCCTGCTGCTTATGTTTCCCTGGAGACAGGCTGGGAAAGAGCCGCGTCATGTGGATATCCAATAGGAAAAATTGTTTAATTAAAACAATTACAGAGCCATAATCCATAAACAGACATAGAGAAAAAGTTTATCACTTTAATCAACCACAAAGCCTCTGCTTGGTCCAGTGACAACTGTGAACGTTGGATTCCCCATCAGATGGAGATGGTCCCCAGGATGATGAAAGAGGAGGAATGGTCCCCAGGATGATGAGAGAGGAGGAATGGTCCCCAAGATGAGGAGAGAGGAGGAATGGTCCCCAGGATGAAGCGAGAGGAGGAACGGTCCCCAGGATGAGGAGAGGAGGAATGGTCCCCAGGATGAGGAGAGGAGGAATGGTCCCTAGGATGAAGCGAGAGGAGGAATAGTCCCCAGGATGAAGCGAGAGGAGGAACGGTCCCCAGGATGAGGAGAGGAGGAATGGTCCCCAGGATGAGGAGAGGAGGAATGGTCCCTAGGATGAAGGGAGAGGAAGAATGGTCAATGGTCCTCAGGATGAGGGGAGAGGAGGAATGGTCTCCAGGATGAGGAGAGAGGAGGAATGGTCTCCAGGATGAGGAGAGAGGAGGAATGGTCTCCAGGATGAGGAGAGAGGAGGAATGGTCTCCAGGATGAGGAGAGAGGAGGAATGGTCTCCAGGATGAGGAGAGAGGAGGAATTGTCTCCAGGATGAGGAGAGAGAGGAGGAATTGTCTCCAGGATGAGTAGAGAGGAGGAATTGTCTCCAGGATGAAGAGAGAGGAGGAATGGTGCCCAGGATGAAGAGAGGGGAGGAATGGTCCCCAGGATGAGGAGAGGAGGAATGGTCCTCAGGATGAGGAGAGAGGAGGAATGGTCTCCAAGATGAGGAGAGGAGGAATGGTCCCCAGGATGAGGAGAGGAGGAATGGTCCTCAGGATGAGGAGAGAGGAGGAATGGTCTCCAGGATGATGAGAGAGGAGGAATGGTCCCCAGGATGAGGAGAGGAGGAATAGTCCTCAGGATGAGGAGAGGAGGAATGGTCTCCAAGATGAGGAGAGGAGGAATGGTCCCCAGGATGAGGAGAGGAGGAATGGTCCTCAGGATGAGGAGAGAGGAGGAATGGTCTCCAGGATGATGAGAGAGGAGGAATGGTCCCCAGGATGAGGAGAGGAGGAATAGTCCTCAGGATGAGGAGAGAGGAGGAATGGTCTCCAAGATGAGGAGAGGAGGAATGGTCCCCAGGATGAGGAGAGGAGGAATGGTCCTCAGGATGAGGAGAGAGGAGGAATGGTCTCCAGGATGAGGAGAGGAGGAATAGTCCTCAGGATGAGAAGAGAGGAGGAATGGTCTCCAAGAGGAGGAGAGGAGGAATGGTCTCCAAGATGAGGAGAGGAGGAATGGTCTCCAAGATGAGGAGAGGAGGAATGGTCTCAAAGATAAGGAGAGGAGGAATGGTGCCCAGGATGAAGAGAGGTGAGGAATGGTCTCTAAGATAAGGAGAGGAGGAATGGTCTCTAAGATGAGGAGAGAGGAGGAATGGTCCCCAGGATGAGGAGAGGAGGAATAGTCCTCAGGATGAGGAGAGAGGAGGAATGGTCTCCAAGATGAGGAGAGGAGGAATGGTCCCCAGGATGAGGAGAGGAGGAATGGTCCTCAGGATGAGGAGAGAGGAGGAATGGTCTCCAGGATGATGAGAGAGGAGGAATGGTCCCCAGGATGAGGAGAGGAGGAATAGTCCTCAGGATGAGGAGAGAGGAGGAATGGTCTCCAAGATGAGGAGAGGAGGAATGGTCCCCAGGATGAGGAGAGGAGGAATGGTCTCCAGGATGATGAGAGAGGAGGAATGGTCTCCAGGATGATGAGAGAGGAGGAATGGTCCCCAGGATGAGGAGAGGAGGAATAGTCCTCAGGATGAGGAGAGAGGAGGAATGGTCTCCAAGATGAGGAGAGGAGGAATGGTCCCCAGGATGAGGAGAGGAGGAATGGTCCTCAGGATGAGGAGAGAGGAGGAATGGTCTCCAGGATGATGAGAGAGGAGGAATGGTCCCCAGGATGAGGAGAGGAGGAATAGTCCTCAGGATGAGAAGAGAGGAGGAATGGTCTCCAAGATGAGGAGAGGAGGAATGGTCTCCAAGATGAGGAGAGGAGGAATGGTCTCCAAGATGAGGAGAGGAGGAATGGTCTCCAAGATGAGGAGAGGAGGAATGGTCTCCAAGATAAGGAGAGGAGGAATGGTGCCCAGGATGAAGAGAGGTGAGGAATGGTCTCTAAGATAAGGAGAGGAGGAATGGTCTCTAAGATGAGGAGAGAGGAGGAATGGTCCCCAGGATGAGGAGAGGAGGAATAGTCCTCAGGATGAGGAGAGAGGAGGAATGGTCTCCAAGATGAGGAGAGGAGGAATGGTCCCCAGGATGAGGAGAGGAGGAATGGTCCTCAGGATGAGGAGAGAGGAGGAATGGTCTCCAGGATGATGAGAGAGGAGAAATAGTCCTCAGGATGAGGAGAGAGGAGGAATAGTCCTCAGGATGAGGAGGGAGGAGGAATGGTCTCCAAGATGAGGAGAGGAGGAATGGTCCCCAGGATGAGGAGAGGAGGAATGGTCCTCAGGATGAGGAGAGAGGAGGAATGGTCCTCAGGATGAGGAGAGAGGAGGAATGGTCCTAAGGATGAGGAGAGAGGAGGAATGGTCTCCAAGATGAGGAGAGGAGGAATGGTCTCCAAGATAAGGAGAGGAGGAATGGTGCCCAGGATGAAGAGAGGTGAGGAATGGTCTCTAAGATAAGGAGAGGAGGAATGGTCTCCAGGCTGATGAGAGAGGAGGAATGGTCTCCAAGATGAGGAGAGGAGGAATGGTCTCCAAGATAAGGAGAGGAGGAATGGTGCCCAGGATGAAGAGAGGTGAGGAATGGTCTCTAAGATAAGGAGAGGAGGAATGGTCTCTAAGATAAGGAGAGGAGGAATGGTCTCCAAGATGAGGAGAGAGGAGGAATGGTCCTCAGGATGAGGAGAGAGGAGGAATGGTCCTTAGGATAAGGAGAGAGGAGGAATGGTCCTTAGGATAAGGAGAGAGGAGGAATGGTCCTCAGGATGAGGAGAGGAGGAATGGTCTCCAGGATGAGGAGAGAGGAGGAATGGTCCCCAGGATGAGGAGAGAGGAGGAATGGTCCCCAGGATGAGGAGAGAGGAGGAATGGTCCCCAGGATGAGGAGAGGAGGAATGGTCCCCAGGATGAGGAGAGGAGGAGGAATGGTCCCCAGGATGAGGAGAGGAGGAATGGTCTCCAGGATGAGGAGAGAGGAGGAATGGTCTCCAGGAAGAGGAGAGGAGGAATGTTCTCCAGGATGAGGAGAGAGGAGGAATGGTCCTCCAGGATGAGGAGTGAGGAGGAATGGTCTCCAGGATGAGGAGTGAGGAGGAATGGTCTCCAGGATGAGGAGAGAGGAGGAATGGTGCTCAGGATGAGGGGAAGGGAGGAATGGTCCCCAGGATGAGCGGCACAGTGGTGTAGTGGTTAGCACTCTCGCCTAGCAGTAAAAAGGGTCGCTGATTTGTATCCCAACCACGACACTACCTGCCTGGAGTTTGCATGTGCTCCCTGTGCCTGCGTGGGTTTCCTCCGGGTACTCCGGTTTCCTCCCACACTCCAAAGACATGCAGGTAGGTTAATTGGCTTCTTTCCCAGATTGGCCCTAGTATATGAATGGGGACCTTGAGGGTAGGGACCGATGTGAGTATGCAATGTACAGGGATAGGGACAATTGTAGACACTCACTCGGCTTGGACTGGTGTCTATTCAACCTTACTATGTAACTATGGTGAGGAGAAGAGGAGGAATGGTCCCCAGGATGAAGAGAGAGGAGAAATGGTCCCCAGGATGAGGAAAAAGGAGGAAAGGTCTCCAGGATGAGGAGAGAGGAGGAATAGTCTCCAGGATGAGGAGAGGAGGAATGGTCCCCAGGATGAGGAGGAATGGTCCCTAGGATGAAGCGAGAGGAGGAATGGTCCCCAGGATGAAGCGAGAGGAGGAACGGTCCCTAGGATGAGGAGAGGAGGAATGGTCCCCAGGATGAGGAGAGAAGGAATGGTCCCCAGGATGAGGAGAGGAGAAGTGGTCCCCAGGATGAGGAGAGGAGGAATGGTCCCTAGGATGAAGCGAGAGGAGGAATGGTCCCCAGGATGAAGCGAGAGGAGGAACGGTCCCCAGGATGAGGAGAGGAGGAATGGTCCCCAGGATGAACAGAGAGGAAGAATGGTCAATGGTCCTCAGGATGAGGAGAGGAGGAATGGTCTCCAGGATGAGGAGAGGAGGAATGGTCCCCAGGATGAGGAGAGGAGGAATGGTCCCCAGGATGAGGAGAGGAGGAATGGTCCCTAGGATGAAGCGAGAGGAGGAATGGTCCCCAGGATGAAGCAAGAGAAGGAACGGTCCCCAGGATGAACAGAGAGGAAGAATGGTCAATGGTCCTCAGGATGAGGGGAGAGGAGGAATGGTCTCCAGGATGAGGAGAGAGGAGGAATGGTCTCCAGGATGAGGAGAGAGGAGGAATTGTCTCCAGGATGAGGAGAGAGAGGAGGAATTGTCTCCAGGATGAGGGGAGAGGAGGAATTGTCTCCAGGATGAGTAGAGAGGAGGAATTGTCTCCAGGATGAAGAGAGGGGAGGAATGGTTTCTAAGATAAGGAGAGGAGGAATGGTCCCCAGGATGAGGAGAGGAGGAATGGTCCTCAGGATGAGGAGAGAGGAGGAATGGTCCTAAGGATGAGGAGAGAGGAGGAATGGTCTCCAAGATGAGGAGAGGAGGAATGGTCCCCAGGATGAGGAGAGGAGGAATGGTCCTCAGGATGAGGAGAGAGGAGGAATGGTCTCCAGGATGATGAGAGAGGAGGAATGGTCACCAGGATGAGGAGAGAGGAGGAATGGTCTCCAAGATGAGGAGAGGAGGAATGGTCCTCAGGATGAGGAGAGAGGAGGAATGGTCCTAAGGATGAGGAGAGAGGAGGAATGGTCCTAAGGATGAGGAGAGAGGAGGAATGGTCTCCAGGATGATGAGAGAGGAGGAATGGTCTCCAAGATGAGGAGAGGAGGAATGGTCTCCAAGATGAGGAGAGGAGGAATGGTGCCCAGGATGAAGAGATGTGAGGAATGGTCTCTAAGATAAGGAGAGGAGGAATGGTCTCTAAGATAAGGAGAGGAGGAATGGTCTCCAAGATGAGGAGAGAGGAGGAATGGTCCTCAGGATGAGGAGAGAGGAGGAATGGTCCTCAGGATGAGGAGAGAGGAGGAATGGTCCTCAGGATGAGGAGAGAGGAGGAATGGTCCTTAGGATAAGGAGAGAGGAGGAATGGTCCCTAGGATGAGGAGAGGAGGAATGGTCTCCAGGATGATGAGAGAGGAGGAATGGTCCTCAGGATGAGGAGAGGAGGGATGGTCCCCAGGATGAAGCGAGAGGGAGGATATTCCCCAGGATTAAGAGAGGTATCTCCCCAGCTGGACACAGACACCAGTTCAACCTGAAAATGGTTTTCCCCAACTTGTCCATGCCATGTGCCATCATCCCCCATCCTTTCCATGCCATGTGCCTTCATCCCCCATCCTCTCCATGCCATGTGCCTTCATCCCCCATCCTCTCCATGCCATGTGCCATCATCCCCCATCCTCTCCATGCCATGTGCCTTCATCCCCCATCCTCTCCATGCCATGTGCCATCATCCCCTATCCTCTCCATGCCATGTGCCATCATCCCCCATCCTTTCCATGCCATGTGCCATCATCCCCCATCCTCTCCATGCCATGTGCCATCATCCCCTATCCTATCCATGCCATGTGCCATCATCCCCCATCCTCTCCATGCCATGTGCCATCATCCCCCATCCTTTCCATGCCATGTGCCATCATCCCCCATCCTCTCCATGCCATGTGCCATCATCCCCTATCCTATCCATGCCATGTGCCATCATCCCCCATCCTCTCCATGCCATGTGCCATCATCCCCCATCCTCTCCATGCCATGTGCCATCATCCCCTATCCTCTCCGTGCCATGTGCCATCATCCCCCATCCTCTCCATGCCACGTGCCATCATCCCCCATCCTCTCCCTGCCACGTGCCATCATCCCCCATCCTCTCCATGCCATGTGCCATCATCCCCCATCCTTTCCATGCCATGTGCCATCATCCCCCATCCTCTCCATGCCATGTGCCATCATCCCCTATCCTCTCCATGCCATGTGCCATCATCCCCCATCCTCTCCACGCCACGTGCCATCATCCCCCATCCTCTCCCTGCCACGTGCCATCATCCCCCATCCTCTCCGTGCCATCATTCCTCATCCTCTCCATGCCACGTGCCATCATCCCCCCATCCTCTCCCTGCCACGTGCCATCATCCCCCATCCTCTCCGTGCCATCATTCCTCATCCTCTCCACGCCACGTTCCATCATCCCCCCCATCCTCTCCCTGCCACGTGCCATCATCCCCCATCCTCTCCGTGCCATCATTCCTCATCCTCTCCTTGCCATGTGCCATCATCCCCCCATCATCTCCCTGCCATGTGCCATCATCCCCCATTCTCTCCATGCCACGTGCCATCATCTCCCCATCCTCTCCCTGCCACGTGCCATCATCCTCCATCCTCTCCCTGCCACGTGCCATCACCCCCCATCCTCTCCATGCCACGTGCCATCATCTGCCCATCCTCTCCCTGCCACGTGCCATCATCTCCCTGCCACGTGCCATCATCCCCCATCCTCTCCCTGCCACGTGTCATCATCCCCCATCCTCTCCATGCCACGTGCCATCATCTCCCCATCCTCTCCATGCCACGTGCCATCCCCATCCTCTCCACACCATGTGCCATTAGTCCTCATCCCCTCCATGCTATATGCCATCCGTCATCCACATTCTCTCCATGCCATGTACCATCATCCCCCATCCTCTCCATGCCATGTGCCACCCCCCCATCCTCTCCACGCCATGTGCCATTAGTCCTCATCCTCTCCATGCCATGTGCCATCCACATCCTCTCCATGCCATGTGCCATCATCCCCCATCCTCTCCATGCCATGTACCATCATCCCCCATCCTCTCCATGCCATGTGCCATCATCCCCCATCCTCTCCATGCCATGTGCCATCATCCCCCATCCTCTCCATGCCATGTGCCATCATCCCCCATCCTCTCCATGCCATGTACCATCATCCCCCATCCTCTCCATGCCATGTGCCATCATCCCCCATTCTGGGGTGTGGGGTCACCGGTGGGGCTGTTCTCCATATTCTGGGGTCCCCGGTGAAGCCGGCCTCCATATTCTGGGGTGTGGGGTCACCGGTGGAGCCGGCCTCCATATTCTGGGGTGTGGGCTCACCGGCCTCCATATTCTGGGGTGTGGGGTCACCGGTGAAGCCAGCCTCCATATTCTGGGGTGTGGGGTCACCGGTGGAGCCGGCCTCCATATTCTGGGGTGTGGGGTCACCGGCCTCCATATTCTGGGCTGTGGGGTCACCGGTGGAGCCGGCCTCCATATTCTGGGGTGTGGGGTCACCGGTGGAGCTGGGTATCCTCTCCATTGTAGGGTGAGTGTGTCACTTACCTTCCTCCCCTCCCCCCTCAGGATATAATCCTCTCATCCTCCTCACATTCACCCCAATACAACTTTTGCCCTCTCTGTCGCCAAAAGTAAAGATGGCAGCGGCGGCTTCCTGGATAATTGCAGAGCTTCAGTGTTGCCGCTGTAGTGTCACATTTTCCTTCTATCACAGGATTCTGCGGAAGTGACGTTGCCGCCAGAAATTGCGTACTGCGCATGCGCGATGCGTTCCAACATAGTTTCGGCAATACAGTTCAGCGAAACCATCACATAATGTTACGGAAGTGACGTTACACACAACACAAACACTGGGCCGTGCGTCACAACACTAATACTTCCCTTGTTACCTAGTAGGTTTTGCATTGCTGGGACTTGTAGTGCCTATCCTGAGCTACATGCTTCAATGTTCAGTGTCCTCATCCTCATCCCCGAGCTTCAATGTTCAGTGTCCTCATCCCTATCCCCGAGCTTCAATGTTCAGTGTCCTCATCCCTATCCCCGAGCTTCAATGTTCAGTGTCCTCATCCCTATCCCCGAGCTTCAATGTTCAGTGTCCTCATCCTTATCCCCGAGCTTCAATGTTCAGTGTCCTCATCCCTATCCCCGAGCTTCAATGTTCAGTGTCCTCATCCCTATCCCCGAGCTTCAATGTTCAGTGTCCTCATCCCTATCCCCGAGCTTCAGTGTTCAGTGTCCTCATCCTTATCCCCCTGCTTCAATGTTCAGTGTCCTCATCCCTATCCCCGAGCTTCAATGTTCAGTGTCCTCATCCCTATCCCCGAGCTTCAATGTTCAGTGTCCTCATCCCTATCCCCGAGCTTCAATGTTCAGTGTCCTCATCCCTATCCCCGAGCTTCAATGTTCAGTGTCCTCATCCTTATCCCCGAGCTTCAATGTTCAGTGTCCTCATCCCTATCCCCGAGCTTCAATGTTCAGTGTCCTCATCCCTATCCCCGAGCTTCAATGTTCAGTGTCCTCATCCTTATCCCCGAGCTTCAATGTTCAGTGTCCTCATCCCTATCCCCGGGCTTCAATGTTCAGTGTCCTCATCCTTATCCCCCTGCTTCAATGTTCAGTGTCCTCATCCCTATCCCCGAGCTTCAATGTTCAGTGTCCTCATCCCTATCCTGAACATTGAACACTGAACATTGAAGCAGGGGGATAGGGATGAGGACACTGAACATTGAAGCTCGGGGATAGGGATGAGGACACTGAACATTGAAGCTCAGGGATAAGGATGAGGACACTGAACATTGAAGCTCGGGGATAGGGATGAGGACACTGAACATTGAAGCTCGGGGATAGGGATGAGGACACTGAACATTGAAGCTCGGGGATAGGGATGAGGACACTGAACATTGAAGCTCAGGGATAAGGATGAGGACACTGAACATTGAAGCTTGCGGATAGGGATGAGGACACTGAACATTGAAGCTCGGGGATAAGGATGAGGACACTGAACATTGAAGCTCGGGGATAAGGATGAGGACACTGAACATTGAAGCAGGGGGATAGGGATGAGGACACTGAACATTGAAGCAGGGGGATAGGGATGAGGACACTGAACATTGAAGCTCAGGGATAAGGATGAGGACACTGAACATTGAAGCTCGGGGATAGGGATGAGGACACTGAACATTGAAGCTCGGGGATAGGGATGAGGACACTGAACATTGAAGCTCGGGGATAAGGATGAGGACACTGAACATTGAAGCTCGGGGATAAGGATGAGGACACTGAACATTAAAGCTTGCGGATAGGGATGAGGACACTGAACATTGAAGCTCGGGGATAAGGATGAGGACACTGAACATTGAAGCAGGGGGATAGGGATGAGGACACTGAACATTGAAGCTCGGGGATAGGGATGAGGACACTGAACATTGAAGCTCGGGGATAGGGATGAGGACACTGAACATTGAAGCTCGGGGATAGGGATGAGGACACTGAACATTGAAGCTCGGGGATAGGGATGAGGACACTGAACATTGAAGCAGGGGGATAGGGATGAGGACACTGAACATTGAAGCTCGGGGATAAGGATGAGGACACTGAACATTGAAGCAGGGGGATAGGGATGAGGACACTGAACATTGAAGCAGGGGGATAGGGATGAGGACACTGAACATTGAAGCAGGGGGATAGGGATGAGGACACTGAACATTGAAGCTCAGGGATAAGGATGAGGACACTGAACATTGAAGCTCGGGGATAAGGATGAGGACACTGAACATTGAAGCACAGGGATAAGGATGAGGACACTGAACATTGAAGCACGGGGATAGGGATGAGGACACTGAACATTGAAGCTCTGGGATAGGGATGAGGACACTGAACATTGAAGCTCAGGGATAAGGATGAGGACACTGAACATTGAAGCTCGGGGATAAGGATGAGGACACTGAACATTGAAGCAGGGGGATAGGGATGAGGACACTGAACATTGAAGCAGGGGGATAGGGATGAGGACACTGAACATTGAAGCAGGGGGATAGGGATGAGGACACTGAACATTGAAGCTCAGGGATAAGGATGAGGACACTGAACATTGAAGCTCGGGGATAAGGATGAGGACACTGAACATTGAAGCTCGGGGATAGGGATGAGGACACTGAACATTGAAGCTCGGGGATAAGGATGAGGACACTGAACATTGAAGCTCGGGGATAGGGATGAGGACACTGAACATTGAAGCTCCAGGATAGGGATGAGGACACTGAACATTGAAGCTCGGGGATAAGGATGAGGACACTGAACATTGAACCTTGCGGATAGGGATGAGGACACTGAACATTGAAGCAGGGGGATAAGGATGAGGACACTGAACATTGAAGCAGGGGGATAGGGATGAGGACACTGAACATTGAAGCTCGGGGATAGGGATGAGGACACTGAACATTGAAGCTCGGGGATAAGGATAAGGACACTGAACATTGAAGCAGGGGGATAGGGATGAGGACACTGAACATTGAAGCTCGGGGATAAGGATGAGGACACTGAACATTGAAGCTCGGGGATAAGGATGAGGACACTGAACATTGAAGCTCGGGGATAGGGATGAGGACACTGAACATTGAAGCTCGGGGATAAGGATGAGGACACTGAACATTGAAGCTCGGGGATAAGGATGAGGACACTGAACATTGAAGCTCGGGGATAGGGATGAGGACACTGAACATTGAAGCTCGGGGATAGGGATGAGGACACTGAACATTGAAGCTCGGGGATAGGGATGAGGACACTGAACATTGAAGCTCGGGGATAGGGATGAGGACACTGAACATTGAAGCTCGGGGATAAGGATGAGGACACTGAACATTGAAGCTTGCGGATAAGGATGAGGACACTGAACATTGAAGCTCGGGGATAAGGATGAGGACACTGAACATTGAAGCTCGGGGATAGGGATGAGGACACTGAACATTGAAGCTCGGGGATAAGGATGAGGACACTGAACATTGAAGCTCGGGGATAAGGATGAGGACACTGAACATTGAAGCTCGGGGATAAGGATGAGGACACTGAACATTGAAGCTCGGGGATAGGGATGAGGACACTGAACATTGAAGCTCGGGGATGGGGATGAGGACACTGAACATTGAAGCTTGCAGATAGGGATGAGGACACTGAACATTGAAGCTCGGGGATAGGGATGAGGACACTAAACATTGAAGCATGTAGCTCAGGATAGGCACTACAAGTCCCAGCAATGCAGAACCTAACACGGCATGTAGCTCAGCATGGTTGGTAATAAATGATACTAGGTAACAAGGGAAGTATTAGTGTGACGCACGGCCCAGTGTTTGTGTTGTGTGTAACATCACTTCCGTAACATTATGTGATGGTTTCGCTGAACTGTATTGCCGAAACTATGTTGGAACGCACGGCGCGAGTGTTTGGAACGCATCGCGCATGCGCAGTACGCAATTTCTGGCGGCAACGTCACTTCCGCTGCATCCTGTGATAGGCAGCAAAATATGACACTACACCGTTCTTTCCGCTGTAGCCCGATGTTCGGTCTCACGAGATCTCATGACAGGTGACCTCCAGAAGTCACGCGGGGCGTCCCGCCGTTGGCCGCCATCTTGGTTGTGGCCAACGGTGTTTTGAAATCCCCGCTGCCTCGGCCGCTGTACCGGGAATTTTATACTGTTACAGGACATGTTAACCCCTGCTCTGGTCTACCAGCCCGCTGGGAAGGAGCCAGGCTGCGGGTTAGACGTGGACGGCGGAGAACGGGCGCCATCTTGGTTGTGGCAGCCATATTGGGATGAGCATATCTGTGAGAATTTTTTTTTTTTTTTAGTTATTAAACTAAAGTTTAGGGCACGGAGGTGTCCGGGTGTTCCGTGTTTTCCACCATTTCCAGGGTTTGTTTACAGGTGTGGAGGGGCTGAGGCCTGCACGGTGAGGGTTGCAGTGCTGTGGCGGTACGGCAGGACGGCCGCATACACCTGTACAGCTCCCCGCGTCCGCTCTGCGTGTCGCCAGAACCGCCGGCCTTGGAATAAGCGGTCAGGGCTCGTCTATTTTAGGCATCACACCTCTGAAAAGCAATCTGCAGTGGATCACTTTTCAGAGGGCGTTTGGCAGGGGAGGAGTCGTTGAGATCACAGGGGGATTCCTCCAATCACACCCGTGTGCTCCAGGAATGCACGCAAAACGCGTCCCCGGATATCCATGGAAAATGCTCATCACATTTCTGGTGCCATTCGTCACCCCCAAACACAGCGAGGAGATGCGATCGCCGCCCAAATAAAGGAGCTACTGGTGTGTGCGGAGAGGACCATTCCAATCAATGGGCCGTCCTATGGTGTCACACAAAATACAAACGCACAGAGGTGTGACCGGGGCCATAGAGAGGGGGAGGGAACAAGAGACCAATCAGCAAGACCGACGCGTTTGGATGTTATGAGACTTTGTAAATAAAATGTTAAATATTAAACCGCTCCGTGCCGAATCCATATATATATATGTAACAGACACTCTCCGCTTAGACAACTGCAGCCAGCAACCCTGCTGGGAAGTCATAGTTCAGTCTGAATAATGTGTCCGGGTTTCAGGCAGCTTGAAACCCGGACACATGATTCCAAACCCGAACTGTCCTTATGAATCCCTGACAGGCTGAAACCCTAAATACTGCCCTGCGGTCCAGTCTCTGAAGGGGGGGGGATCATGCTCTGCTTCAGTATGTCACAGTACATGTTGGCATTCATGGTCCCCTCAATGATCGGGGGGGGGGGGTGTATTATATGTACATATTGTAGGGGGAGGGGGTGTATTATATGTATATATGGGGGATATATTATATGTACATATTGTGGGGGAGGGGGTGTATTATATGTATATATGGGGGGTGTATTATATGTACATATTGTGGGGGGCATGTATTATATGTATATATGGGGGATATATTATATGTACATATTGTGGGGGAGGGGGTGTATTATATGTACATATTGTGGGGGAGGGGGTGTATTATATGTATATATGGAGGGTGTATTATATGTACATATTGTGGGGGAGGGGGTGTATTATATGTATATATGGGGGGTGTATTATATGTACATATTGTGGGGGGCATGTATTATATGTATATATGGGGGATATATTATATGTACATATTGTGGGGGAGGGGGTGTATTATATGTACATATTGTGGGGGAGGGGGTGTATTATATGTATATATGGAGGGTGTATTATATGTACATATTGTGGGGGAGGGGGTGTATTATATGTATATATGGGGGGTGTATTATATGTACATATTGTGGGGGGCATGTATTATATGTATATATGGGGGATATATTATATGTACATATTGTGGGGGAGGGGGTGTATTATATGTACATATTGTGGGGGGCATGTATTATATGTATATATGGGGGGTGTATTATATGTACATATTGTGGGGGAGGGGGTGTATTATATGTATATATGGGGGGTGTATTATATGTACATATTGTGGGGGAGGGGTGTATTATATGTATATATGGGGGGTGTACATAGTTTCCAGCATTGGAGCGGGACATTCGTTTGGCGTTGTGATGTAGCAGGAAAAATAAAAATGCGGCTCAGCAATAAATGGGTGTGGTTTATCTATATACTGGGTGTGACTCAAAGGGGGTGTGGTCAGAGTCTGAGATGAACGAGGATTGGAGGGAGAGACGAAGGGAGAAAGCAAGCAAAAGAAAGAGGGACGCCATAATGCTGAATCAGTGGGAGCTCTGAGCGTGTCACCTGCCACCAGATGCCATCAGGAATTCCCAGCGGAGTCCCCCCTTACGCCAGGCATTCCGGGCAGAGTCCCCCCTTACACTAAGCATTCTGGGCAGAGTCCCCTCTTACATCAGGTATCCCCCAATGGAGCCCCCCTTACACCAGGCATTCCCGGCGGAGTCCCCCCTTACATCAGGCATTCCCAGTGGAGTCCCCCTTACATCAGGTATCCCCCAATGGAGCCCCCCTTTACACCAGGCATTCCCGGCGGAGTCCCTCCTTACATCAGGCATTCCCAGTGGAGTCCCCCCTTACATCAGGTATCCCCCAATGGAGCCCCCCTTTACACCAGGCATTCCCGGCGGAGTCCCCCCTTACATCAGGCATTCCCAGTGGAGTCCCCCCTTACATCAGGTATCCCCCAATGGAGCCCCCCTTACACCAGGCATTCCCGGCAGAGTCCCCCCTTACATCAGGCATTCCCAGTGGAGTCCCCCCTTACATCAGGTATCCCCCAATGGAGCCCCCCTTTACACCAGGCATTCCCGGCGGAGTCCCTCCTTACATCGGGCATTCCCGGCGGAGTCCCTCCTTAAATCAGGCATTCCCAGTGGAGTCCCCCCTTACATCAGGTATTCCCCAATGGAGCCCCCCTTTACACCAGGCATTCCCGGCGGAGTCCCTCCTTACATCAGGTATCCCCCAATGGAGCCCCCCTTTACACCAGGCATTCCCGGCGGAGTCCCTCCTTACATCGGGCATTCCTGGCGGAGTCCCCCCTTACACCAGGCATTCCCGGCAGAGTCCCCCTTACATCAGGCATTCCCAGTGGAGTCCCCCCTTACATCAGGTATCCCCCAATGGAGCCCCCCTTTACACCAGGCATTCCCGGCGGAGTCCCTCCTTACATCGGGCATTCCCGGCGGAGTCCCTCCTTAAATCAGGCATTCCCAGTGGAGTCCCCCCTTACATCAGGTATTCCCCAATGGAGCCCCCCTTTACACCAGGCATTCCCGGCGGAGTCCCTCCTTACATCAGGTATCCCCCAATGGAGCCCCCCTTTACACCAGGCATTCCCGGCGGAGTCCCTCCTTACATCGTGAATTCCCGGCGGAGTCCCTCCTTACATCAGGCATTCCCAGTGGAGTCCCCCTTACATCAGGTATCCCCCAATGGAGCCCCCCTTTACACCAGGCATTCCCGGCGGAGTCCCTCCTTACATCGTGAATTCCCGGTGGAGTCCCTCCTTACATCAGGCATTCCCGGCGGAGTCCCTCCTTACATCGTGAATTCCCGGTGGAGTCCCTCCTTACATCAGGCATTCCCAGTGGAGTCCCTCCTTACATCGTGAATTCCCGGCGGAGTCCCTCCTTACATCGGGCATTCCCGGCGGAGTCCCTCCTTACACCAGGTATTCCCAGCAGTGGAGACTCTCCGCTACCATTACTGAACAGAATGGGACAAAATACCCGGGTAGCTGCCAATATCAATTGCTCTGCCCCTCCCACATCAGGTCACAGAGAGGCGGGAGGTGGGCGGGAGGTGGGCGGTGCCGCAGCTCAATTTCTATTAGCAGTCGCCCGGCCTCTTGTTTGTTGTGGTCTTCAGGAAAATGGCGGCCGGTGGATAGATTGTCTCCGCCGGCCGCAGACCTCTAGCGATGGCGGCGAAAAATTGTCATTACAAGTCTCCTCTCTTCTTTCTTCTCCCCGTCTCCTTTTCTTTCTACTTTTTGCCTTTCTTCTGTCTGTCTCTTTTCTTTCTTCTCTTAACCTTCCTTCTCTCTCCTTTTTTTTCTTTTCTCGTTTTGTCTTTTCAATTCTTTCTCTTTAATCCTCTTTTTTTTCCCTCCTCCTTCATTCCTCCTTCATTCCTCCTTCATTCCTCCTTGCGTCTCTGCTTCCTCTTTCCATTTTCCTTTCCCTTCCCCTTTCCTTTATCCCCTCCTCCCCTTCCTCCCTTCCTTCTTTCTTCTCCTCTCCTTATCTTTTCCTTTCATTTCCTCTCCTCTTTCCTTCTTCTCTTTCTTTCCTCTCCTTTCCTCTTTCTTTTCCTTGCCTCTTCTCCTTTTCTTTCCCTCCTTTCCTTCCCTCCTTTCTCTTCCTTTCCTTCCCCCTTTCCTTTCTGTTTCCTTTCCTCTTTGCTTTCCTTTTCCTTTCCTTTTCCCTTTTTTTCCTCTTTCCTTTTCCCTTCCTTATCTCTTTCCTTTCCCCCCTTCCTCTTCTCCTTTCTTTCCTTTTAACATTCATGTTTTCCTTCTTTCCTTCCTTCCTGTTTTCCTTTCCTTTTTTCTTTCCCTCCTTTGCTCTTTGCTTTTCCCTTTCTTTCCTTCCTCTCCTCCTTTCTTTCCTTTAACATTCATCTTTTGCGTCCCTTCTTTTCCCTTCCCTCCTTTACTTTCCTTCCCTCCTTTCCTTCCCTCCCTTCCTCTTTCCTTTCCTTTCCTTTCCTTTCATCCTTTCCTTTCCTTTCATTTTCCATTCATCTTTTCCTTCCTTCCTTCCTTCCTTCCTTCCTTCCTTCCTTCCTTCCTTCCTTCCTTCCTTCCTTCCCTCCTTCCTTCCTTCCTTCCCTCCCTCCTTCCTTCCTTCCTTCCCTCCTTCCTTCCCTCCTTCCTTCCTTCCCTCCCTCCTTCCTTCCCTCCCTCCTTCCCTCCCTCCTTCCTTCCCTCCTTCCTTCCCTCCTTCCTTCCCTCCTTCCTTCCTTCCCTCCTTCCCTCCTTCCTTCCTTCCTTTCTTCCTTCCTTCCTTCCTTCCTTCCTTCCTTCCCTCCCTCCTTCCTTCCTTCCTTCCTTCTCTCCTTCCCTCCTTCCTTCCCTCCTTCCTTCCCTCCTTCCTTCCTTCCCTCCTTCCCTCCTTCCTTCCTTCCTTCTCTCCTTCCCTCCTTCCTTCCCTCCTTCCTTCCCTCCTTCCCTTTCCCCTCCTTTTTTCTTCCTCAGGAAAAGGTTTGTGTAGAATTTTCAGTGTCACAAGTCTCATCCCCTTTTGAACACCTCGTGATTTATATACACAGATCAGCCAAAACTTTATGACCACTGACAGGTAAAGTGAGTGACACTGATTATCTGTGACAATGGCGCCTGAGCGGGGGTGGGATATACAGGACTCTGTTCCTTCTCAGATAGTACGGTCGCCCTCTGACTCCATCCTACACTCTCTAACCCACATCTTCAATCTCTCCCTCTCTTCTGCCATCTTCTCCAACTATCTAAATTCTAAAACATGTAGTGCCCCTCCCCCCCACACTTAGAGGGGTCCAAGCCTGTACAGAAATGTTATAAAAGTCAATAGTTACAAATCGTGTAGCTGCTGACTTTTAATATAAGGACACTTACCTGTCCAGGGAACCCGCCATGTCGCCCCCCCCCCCCCCCGAGCCGATCCATCCTTCTGCTCCGGGGGCAGGCGCCAGCATCCTTACAAGGAAGTGGGAGCGGATACCCGGTGCAAGGTGCCAAATATTGCTGCAGAGGAGGGGAGGAAGCAGACGAGCTTCCCCTTGGACCCTCCCAATCTTACCATCCTACGTCCCGTCTCCTCGCTCCCCTTTACCTCCAGACTCCTGCACCACCTCATTAGAATAACCTCCTGAAAAGCGATCCCCTTCTAGTCTGGATTTCACTCTCAACGCTTCACGGAAACTGCTCTCCTAAAACTCCCACAAATGATCTGTTAACATCTAAATCCAATGGATACTTTTATGTCCTCCAACTTCTGGACCTTTTGGGTTGCCTTTGATATGGTTGACCACCCCCTCCTTCTCAAAAAACGGGACTCCTTTGGTCTCCGGGACTGTGCTCTTCACTGGTTCTCTTCCTACTTCTCCCACCATGACCAGTGTCACAATTCTGTTTCCTCTTCTCCCTTCCTCTGTTGGGGTCCCCCAAGGTTCTGTTCTTAGACCTCTCCTGTTCTCCATCCACACCTCCTCACTGGGGCAGCTGATGGCCTCCTATGGCTTCCATTTCTATGCCGATGACCCCCAAATGTATCTCTCTACTCCTCGGCTCACCCCTTCAGTCTCCTCACGTAACACTAACTTACTGACGACACATCAGTCTGGATGTCACACCACTTTCTCAAACTCGACATGTCCAAAACCGAGCTGATAATATTCCCTCCCCCACTTCTCTGTCAAGAGCAATGGCCCAACCATCCACCCATCCCCCCCATGCCAAGGTTCTAGGTGTATTCCTGGACTCTGAACTCTCCTTTCACCCCCAATCACTTTCCAAGGCTTGCCGCCCTCAACCCTCGCAACATCTCCAAAATACGCCCCTTCCTGACCAATTCCACCACCGAGCTCCCGATTCACTCCCAGGTCATCTCTCACCCCATCATTGATCCTGACCAAATCTCCAACACCATTTACAGAAATGCAGCCCCAGACCTGCAAGGAACCGCCAACATGCTTCACAGTTGGTTACAGACTCAATTGTCTGGAAAGATATCTCCTCCCCCTCCTCTCTCCTCCCTGCGGTGGATCTGCTTGCCAAGTGCGCCATGATATTTCATTCTAAATACAATTCTTTTTGCATTGGGGCCATGGCGTCTGTGCAGTAGTGATGGACGAACGTTTCGCCCGGCGGTCGTTTCGCGGCGAATTTCCGACATTCGCGGTCCGCACGTTCGAACGCCTTTTTCCGTCGTTCGCCGCGGCGGACTTACGTGTTTAATGTATACAAGAACTTTAACCTTTGGTGACACGTTTATCATGTGATACAGGACAGCCAATTGAGACATGACAGCACATGGACACTTGTACATTCCCCCTAACCTATAAATACACCCGATCCGGTGGCCATTTTACATTCTTTCTTCTGTTACGATAGGGACAGGTTCCTGTGTGGAGTAGGGAGAGATAAACCACTAGCTATTTGGTACACAAAAGTTCTTTTCAGGACTGGTATAGGTGTTAGGTGTTGATAGGTTTGCTGTGCTGCTGATTCTTGCAGCAGCCTGAGTGTCTTTTGTTAGTTTAGAGAAAGGGAAAGGACGGTGTATGCTACAGGGACAGCCAGATTAGTCTTTCATCATCATCATCATCATCATCATCATTAGCTGTTACTATCAAGGTCCACAAAAGAGCTGTTCCAGTAACCACTAATCGTTCTCTTTTTTTGCCAATTTGTATAGGGACAGGAAGGAAGCAGTGTGTCAGGCAGTGAGGGTAATTTTAAAGACTTGCTGTTATTATTAGTTCCACAAAGGTTCTTTTCAGGACTGGTATCAGTGGTACAGTAATAGGCTTGTACATGTATAATATTCTTTCTTCCAAATATAGAAAGGATATTATACTTGACTGCTGCCCTTCTGCTGCAGTCTGCTAAACATTCACAACTCACTTGTTCCACAAAAGTTCTTATAAGGACTGGTAACTTGGTATAGGGTGCTACGGTACATAGGCTTGAGTGCGGTACAGTCTGCTGTTCTGTAAGGACCGCTATCGGTCCACAATAGATAGGGTTGACGTGCACCACTGCTGACCGCTGCCCTATACTGCAGCAGTCCTTCAGCGGTATAGGGACTGACGTACAGTCTGCTAATCACTAACACACAACCTGCTTGTTCCACAAAAGTTCTTATAAGGACTGGTAACTTGGTATAGGGTGCTACGGTACATAGGCTTGAGTGCGGTACAGTCTGCTGTTCTGTAAGGACCGCTATCGGTCCACAATAGATAGGGTTGACATGCACCACTGCTGACCGCTGCCCTATACTGCAGCAGTCCTTCAGCGGTATAGGGACTGACGTACAGTCTGCTAAACACTAATACACAACCTGCTTGGTCCACAAAAGTTCTTATAAGGACTGGTAACTTGGTATAGGGTGCTACGGTACATAGGCTTGAGTGCGGTACAGTCTGCTGTTCTGTAAGGACCGCTATCGGTCCACAATAGATAGGGTTGACGTGCACCACTGCTGACCGCTCACCTATACTGCAGCAGTCCTTCAGCGGTATAGGGACTGACGTACAGTCTGCTAATCACTAACACACAACCTGCTTGTTCCACAAAAGTTCTTATAAGGACTGGTAACTTGGTATAGGGTGCTACGGTACATAGGCTTGAGTGCGGTACAGTCTGCTGTTCTGTAAGGACCGCTATCGGTCCACAATAGATAGGGTTGACGTGCACCACTGCTGACCGCTGCCCTATACTGCAGCAGTCCTTCAGCGGTATAGGGACTGACGTACAGTCTGCTAAACACTAATACACAACCTGCTTGGTCCACAAAAGTTCTTATAAGGACTGGTAACTTGGTATAGGGTGCTACGGTACATAGGCTTGAGTGCGGTACAGTCTGCTGTTCTGTAAGGACCGCTATAGGTCCACAATAGATAGGGTTGACGTGCACCACTGCTGACCGCTCACCTATACTGCAGCAGTCCTTCAGCGGTATAGGGACTGACGTACAGTCTGCTAATCACTAACACACAACCTGCTTGTTCCACAAAAGTTCTTATAAGGACTGGTAACTTGGTATAGGGTGCTACGGTACATAGGCTTGAGTGCGGTACAGTCTGCTGTTCTGTAAGGACCGCTATCGGTCCACAATAGATAGGGTTGACGTGCACCACTGCTGACCGCTGCCCTATACTGCAGCAGTCCTTCAGCGGTATAGGGACTGACGTACAGTCTGCTAAACACTAATACACAACCTGCTTGGTCCACAAAAGTTCTTATAAGGACTGGTAACTTGGTATAGGGTGCTACGGTACATAGGCTTGAGTGCGGTACAGTCTGCTGTTCTGTAAGGACCGCTATCGGTCCACAATAGATAGGGTTGACGTGCACCACTGCTGACCGCTGCCCTATACTGCAGCAGTCCTTCAGCGGTATAGGGACTGACGTACAGTCTGCTAAACACTAATACACAACCTGCTTGGTCCACAAAAGTTCTTATAAGGACTGGTAACTTGGTATAGGGTGCTACGGTACATAGGCTTGAGTGCGGTACAGTCTGCTGTTCTGTAAGGACCGCTATCGGTCCACAATAGATAGGGTTGACGTGCACCACTGCTGACCGCTGCCCTATACTGCAGCAGTCCTTCAGCGGTATAGGGACTGACGTACAGTCTGCTAATCACTAACACACAACCTGCTTGTTCCACAAAAGTTCTTATAAGGACTGGTAACTTGGTATAGGGTGCTACGGTACATAGGCTTGAGTGCGGTACAGTCTGCTGTTCTGTAAGGACCGCTATCGGTCCACAATAGATAGGGTTGACGTGCACCACTGCTGACCGCTGCCCTATACTGCAGCAGTCCTTCAGCGGTATAGGGACTGACGTACAGTCTGCTAAACACTAATACACAACCTGCTTGGTCCACAAAAGTTCTTATAAGGACTGGTAACTTGGTATAGGGTGCTACGGTACATAGGCTTGAGTGCGGTACAGTCTGCTGTTCTGTAAGGACCGCTATCGGTCCACAATAGATAGGGTTGACGTGCACCACTGCTGACCGCTCACCTATACTGCAGCAGTCCTTCAGCGGTATAGGGACTGACGTACAGTCTGCTAATCACTAACACACAACCTGCTTGTTCCACAAAAGTTCTTATAAGGACTGGTAACTTGGTATAGGGTGCTACGGTACATAGGCTTGAGTGCGGTACAGTCTGCTGTTCTGTAAGGACCGCTATCGGTCCACAATAGATAGGGTTGAAGTGCACCACTGCTGACCGCTGCCCTATACTGCAGCAGTCCTTCAGCGGTATAGGGACTGACGTACAGTCTGCTAAACACTAATACACAACCTGCTTGGTCCACAAAAGTTCTTATAAGGACTGGTAACTTGGTATAGGGTGCTACGGTACATAGGCTTGAGTGCGGTACAGTCTGCTGTTCTGTAAGGACCGCTATCGGTCCACAATAGATAGGGTTGACGTGCACCACTGCTGACCGCTCACCTATACTGCAGCAGTCCTTCAGCGGTATAGGGACTAAGAGTTTTGTCACAGGGTCATTTAAAAAATGACAGGCAGAGGAAGAGGCAGGCCCTTCCGCAGGGGTGGTAGGGGTAGGGCAGGAGCAACAGGCTTGAGCCAAAGTGGGAAGTTGCAGAAGGTGCGTTCAATTACTTTAAAGGATGCACCAGACTTGGTTGAGTGGCTCGCTCAGCCTTACTCTTCTGCACCCTCCTCATCCTCTCGATCTGCACCCTCTTCTTCACTCTCTGCTATGTGCACCCCCAAAGACACTACCACCAACAACACCACCACCACCACCACCACCACATACCTTCCGCTTGAGTCACTGGAATTATTTTCCGATCCATATCAAGAGGACATTTCTGATGCGCAGCCACTCTTGGTATTGGATCAGGAAGAGGAGGTAGCAACAAGCGCTACTCAGCAGTCTGACGCCAGTACCCAGATCAGCCCAAGGAGGAGGTTGGTCCCCGGTGTTGCTGCCTACTCCGAGATCTCTACTTATAGCGGTGGGGAAGGTGACGTTGATGATGACGTGTCTAGTGATGTCACGTGGGTGCCCACAAGAGAGGAAGAGGAGGGGAGTTCAGAGGGAGATATGGACCAGCAGATAGGGAGGAGAAGCAGCAATGACTTACATTGCACAGCAGGGACAAAGCAGACTGCAAATGTATCAGGAGCGAGTCATCGACCATGTACGGTCACATCTGGCGCTCCCAGGACACCGGCACATGGCTCCGCAGTGTGGGCTTTTTTTAACGTGTCCGCTGCTGACAATAGCGTTGCCATCTGCAATCTTTGCAGTCAACGCGTTAGTCGCGGTAAGCCCAATACTCACCTAGGGACGACCGCCTTAAGAAGGCACATGAGCAGCCATCACCGAGCCCAGTGGGAGCAACGGAACACACAAAGCCACACTGCAGGCTCTCACCGTCCAGCCTCGTCTTCTACTTCTCCTTCTCCTCTCTCCTCACAATTGTCCTCCACTCCACCTTCCATCACGCCAAGCTCACATTTTTCTGCAAAAAGGCAGGCTTCCGTGGGCCTAATGTTTGAGCGTAAAAAAATGATGACGCCGGATAACCCTCTTGCCCAACGGTTGGCGGCTGGCTTGTCAGAACTCATAGCCCGCCAACTACTGCCATATAAACTGGTGGACTCGGAGGCCTTTCGCAAATTTGTGGCCATTGGAACACCACAATGGAAGGTCCCAGGAAGGAAGTATTTCTCAGAGAAGGGCATCCCAGAGCTATATGGCCATGTTCAGCGGTAAGTGAATGTATCTCTGGCACACAGTGTCGGTGCCAAGATACATCTGACCACAGACACGTGGTCTAGCAAACACGGGCAGGGAAGGTATATCAGTTTTACTGCCCACTGGGTGAACCTTCTGACGGCCGTCAAGCATGTAACCCGTGGCACCCGTGTAGATTTGGTTTTACCGCCACGGATTGCATGCAGGCCTGACTCTTCTTCTCCTCCTCCTACTCCATCCTCCTCCCTCTCCTCCTCAGCTGCCTCCTCCTTTTCCGCTGCTAGCGTCTCTTCCACTGCACCGCCCAAGCTCCCCAGAACCTATTCCACATGCCAGGTGAGACGTTGCCATGCCGTGCTGCGTCTGTTGTGCCTGGAAGCAAAGAGCCACACTGGCCCGGCACTCCTTTCAGCTTTGCGTTCACAGGCAGATGAGTGGCTAACACCGCTCAATTTGACAGTTGGTAAAGTGGTGTGTGACAACGGTGCCAATCTGCTTAGCGCATTGAAACAGGGCAAAATCACGCACGTGCCGTGCATGGCACACGTCTTAAACTTGGTCGTGCAGCGATTCCTTGTCAAATACCCTGGGGTCCAGGACATCTTGCGGCAGGCAAGGAAAATCTCGGCCCATTTCAGAAGATCTTACACGGCCATGGCTCGCCTTGCTGACATTCAGCGGCGACACCATCTGCCGGTCAGACGTCTTATTTGCGATTGCCCGACGCGATGGAACTCAACCTTCTATATGCTTGATAGGCTGCTCCAGCAGAAACGTGCAGTTAACGTCTACCTGTATGAACTCTGCGAAAGAAACGGTTCTGGGGAGCTGGGTTTTTTTTCACCGCGCCAGTGGCTGCTCATGCGCGACACATGCAGACTTCTTCGGCCATTTGAGGAGATCACCAAACTGGTCAGTCGCAGCCATGGCGCCATCAGTGACATGGTACCTTATGCCTTCTTTCTGGAGCGTGCATTGCGTCGTGTCATTGATCAGGCTGTGGAGGAGCAGGAGCGGGAAGATGAGGAAGTCGCAATGCTGGATGAATTCCCAGGGGGGGCTACTCTATCTGAGACAAGTCAACAACAGGAGTCTGATGAGGAGTCAGAGGAGGATGGTGCCGGGGCGGATGAGCAGGAGCAAGAAGAGCATGCTTTAAACCTTTCTGGGATCCCTGTTGTGCGAGGATGGGGAGAGGAGAATGAAGAGGACGACATTATCCTGGATGATGAGCAGGAGCCAGGCCACCACACCGCTTCCACTTTAGTGCAAATGGGGGCCTTCATGCTCCAGTGTTTTAATAGGGACCCCCGTATAAAAAGCATGAGGGTCAAGGACCAGTACTGGGTGGCAACGTACTTAGACCCCCGGTACAAACACAAAATGGCGGAAATGTTACCGCCGTCGCAGAGGGCTGTCAGAATGCAGCACTTCCAGGCCTTGCTTCGAGAAATGCTGCATTCTGCTTTTGCGTGCGCTGGCAGAGGAGCAATTCCCACTCCCAGAGAAGGATTTGCGGGTACCAATCCAACAGCGCCTGCAAGAAGAGGCCGGTTTGAAGATGTGTTGGTGACTTCGGATATGAGGTCATTCTTTCAGCCGACCCATCGACAGGTGTCATCCGGATCCAGCATCAGGGAACGCCTAGACCGTCAGGTGTCCGACTACATTGGGTTAACGGCCGATGTGGACGCTCTGAGGAGTGATGAACCCCTAGACTACTGGGTGGGCAGGCTTGACCTCTGGCCAGAGCTTGCCCAATTTGCAATCGAACTGTTGGCTTGCCCCTCATCCAGTGTCCTGTCCGAAAGGACGTTCAGCGCAGCAGGGGGGATTGTGACCGATAAGCGTACTCGCCTAGCTCACCACAGTGTTAACTACCTCACATTTCTAAAAATGAATGAGGCATGGATCTCGGAGGAATTCAACACATGTGACCAGTAGACCATGTATATGTCTATAAACTATTTTTTTAATCAAGCACACAGACCTTCTTAATTCATTTGGCTCACTTCCTTGACCCAAAAAAGCACACCGTACTATATGCCCCTACCCTCCTCTTTGAAGAGGTTGAGCGGTGTCATATTTCTACTGGGGCTGCTTATGATATCCCTGTGCTGTGCTGACTTCCTCCTGGGGGTTCTTATTATGAAGGGATCACACTATCCCTGTGCTGTGCTGACTTCCTCCTGGGGGTTCTTATTATGAGGGGATCACACCATCCCTGTGCTGTGCTGACTTCCTCCTGGGGCTGCTTACGGTGCTGCTGTCAGTGCTGTATGTCACGGAGCTGCTGTCAGCGCTGTATGTCACGGAGCTGCTGTCAGTGCTGTATGTCACGGTGCTGCTGTCAGCGCTGTATGTCACGGTGCTGCTGTCAGCGCTGTATGTCACGGTGCTGCTGTCAGCGCTGTATGTCACGGTGCTGCTGTCAGCGCTGTATGTCACGGTGCTGCTGTCAGCGCTGTATGTCACGGTGCTGCTGTCAGCGCTGTATGTCACGGTGCTGCTGTCAGCGCTGTATGTCACGGTGCTGCTGTCAGCGCTGTATGTCACGGTGCTGCTGTCAGCGCTGTATGTCACGGTGCTGCTGTCAGCGCTGTATGTCACGGTGCTGCTGTCAGCGCTGTATGTCACGGTGCTGCTGTCAGCGCTGTATGTCACGGTGCTGCTGTCAGAGCGCTGTATGTCACGGTGCTGCTGTCAGATGCCTCTATCACGGTGCATGTGTCATTCCGGTATGTCACGCTGCTGGTGATCATCTCCTGCACCCTCTTCTTTGCCTACCCTGGTCCCTGACCTTCCCTCTCCTCCATTGCCTTCATTAGCTCCATAGTCCTGAATTGTTAGAACAATTTCCCAAATAAAATAAAAATGCTTGTAGTTATCGATCCCAAATTCACCTCATACATGTATTATGCTATTGTCCAGATGGTGGGACTACGTTTTACCCCCTAATAATTACCACGTGGCCGCAAATTCGACATGAAGGTTTGCAAAGTTCGCCTCCCATTGAAGTCAATGGGGCCCGCGGCGAACGTTCGGTTTCGCGAACGTTTGGGTCCGTTCGCATTTCGCGTTCGCGAAACGTCCCGTCGGAAGTTCGTCCATCACTACTGTGCAGCCCTGAACAGCTGCGTTTCTGTGCTTGTGGTAGGGCTGGGCGATTTCCCAACCCCCCCCCCCCCACCCCAAAAAAAGAATCTGCAATTTGTTTTTTTTTTATAAAAAATTAGATTTACGTTTTGAATGTTTTTTTTTATTATATTAAGATCATCCAGTGCTCAAGGCAAATATTCCATATTGACCCCCCCCCCCCGCTTCATTACGTGTGAGCCTATGAGGGGGAGAGCGAAAGAGCACAGCCTGCACCTCCTCCCGGCTCTCTCTTTGACGCTTCCAGCATTGGGCTGACAGAAGTAGTGATGCCACTGTCACTACTCCTGTCAGCCTTACAGCAGAAGGAACTTGCAGCGCCCCCATTCCAACTATACACGTTGTACCCAGGGCAGCCCTTCCTTCTGCCCACCTCTTGTCCCGGTACTGGGTGAAGCTATCAGCCATAACCCCATTGTTGTTTTTTTTTTTTTCCAGTCGGCGGCTGGCTTTCTCATGCTTTGAGAAGCTCGCCGGTGTTTCTCGGGCTTACTGTTTCCCCCGGTTCACCCGAGAAACGATCCGGCAGTGGCTTGGGAGGACCGGAGCAATGTCATGACATCACTTCCTGTCCAGGCTGCAATTAAACCAAAAAAATATTTTTATCTTTTTGCTTTTAAAGGTAAAGAAGAGATTTTGGGTCTTTTTGACGCTCTCCATAAAGAGGACCTGTCATCCTCATCTCTAGTACAAGGGATGTTTTCACTCCTTGTAATAGAAACAAAAGTGACAAAAGAATAAAGAAATAAAATAAAAAGTAAAATAATTAATAGGAAAACAAAATTCCAAGCGTGGTTAAGGGCATCATGAATGTGCAATATACAGTAATACAAGCTGAGCTGTGATTGGACGGTATGATGGAGTCATTGCACTTTTCCAGTCCTTATTGCTCTTTCTGCTTTTATTGTTATATAAGAATTTTATTTTCCCCTGTCTGATCTTTTCTCTCCGTTCTCTTCTAGGAGAAATGCGTGGCGGCGTTGGCCCGTGTGGAGCGCACAGACTTCCTGTCACCCATGTGTATCGGAGACGTGGGTCACCTACGGAAATCACCTACACGTCAAAGCACTCGGTGAACGTCCTGGCCGAAAACATCCTGACAGGTGAGAGCAGAGCATGCCGGCCAGAGCTGAGAGCCTGCTGACCGTCTGAGCAGCACCCACCCCATCCTGTAACTGAGGTGCAGGCTTGTGAGGTTTTTTTTTTGGAGGGGGGGGGGGCTAAGTACCATTTTTTTTTTTTGTTGGTGCCCACTTCCGCAATCCTCACCTAGGCAAGGATGAAGGATGAAGTCCCTTGCCCTGCCCCCCTTCCACTCCCACAGCCTCCTGGAACATGTGACATGTCCCAGGAGGCTTCCGGAGCGCTCACAGGGCACCTTGTGAGCTCAGGCACTGACTAGGGGAATAAAAAGAGAAAGGGATTTTACTGAGTATCCCTAGGTAGGACTTTAAAGGAATACTAAACAAATAGCACAGTATAGAAAAATAACAATGTTTATTATGAAAATACAACGCATGAATAGGGCATTAAAAGGTTAAAAATCACATATATGATACAGAGTATACAGTGAGCCCTTGTGTATTGACGAGTTTCGCCATTAGGCTTCTTCAGGACACAATCAAGGTATTCAAAGATAGCAGAGGAGAGAATGAATCTCAGTGTCTAGAATAGAACATACTCGTTTTAAAAAGATATTCCGGTAGCCATAGCATACATATTACATATATAGATTAAAAAGCGATAGTCTGTTCAAAAGGAAAAAGTTGACGCGCAGATGGAGACAGAAAACCAGCGGGGGTAAAAAAAAATAAAAATAAGGAACAGATGGGCATTGGTAGGCGGCACAGATGAGCATGGGTGGGCACTGATAGGCGGCACAGGTGGACACTGATAGGCGGCACAGATGGGCACTCATTAGCGGCACAGGTGGGCACTCATTAGCAGCACAGGTGGGCACTCATTAGCAGCACAGGTGTTATACTGTACTAATGGATGCCAATCAGTGCCAAACAATAATGCATGCCAATCAGTGATGCCCATTGTGGGCACTGATTGCCATCCATTATGGGCACTGATTGCCATCCATTGTGCCTGACTGGCATCCCTGGTGGTCTAGGGAGGATTACCTCTGCTGGGCATCCCTGGTGGTCTGGTGGCGTCCCTGGTGGTCCAGTGTGGGCATCCTCGGGGGGCTGTGCTGATAATCGATCAGCACAGACCCCCCCGTCAGAGGAGCAGCCGATCGGCTCTCCTCTACTCATGTCTGACAGACGCGAGTGAGGAAAAGCCGATCACCGGCTTTTCCTATTTACACTGTGATCAGCCGTGATTGGACACGGCTGATCACGTGGTAAAGAGTCTCCGTCGGAGACTCTTTACCGAGATCGTAGTTGCCGGGTGTCAGACTGACACCCCGCAAAAACGATCGCCGCGATGCGCGATTTCAGACGTTGCCGGCAATAGGCGTCACTTTGACACGCAATTCAACATGTCAAATGGCCCCGATGTGAACGTGGGCTAAAGGGGTTGTAAAGGCAGAAGGTGCATTCTATCCGTTATGAGGAAAAGCCTTCTGTGTGCGACACGGATTTTTGTTGTTTTTACTTTCTGATTTCTGAATTTTTTTTGGTTTTTCGAATTTACGAATTTTCGAAAAAATGTGAATTTCGTTAAAACGAATTCGGAAAACGAAACAAACTGCACATGTCTAATTTCCATCTGACTGTCATCCGAATTCGCCGGACGGATGGGGAGAACGTACCCCCCCCACCTGTCTGTTTTTAGCAGACCGGATTGGATGCCGGCGGGTGTCGGTGGAAACTAGACATGTGCGATTCGTTTTGTACAAATCTCAAATTCGTACGAATTTCTCACAAGTCGTACGTTCGGGAGGATCCGAAATACGAATTGCCGTGCGTCCGAATTCTGTACGGAACACGAACTTTTGTTTACGAATTCTGGATCTCGGTCATTATGCTTATTATGACTTGCAGAACATTTCTGTGATAGAAGTCAATGTAAGTTGCCTGAAGACATCAGTGAAGGACTTTCCTCCTCTCTGGGCTGCCAAGAAAAGATCAAAGTGAATACAATGTTTCTTCTTCAATGGGCTGAACTCCCTGTGTAGAAGTTCTCAGTTTAACCATTTAAAGACTAAATCTTTTCTGACACTTGTTGCTTACAAGTAAAAATCCTGTATTTTCTGCTAGAAAATCACTCAGAAGCCCCAAAAATTATATATATATTTTTTAGCAGAGACCCGAGGGAATAAAATAGCAGTTGTTGCAATATTTTATGTGACGCGGTATTTGCGCAGAGGTCTTTCAAACGCAAGTTAGCCCTTTTTTTTTCGGTCGACCTCTAGAGAGCACTGACATTAGCAGCGTGACATACAGCAATGACACCTGCACCGTGATAGATTGATCTGACACCAGCACCGTGATAGAGTGATCTGACACCAGCACCGTGATAGAGTGATCTGACACCAGCACCGTGATAGAGTGATCTGACACCAGCACCGTGACATAACACATGTATGAGGTGAATCTGGGATCGACAACTACAAGCATTCTTTTTTTATATGTGAAATTCTGAAAATTCAGGAAGCTTGAGATAATGGAGGCGAGGGAAGTTCAGGGTAGGCAAAGAAGAGGGTGCAGGAGATGATCACCAGAACCAGCACTGTGATATAGAGCACTGACACCTGCACCGTGATAGAGTGATCTGACACCAGCACCGTGACATAACACATGTATGAGGTGAATCTGGGATCGACAACTACAAGCATTCTTTTTTTATATGTGAAATTCTGAAAATTCAGGAAGCTTGAGATAATGGAGGCGAGGGAAGTTCAGGGTAGGCAAAGAAGAGGGTGCAGGAGATGATCACCAGAACCAGCACTGTGATATAGAGCACTGACACCTGCACCGTGATAGAGTGATCTGACACCAGCACCGTGACATAACACATGTATGAGGTGAATCTGGGATCGACAACTACAAGCATTCTTTTTTTATATGTGAAATTCTGAAAATTCAGGAATCTGCTCTATATCACGGTGCTGGTGCTGGTGATCATCTTCTGCACCCTTTTCTTTGCCTACCCTGACCTTCCCTCGCCTCCATTATCTCAAGATTCCTGCATTTTCAGAATTTCACATATAAAAAAAGAATGCTTGTAGTTGTCGATCCCAGATTCACCCCATACATGTGTTATGTCACGGTGCTGGTGTCAGATCACTCAGGGAGTTCAGCCCATTGAAGAAGAAACATTGTATTCACTTTGATATTTTCTTGGCAGCCCAGAGAGGAGGAAAGTCCTTCACTGATGTCTTCAGGCAACTTACATTGACTTCTATCACAGAAGTCTTCTGCAAGTCATAATAAGCATAATGAGCAATGTTTTTGCCTTTAAACTCATCGTAAAGAACGAATGAACGACAATTCGTATTTCGTACGAAACAGAACGGAATTTCGGACACGAAATACGAATTACGAATTCATTTTATTACAAATCGAAATGGAAAACAGAACGAAACAAATTTATTGACGGCGCCCATGTCTACCACCCATCCATGTCTCCACCCATCCATGTCTCCACCCATCCATGTCTCCACCCATCCATGTCTCCCTCCATCCATGTCTCCACCCATCCATGTCTCCTTCCATCCATGTCTCCACCCATCCATGTCTCCACCCATCCATGTCTCCACCCATCCATGTCTCCTTCCATCCATGTCTCCTTCCATCCATGTCTCCTTCCATCCATGTCTCCTTCCATCTATGTCTCCACCCATCCATGTCTCCACCCATCCATGTCTCCACCCATCCATGTCTCCCTCCATCCATGTCTCCACCCATCCATGTCTCCTTCCATCCAGGGCGCATTCTGTCTGTCACAGGTGCGCGGTCAGGAGGGTGGGGCTGTGTGTGATGGCGCGCGGACCCCAATTGTAATGTAAAGCTGTTACAGTGTGCAAACCCCGCTCTGTGATCAAGCCGGATCGCCTCCTCCTCCACGGCTCCCTTCCGCTATAATGATCCGGCCGCCCCCTCTGTTCCTCCACATTTTATCTCAGGAAGAACGGCTCCCTTTCTTCGCAGCCCCCTCCCCCCCCCCCCCCCCGCGCGCCCAGGCAGCCCGACTCCTCACCAGACCTCATTTTCCACTCAAGTAGGCAAGTGGAAGATTTGAGGGATATATATATATATATATATATATATAGTGTGTGTATATATGTATATGTGATCCTGCACTTCCGGGTAGGGGGCACGAATGTGTGCCGCTGCAGGCACGCTACCGCTGTGATTATGCGCGGTAAGAGCCAATCAGTGGGCACCCGCCGATGCTTTAGTACAGAGGGAAAACGGCGGTCTACCTGAGCATACTCGGCAGTCTGCGTTCTGTCAGTAGGGAAGGCAGGGATCCTGCAAAGCAGAGAAACTGATCCATGGCTTCCCTTAGTAAAAGCACCTCCCCCCACTGAGTACATAATCACTGCTTAACCCTTTTATCTCCACTGATGTTTAACCCCCTTCTCTGCCAGTGTCAATAATACAGTGACAGTGCATTTTTTCCAGCACTGAGCACTGTATTAGTGTCACTGGTTGCCACAAAGTCTCAGATTGTCCGCCGCAATATCGCAGTCCCACTAGAAGTCACTCATTGCTGCCATTACTAGTAAAAAAAAAAAAAAAAAAATGTCCCATAGTTTGTAGACTCGATAACTTTTGCGCAAACCAATCATAATACACTTTTTGCTATTTTATTATTTTTTTTCCAAAAACATGTAGCAGAATTCATATTGGCCTAAATCAAGTGTGTATGTGTGTGTGTATATATATATATATATATATATAAAACATAAATACACACATCATTTTATTTTATTTTTATTCCAAAATTGTCGTGTTTTTTTTTTTTTTTCGTTCTTTTTTTTTTTCATAGCACAAAAAATAAAAAGTACAGAGGTGATCTGAACCAAAAGAAAACTCTTTGTGGGGGATGACATTATTTGGGTACAGCGTTGCGCGGCCACGCAATTGTCAGTTAAAGTGACTCGTAGAAGTTGTAAAGCCATATCACAAAAAATGGATTGGTCATGAAGGGAGGGGGGGGGGGGGGTAAATCTTCCGGGGGTCAAGCGGTTAACAATAAAATGATATAATTTTTTATTTATTTTAACAATCATTTTCTTTTATTCTCTTTTACAGCCGGATGGAAAAGGGTGGTGGGGGTGGGGGGGGGGGAGGGGGGGTTGGTGACCACACTGTTTTTTTTGCTTAATGGCAGACAAACTGTGGTCACTAAAGCTGGCCATACACCTTTAGATTATCTGCAGATTTTCTCTGGTTAGATGGAAAAAGTGGCAGATTCCTCCATCCACACAGTTTACAACACGGAGAAATCTGTTGCACTTTTTCCATCTAACCATAGAAAATCTGCAGATAATCTATAGGTGTATGGCCAGCTTAAGGCTCGATTCACATCTATGCATGTTGCTTTTGAGCGTTTTTGCAGTGCTTGCTGCGGTTTTTTTTGGACACGCATTTTTTACCGCGATTTTGCCGCGTTTTTTTTTTCTTTTTCTTTTTTTTTTTTTTACACTGTGGTTGCTTATCAACCAGATATATACAGTGAAAAAAAAGAAAAAAAACCCCCAAAAAACGCAAATCGCGGCAAAAAAGCGGTACTTGCGTTTTTGATGCAGGTCCATTGACTTCTATTGCATGCAAAATTTTGCATGAAAAAAAGTCCCCGACCCTTTCCCATAAACGCAGAGGCACAAAAATGCATTGATGAGAACACGTTCCATAGGAACCCATGTTAAAAAATTTCCCTGCAAAATGCAAAATGCATCAAAAAACGCGCTAGTGTGAATCCAGCCTAAAAGACTGGGAGCTCCTTTAGCTTTGTCCAGTTTTTTTTTTTATTTTATTTTATTTTTAATTTAAATTATTTTATTTTTTTTCTTCATTAAAGTATTTTATTTTTGCATAACTGATGCGCAAATACCGCGTGACATAAAAAATGACAACAATCGCCATTTTATTCCCTAGGGCAGTGATGGTGAACCTATGGCACGCAGAGCCATCTCTGTGGGCACGCGAGAGGGTCCTGGTTCACGATGGGCAGAACATGGCAGCAGCAGGTACCGGGCACAATTATACACTGAATACCTGCAGACAAAGACTGGGGCAGGGAGGCAGAGCAGGGATTGCAGATAAGGAAAGAGCTAGAGGTCTCCCTTTCTCTCAGCTCTCCTCTTTTTCAGCCCCCGTGTCCCCCTCTTTCTGCTCCCCCTCTCTGTGCCCCCCTCTCTCTGTGTCCCCTCTCTCTCTCTGTCCCCCCCTCTCTCTCTCTCTGTCCTCCCCTCTCTCTCTGTGTCCCCCTCTTTCTGTGCCCCCCTCTCTCTGTGTCCCCTCTCTCTCTCTCTGTGTCCCCCCTCTCTCTCTTTCCCCCCTCTCTCTGTCCCCCCTCTCTCTCTCTCTGTCCTCCCCTCTCTCTCTCTGTGTCCCCCTCTCTCTGTGCCCCCCTCTCTCTGTGTCCCCTCTCTCTCTCTCTCTCTGTGCCCCCCCTCTCTCTCTTTCCCCCCTCTCTCTGTCCCCCCTCTCTCTCTCTCTGTCCTCCCCTCTCTCTCTCTGTGTCCCCCTCTCTCTGTGTCCCCTCTCTCTCTCTGTGTCCCCCCTCTCTCTCTTTCCCCCCTCTCTCTCTCTCTGTCCTCCCCTCTCTCTCTGTGCCCCCCTCTCTCTGTGTCCCCTCTCTCTCTCTCTCTGTGCCCCCCTCTCTCTCTTTCCCCCCTCTCTCTGCCCCCCCTCTCTCTCTCTGTCCTCCCCTCTCTCTCTGTGTCCCCCTCTCTCTGTGTCCCCCTCTCTCTGTGTCCCCCCTCTCTCTCTTTTCCCCCTCTCTCTGTCCTCCCCTCTCTCTGTCCTCCCCTCTCTCTCTGTCCCCCCTCTCTCTCCCTCTGTCCCCCCTCTCTCTGCCCCCTCTCTCTCTGTCCCCTCTCTCTCTCTCTGTCCCCCCTCTCTCTCTTCCCCCCCTCTCTCTGCCCCCTCTCTCTCTGTCCCCTCTCTCTCTCTCTGTCCTCCCCTCTCTCTCTGTGTCCCCCTCTTTCTGTGTCCCCCTCTCTCTGTGTCCCCTCTCTCTCTGTGTCCCCCCTCTCTCTCTTTCCCCCCTCTCTCTGTCCCCCCTCTCTCTCTCTCTGTCCTCCCCTCTCTCTCTCTGTGTCCCCCTCTCTCTGTGCCCCCCTCTCTCTGTGTCCCCTCTCTCTCTCTCTCTCTCTCTCTGTGCCCCCCCTCTCTCTCTTACCCCCCTCTCTCTGTCCCCCCTCTCTCTCTCTCTGTCCTCCCCTCTCTCTCTGTGTCCCCCTCTCTCTGTGTCCCCTCTCTCTCTCTGTGTCCCCTCTCTCTCTCTTCCCCCCCTCTCTCTGCCCCCCTCTCTCTCTCTCTCTGTGTCCCCCCTCTCTCTCTGTCCCACCTCTCTCTGTGTCCCTTCTCTCTCTCTTTCCCCCCTCTCTCTGTCCTCCCCTCTCTCTCTCTCTGTCCCCCGTCTCTCTGTGCCCCCTCTCTCTCTCTCTGTCCCCTCTCTCTCTCTTTCTCTGTGCCCTCCGCTCTCTCTCTGTCCCCTTTCTCTCTTTGTGCCCTCCCCTTTATCTCTGTCCCATATCTCTCTCTCTCTGCCCCCTCTCTCTCTCAGCATCTCTCACACTCCTTCCCCTCTATGTTCGCTCCATCTCTCTGTCCCCCCTCTCTCTCTGCCCCCCGTGTGTCCCCCCTCTCTGTGTGTGTCCCCTATCTCTATCTATCTGCCCCCCCCCCTCACTCTGTCACCTCTCTCTGTCACTGTGCCCTCCCCTTTATCTGTCCCATGTCTCTCTCTCTCTGTCCCATTTCTCTCAGCATCTCACACCCCTCCCCCTCTGTCCCCCTCCCCCTCTCTGTGCCCCTCTCTCTCTGCCCCCCGTGTGTCCCCCCTCTCTGTGTGTGTCCCCTATCTCTATCTATCTGTCCCCCTCTCTCTTTGCCCCCCGTGTGTCCCCTATCTCTATCTATCTGCCCCCCCTCACTCTCTGTCACCTTTCTCTATGTGTCCTCTCTCTTACACACGCCCCCTCTCTTTTGCTCAGCACCCCTCCCTAGTCTCTCGCGAATTGCCGTGTTGGCACTTTACAACACAAAACCAACTTATTTATTTCAGTTTGGGCACTCAGACTCAAAAAGGTTCCCCATCACTGCCCTATAGGGTCTCTACTTTAAATAAATAAAAGTATAATGTTTGGGGGGTTATAAGTCATTTTCTAATAAAAAAAAAAAACAAATACAGATTTAATCTTGTAAATAAAAAGTGTCAGACAAGCCGGGGCAGTGAGGGGCAGTGAGGGGCAGTGAGGGGCAGTGAGGAGCTGTGAGGAGCAGTGAGGGGCAGTGAGGGGCTGTGAGGGGCAGTGAGGGGCAGTGAGGGGCTGTGAGGGGCAGTGAGGAGCTGTGAGGGGCAGTGAGGAGCTGTGAGGAGCTGTGAGGAGCAGTGAGGGGCAGTGAGGGGCAGTGAGGGGCAGTGAGGGGCTGTGAGGGGCAGTGAGGGGCAGTGAGGAGCTGTGAGGGGCAGTGAGGGGCAGTGAGGGGCAGTGAGGAGCTGTGAGGAGCAGTGAGGGGCAGTGAGAGGCTGTGAGGGGCAGTGAGGAGCAGTGAGGGGCAGTGAGGAGCTGTGAGGAGCAGTGAGGGGCAGTGAGGGGCAGTGAGGGGCAGTGAGGAGCTGTGAGGAGCAGTGAGGGGCAGTGAGGAGCTGTGAGGGGCAGTGAGGGGCAGTGAGGGGCAGTGAGAGGCTGTGAGGAGCAGTGAGGGGCAGTGAGGGGCAGTGAGGGGCAGTGAGGAGCTGTGAGGAGCAGTGAGGGGCAGTGAGAAGCTGTGAGGGGCAGTGAGGGGCAGTGAGGGGCAGTGAGGAGCTGTGAGGAGCAGTGAGGGGCAGTGAGAGGCTGTGAGGGGCAGTGAGGAGCAGTGAGGGGCAGTGAGGGGCAGTGAGAGGCTGTGAGGGGCAGTGAGGGGCAGTGAGGGGCAGTGAGGAGCTGTGAGGAGCAGTGAGGGGCAGTGAGAGGCTGTGAGGGGCAGTGAGGGGCAGTGAGGGGCAGTGAGGAGCTGTGAGGAGCAGTGAGGGGCAGTGAGGAGCTGTGAGGGGCAGTGAGGGGCAGTGAGGGGCAGTGAGGAGCTGTGAGGAGCAGTGAGGGGCAGTGAGAGGCTGTGAGGGGCAGTGAGGAGCAGTGAGGGGCAGTGAGGAGCTGTGAGGAGCAGTGAGGGGCAGTGAGAGGCTGTGAGGAGCAGTGAGGGGCAGTGAGAGGCTGTGAGGGGCAGTGAGGGGCAGTGAGGGGCAGTGAGGAGCTGTGAGGAGCAGTGAGGGGCAGTGAGGAGCTGTGAGGGGCAGTGAGGGGCAGTGAGAGGCTGTGAGGGGCAGTGAGGGGCAGTGAGGGGCAGTGAGGAGCAGTGAGAGGCTGTGAGGGGCAGTGAGGGGCTGTGAGGGGCAGTGAGGGGCAGTGAGAGGCTGTGAGGGGCAGTGAGGGGCTGTGAGGGGCAGTGAGGGGCAGTGAGGGGCAGTGAGGGGCAGTGAGGGGCTGTGAGGGGCAGTGAGGAGCTGTGAGGGGCAGTGAGGGGCAGTGAGGGGCTGTGAGGGGCAGTGAGGAGCTGTGAGGGGCAGTGAGGGGCAGTGAGGGGCTGTGAGGGGCAGTGAGGGGCAGTGAGGGGCTGTTATTTACACTGAGGGGGGGTCTGGATTTTGTCTTCTAGTGTTACAATGTATCTTATTATAATAATGATGATGTCTGTGGTGTGTTTTCTTCCTAGACACAGAAAATGTCAGAACTCAATGAGGAGGAAGTCGGATACAGAAGATGCGGAGGACTCGGAACCCCCCGGAGCGCCCCCAGCTGGTGATGGGACAAGTGGGCGTCACCGACATGGAGGGCGACCTGAACCTCAGCGCTTCCTCCTTTGTGCTCCTTCCTTAGTATGAAATGTCTTCTCGTTTCCTCCAGCAACCAATCACGTCCTTCGATCGCCAGATAAGAATGACGATCGGACGCGGAGGGGGTCGCTGTGAGTGAAATGAACGATTTCCGTCTGTACAGGAAACGCCGATTTTCTCCGCCATTTCCAGCGTTTATCATTTCTAGAGATACACAAGGAAACCTTATTTCTTTTTTATTGTCATTGTTTCTTTTTTTATATGTTGGATGTTTTGTTGGCCTTTTTCCTCGTGTCCAGATATATGAAATATCGCCGCCATGGTTTGTTATTGTGATATCAGCCAAAATAAACCGGCAGTCCAGAATTGGTGTTTTGGTGATTTCTTGGTAATGTTATTAGGGTGTCATTCAGATGTGGGGGAGGGGTGGGGGGTGTTGGGGGCAGGTAACCCCTGGTACAACCGCCAAACACAACCCAATAAAATAGGGGCCACAACTACATGCAATGCCATTGTGGCGAGGCGGCATTTTTTAGGGTGAGAACAGAACATCGGGAGGTGACCAATCGCATCCTCACCACATACCAAATGCCTCTGAAAAGCATTCCACAACTGGATTGCTTTTCAGAAGCAGAAGCTGCCGCATGTATGCCAGTAGGATGAGGAATAGTGCCCCATCATTGGTGTCAGTGGGGGGAATAGTGCCCCATCATTGGTGTCAGTGGGGGGAATAGTGCCCCATCATTGGTACCAGTGGGAGGAATAGTGCCCCATCATTGGTATCAATGGGAGGAATAGTGCCCCATCATTGGTATCAGTGGGGGGAATGGTGCCCCATCATTGGTATCAATGGGAGGAATAGTGCCCCATCATTGGTATCAGTGGGGGGAATGGTGCCCCATCATTGGTGTCAGTGGGAGGAATAGTGCTCCATCATTGATGTCAGTGGGAGGAATAGTCCCCCATCATTGGTGTCAGTGGGAGGGAATAGTGCCCCATCATTGGTGTCAGTGGGAAGAATAGTGCCCCATCATTGGTACCAGTGGGAGGAATAGTGTCCCATCATTGGTGTCAGTGGGGGGGTGGATAGTGCCCCATCATTGGTGTCAGTGGGGGGTGGATAGTGCCCCATCATTGGTGTCAGTGAGGGGGGGTGGATAGTGCCCCATCATTGGTGTCAGTGAGGGGGGAGGGGATAGTGCCCCATAATTGGTGTCAGTGGGGGGATGGATAGTGCCCCATCATTGGTGTCAGTGGGGGGGTGGATAGTGCCCCATCATTGGTGTCAGTGGGGGGAATAGTGCCCCATCATTGGTGTCAGTGGGGGGAATAGTGCCCCATCATTGGTGTCAGTGGGAGGGAATAGTGCCCCATCATTGGTGTCAGTGGGGGGAATAGTGCCCCATCATTGGTGTCAGTGGGGGGAATAGTGCCCCATCATTGGTGTCAGTGGGAGGGAATAGTGCCCCATCATTGGTGTCAGGGGGGGAATAGTGCCCCATCATTGGTGTCAGTGGGAGGGAATAGTGCCCCATCATTGGTGTCAGTGGGGGGAATAGTGCCCCATCATTGGTGTCAGTGGGAGGGAATAGTGCCCCATCATTGGTGTCAGTGGGGGGAATAGTGCCCCATCATTGGTGTCAGTGGGAGGGAATAGTGCCCCATCATTGGTGTCAGTGGGGGGAATAGTGCCCCATCATTGGTGTCAGTGGGAGGGAATAGTGCCCCATCATTGGTGTCAGTGGGAGGGAATAGTGCCCCATCATTGGTGTCAGTGGGAGGAATAGTGCCCCATCATTGGTACCAGTGGGATGAATAGTGTCCCATCATTGGTGTCAGTGGGAGGGAATACTGCCCCATCATTGGTGTCAGTGGGAGGAATAGTGCCCCATCATTGGTACCAGTGGGATGAATAGTGTCCCATCATTGGTGTCAGTGGGGGGGTGGATAGTGCCCCATCATTGGTGTCAGTGGGGGTGGATAGTGCCCCATCATTGGTGTCAGTGGGGGGTGGATAGTGCCCCATCATTGGTGTCAGTGAGGGGGGGTGGATAGTGCCCCATCATTGGTGTCAGTGAGGGGGGAGGGGATAGTGCCCCATAATTGGTGTCAGTGGGGGGAGTGGATAGTGTCCCATCATTGGTGTCAGTGGGGGGTGGATAGTGCCCCATCATTGGTGTCAGTGAGGGGGGAGGGGATAGTGCTCCATAATTGGTGTCAGTGGGGGGGTGGATAGTGCCCCATCATTGGTGTCAGTGGGGGGGTGGATAGTGCCCCATCATTGGTGTCAGTGGGGGGTGGATAGTGCCCCATCATTGGTGTCAGTGGGGGGTGGATAGTGCCCCATCATTGGTGTCAGTGGGGGGAGTGGATAGTGTCCCATCATTGGTGTCAGTGGGGGGTGGATAGTGCCCCATCATTGGTGTCAGTGGGGGGGGTGGATAGTGCCCCATCATTGGTGTCAGTGGGGGGAGTGGATAGTGCCCCATAATTGGTGTCAGTGGGGGGGTGGATAGTGCCCCATCATTGGTGTCAGTGGGGGGTGGATAGTGCCCCATAATTGGTGTCAGTGGGGGGGTGGATAGTGCCCCATCATTGGTGTCAGTGGGGGGAGTGGATAGTGCCCCATCATTGGTGTCAGTGGGGGGGTGGATAGTGCCCCATCATTGGTGTCAGTGGGGGGAGTGGATAGTGCCCCATCATTGGTGTCAGTGGGGGGTGGATAGTGCCCCATCATTGGTGTCAGTGGGGGGAGTGGATAGTGTCCCAAGGATTTGTTGGAATACATTCCTTGTAGAAATCATCTAATACCCCCGGGACACGGGGCAAGTGAGGCTCCCAGTCTGTCCATATATCCTCCAGATACACTGCTGTATACAGCTGGTGGGGTCTTGGGGTTCTGTCCATGGTCCTCTGAGATGTCAGGGGGCATTTTGTAAACTTGGACATATTTTTATATTGAAATGCCCCCTCGGGGGTCACAGATCCCGTCTTTTCCTCGGAGCGGTCAGTGAAGGGGATTTGCTGATATCCTTTTGTCAGGAAGGGGGGCCGTCCCAGGTCTGTGTGTGTGAGCTCCTCTACCCGGACCATGGGGGGTGAGTGTCACATCTACCCGGACCATGGGGGGGTAAGTGTCACATCTACCCGGACCATGGGGGGTGAGTGTCACATCTACCCGGACCATGGGGGGTGAGTGTCACATCTACCCGGACCATGGGGGGTAAGTGTCACATCTACCCGGACCATGGGGGGTAAGTGTCACATCTACCCGGGCCATGGGGGGTAAGTGTCACATCTACCCGGACCATGAGGGATGAGTGTCACATCTACCCGGACCATGGGGGTGAGTGTCACATCTACCCGGACCATGGGGGGTGAGTGTCACATCTACCCGGGCCATGGGGGGTAAGTGTCACATCTACCCGGACCATGGGGGGTGAGTGTCACATCTACCCGGACCATGGGGGGTGAGTGTCACATCTACCCGGACCATGGGGGGTGAGTGTCACATCTACCCGGACCATGGGGGGTGAGTGTCACATCTACCCGGACCATGGGGGGTGAGTGTCACATCTACCTGGACCATGGGGGGTGAGTGTCACATCTACCCGGACCATGGGGGGTGAGTGTCACATCTACCCGGACCATGGGGGAGGGTAAGTGTCACATCTACCCAGGCCAAGGGGGAGGGTAAGTGTCACATCTACCCGGGCCATGGGGGGGTGAGTGTCACATCTACCTGGGCCATGGGGGGGTAAGCGTCACATCTACCCAGGCCATGGGGGGGTAAGTGTCACATCTACCCAGGCCATGGGGGGGGGGTAAGTGTCACATCTACCCAGGCCATGGGGGGGTAAGTGTCACATCTACCCGGACCATGGGGGGGTAAGTGTCACATCTAACCAGGCCATGGGGGGCGAGTGTCACATCTACCCGGGCCATGGGGGAGGGTAAATGTCACATCTTCTCAATAAATGAAGTAATTGCAAATCTTCCAACTACTGTCTGGTTTTATGGCCTAAAATAATGGGACTGGAGCGCTCCCTACTGGACTCTTCAATGACGTGCGGCTCCATCATCCTCCTCATCACTGATCTCTCCTCCTGTCCTCAGGAATCCGGGACGGGTTGTGAATAATGACCCATCTATAGAGCCCACCAGTCACCCCTCAGTGGGGCAGCACTGCCAATAAACCGCCTACTGATTATAGGAAATTGATCGATGTGACGTGTGATCATTACATCCCATAATAAATAATCTGATTGCATTAGAAATAAAGTGTCCAATTCCTTATCAATAGAATCCCCCAAATCAAATCTACCACATGATGCCACGTATGTCCACCAGAGGGGGCCGTACATAAAAATCAGTGAATACTCTCAGAAACACAACAGGATATAGTCAGACTAAGGGCAGGAGACAGTCCGAGACTGCAGACATGATACAAGAGATGAACAGAGACTGCAGACATGATACAAGAAACGATTAGAGACTGCAGACATGATACAAGAGATGATCAGAGACTGCAGACATGATACAAGAAACGATTAGAGACTGCAGACATGATACAAGAAACGATTAGAGACTGCAGACATGATACAAGAGATGATCAGAGACTGCAGACATAGTACAGGAGATGATCAGAGACTGCAGACATAGTACAGGAGATGATCAGAGACTGCAGACATGATACAAGAAACGATTAGAGACTGCAGACATAGTACAGGAGATGATCAGAGACTGCAGACATGATACAGGAGATGATCAGAGACTGCAGACATAGTACAGAAGATGATCAGAGACTGCAGACATAGTACAGGAGATGATCATAGACTGCAGACATGATACAAGAGACAGTCAGAGACTGCAGACATGATACAAGAAACTAGGGATGCACCGAATGGGTTTTTTGGTGCCGAAACCGATGCCGAAAATGAAAAATACACTAGGCCGAAAACCGAAACCGATACTGAAAATGACTGTTTTTAAAAAATATTTTTATACAGGAGGTGGTCAGAGACTGCAGACATGATACAGGAGATGATCAGAGACTGCAGACATAGTACAGGAGATGATCAGAGACTGCAGACATGATACAGGAGATGATCAGAGACTGCAGACATGATACAGGAGATGATCAGAGACTGCAGACATAGTACAGGAGATGATCAGAGACTGCAGACATGATACAGGAGATGATCAGAGACTGCAGACATGATACAGGAGATGATCAGAGACTGCAGACATGATACAGGAGATGATCAGAGACTGCAGACATGATACAGGAGATGATCAGAGACTGCAGACATGGTACAGGAGATGATCAGAGACTGCAGACATGATACAGGAGATGATCAGAGACTGCAGACATGATACAGGAGATGATCAGAGACTGCAGACATGATACAGGAGATGATCAGAGACTGCAGACATGATACAGGAGATGATCAGAGACTGCAGACATGGTACAGGAGATGATCAGAGACTGCAGACATAGTACAGGAGATGATCAGAGACTGCAGACATAATACAGGAGATGATCAGAGACTGCAGACATAGTACAGGAGATGATCAGAGACTGCAGACATGGTACAGGAGATGATCAGAGACTGCAGACATAGTACAGGAGATGATCAGAGACTGCAGACATAGTACAGGAGATGATCAGAGACTGCAGACATGATACAGGAGATGATCAGAGACTGCAGACATGATATAGGAGATGATCAAAGACTGCAGACATGGTACAGGAGATGATCAGAGACTACAGACATGGTACAGGAGATGATCAGAGACTGCAGACATAGTACAGGAGATGATCAGAGACTGCAGACATAGTACAGGAGATGATCAGAGACTGCAGACATAGTACAGGAGATAATCAGAGACTGCAGACATAGTACAGGTGATGATCAGAGACTGCAGACATGGTACAGGAGATGGTCAGAGACTGCAGACATAGTACAGGAGATGATCAGAGACTGCAGACACGATATAGGAGATGATCAAAGACTGCAGACATGGTACAGGAGATGATCAGAGACTGCAGACATGGTACAGGAGATGATCAGAGACTGCAGACATAGTACAGGAGATGATCAGAGACTGCAGACATAGTACAGGAGATGATCAGAGACTGCAGACATAGTACAGGAGATGATCAGAGACTGCAGACATGGTACAGGAGATGATCAGAGACTGCAGACACAGTACAGGTGATGATCAGAGACTGCAGACACAGTACAGGAGATGATCAGAGACTGCAGACACAGTACAGGTGATGATCAGAGACTGCAGACATAGTACAGGAGATGATCAGAGACTGCAGACACAGTACAGGTGATGATCAGAGACTGCAGACATGGTACAGGAGATGGTCAGAGACTGCAGACATAGTACAGGGGATGATCAGAGACTGCAGACATAATACAGGAGATGATCAGAGACTGCAGACATAGTACAGGAGATGGTCAGAGACTGCAGACATAGTACAGGAGATGATCAGAGACTGCAGACATAGTACAGGTGATGATCAGAGACTGCAGACATAATACAGGAGATGATCAGAGACTGCAGACATAATACAGGAGATGGTCAGAGACTGCATACATGATACAGGAGATGATCAGAGACTGCAGACATAATACAGGAGATGATCGGAGACTGCAGACATAGTACAGGAGATGATCAGAGACTGCAGACATGATACAGGAGATGATCAGAGACTGCAGACATGGTACAGGTGATGATCAGAGACTGCAGACATAGTACAGGAGATGGTCAGAGACTGCAGACATAGTACAGGAGATGATCAGAGACTGCAGACATAGTACAGGTGATGATCAGAGACTGCAGACATAGTACAGGAGATGATCAGAGACTGCAGACACAGTACAGGTGATGATCAGAGACTGCAGACATAGTACAGGAGATGATCAGAGACCGCAGACATAGTACAGGTGATGATCAGAGACTGCAGACATAGTACAGGAGATGATCAGAGACTGCAGACACAGTACAGGTGATGATCAGAGACTGCAGACATGGTACAGGAGATGATCAGAGACTGCAGACATAGTACAGGAGATGATCAGAGACTGCAGACATAGTACAGGAGATGATCAGAGACTGCAGACACAGTACAGGTGATGATCAGAGACTGCAGACATGGTACAGGAGATGATCAGAGACTGCAGACACAGTACAGGTGATGATCAGAGACTGCAGACATAATACAGGAGATGATCAGAGACTGCAGACATAATACAGGAGATGGTCAGAGACTGCAGACATAATACAGGAGATGATCAGAGACTGCAGACATAGTACAGGAGATGATCAGAGACTGCAGACATAGTACAGGAGATGATCAGAGACTGCAGACACAGTACAGGTGATGATCAGAGACTGCAGACATGGTACAGGAGATGATCAGAGACTGCAGACATAGTACAGGTGATGATCAGAGACTGCAGACATAATACAGGAGATGATCAGAGACTGCAGACATAATACAGGAGATGGTCAGAGACTGCAGACATAATACAGGAGATGATCAGAGACTGCAGACATAGTACAGGAGATGATCAGAGACTGCAGACATAATACAGGAGATGATCAGAGACTGCAGACATAATACAGGAGATGATCAGAGACTGCAGACATAGTACAGGAGATGATCAGAGACTGCAGACACAGTACAGGTGATGATCAGAGACTGCAGACATAGTACAGGAGATGATCAGAGACCGCAGACATAGTACAGGTGATGATCAGAGACTGCAGACATAGTACAGGAGATGATCAGAGACTGCAGACACAGTACAGGTGATGATCAGAGACTGCAGACACAGTACAGGTGATGATCAGAGACTGCAGACATGGTACAGGAGATGATCAGAGACTGCAGACATAGTACAGGTGATGATCAGAGACTGCAGACATAATACAGGAGATGATCAGAGACTGCAGACATAATACAGGAGATGGTCAGAGACTGCAGACATAATACAGGAGATGATCAGAGACTGCAGACATAGTACAGGAGATGATCAGAGACTGCAGACATAATACAGGAGATGATCAGAGACTGCAGACATAATACAGGAGATGATCAGAGACTGCAGACATAGTACAGGAGATGATCAGAGACTGCAGACATAATACAGGAGATGATCAGAGACTGCAGACACAGTACAGGTGATGATCAGAGACTGCAGACATAGTACAGGAGATGATCAGAGACTGCAGACACAGTACAGGTGATGATCAGAGACTGCAGACATAGTACAGGAGATGATCAGAGACCGCAGACATAGTACAGGTGATGATCAGAGACTGCAGACATAGTACAGGAGATGATCAGAGACTGCAGACACAGTACAGGAGATGATCAGAGACTGCAGACATAATACAGGAGATGATCAGAGACTGCAGACATAATACAGGAGATGATCAGAGACTGCAGACATAGTACAGGAGATGATCAGAGACTGCAGACATAATACAGGAGATGATCAGAGACTGCAGACACAGTACAGGTGATGATCAGAGACTGCAGACATAGTACAGGAGATGATCAGAGACTGCAGACACAGTACAGGTGATGATCAGAGACTGCAGACATAGTACAGGAGATGATCAGAGACCGCAGACATAGTACAGGTGATGATCAGAGACTGCAGACATAGTACAGGAGATGATCAGAGACTGCAGACACAGTACAGGTGATGATCAGAGACTGCAGACATGGTACAGGAGATGATCAGAGACTGCAGACATAGTACAGGAGATGATCAGAGACTGCAGACATAGTACAGGAGATGATCAGAGACTGCAGACACAGTACAGGTGATGATCAGAGACTGCAGACATGGTACAGGAGATGATCAGAGACTGCAGACACAGTACAGGTGATGATCAGAGACTGCAGACATGGTACAGGAGATGATCAGAGACTGCAGACATAGTACAGGTGATGATCAGAGACTGCAGACATAATACAGGAGATGATCAGAGACTGCAGACATAATACAGGAGATGGTCAGAGACTGCAGACATAATAGAGGAGATGATCAGAGACTGCAGACATAGTACAGGAGATGATCAGAGACTGCAGACATAATACAGGAGATGATCAGAGACTGCAGACACAGTACAGGAGATGATCAGAGACTGCAGACATAGTACAGGAGATGATCAGAGACTGCAGACACAGTACAGGAGATGATCAGAGACTGCAGACATAGTACAGGAGATGATCAGAGACTGCAGACACAGTACAGGAGATGATCAGAGACTGCAGACATAATACAGGAGATGATCAGAGACTGCAGACATAATACAGGAGATGATCAGAGACTGCAGACATAGTACAGGTGATGATCAGAGACTGCAGACATGGTACAGGAGATGATCAGAGACTGCAGACATAGTACAGGAGATGATCAGAGACTGCAGACATAGTACAGGAGATGATCAGAGACTGCAGACATGGTACAGGAGATGATCAGAGACTGCAGACATGATACAGGAGATGATCAGAGACTGCAGACATGATACAGGAGATGATCAGAGACTGCAGACATAGTACAGGAGATGATCAGAGACTGCAGACACAGTACAGGAGATGATCAGAGACTGCAGACATGGTACAGGAGATGATCAGAGACTGCAGACATAGTACAGGAGATGATCAGAGACTGCAGACATAGTACAGGAGATGATCAGAGACTGCAGACATGGTACAGGAGATGATCAGAGACTGCAGACATGATACAGGAGATGATCAGAGACTGCAGACATGGTACAGGAGATGATCAGAGACTGCAGACATAATACAGGAGATGATCAGAGACTGCAGACATAGTACAGGAGATGATCAGAGACTGCAGACATGATATAATATTGGTATAACAGGGTAATAGGGGAACATAGACGGTATCGGCATGCTGTGTGGGATGTACACAGCGCTCCACAACACTCTTATAGTTCCCTAACTCTGGCCATACACTAAACGAAAAATCGTCCGAAATTCGGTCATTTAGACCGTTCCTTTTTCGGCCAATTAATGGACACAAAATTTCCTGCCGAACGAATGATAAATGGAAAGGTTAATAGATCCGCTCAGAGCTCTTCTGCAATCAAACCCTATGGGGGGGAGGGGAGTCCTTTTCTAATTAAAAATCATTAATATACAGGAGGCGGGTCCACCACCTGATTGGTGGGAGCGGGTCTCCCCTGCGGGATGACATCAGCGCCTAAAAGCCCCGCCCAGCGCATTTCATCTTTAAGGACAGCGGAGATGACATTAATAACAATGACCCCTCCCCCATACAATGTATGATTAATCACATCCCATAATAATCAATAACATGTCCCCTCCCCCATACAATGTATGATTAATCACATCCCATAATAATCAATAACATGTCCCCTCCCCCATACAATGTATGATTAATCACATCCCATAATAATCAATAACATGTCCCCTCCCCCATACAATGTATGATTAATCACATCCCATAATAATCAATACAAAGCCCCTCATTCCCCTCCCCCTCTCTGATAAGTAATACAAATAAATGGAATTGATTATTATTGGTATTATAATTATGATTAATAAATGATTGCTTGTATTGTATTTATTATAATCGATGGTTTCCTCATAATAATGATTATTTATAGTATATTATTACTCATATTATTTATTATAATAGATCATTTCTAATATTATCTACTAATTATAATCGATTATTTCCTGGTCAGGACAGCCCCGCCCCCTGCTCTTCCAGGCTCCTCCCCCATTTCTAGTACACCCGAGCAGGCTCCTCCCATTCACTCAGAGAGCAAACGGCTCGCTCTCCTCATTTAGCTTTGATTGACAGCAATGAAAACCAACGGCTCTCTCTGCTGTCTCAGCCAATGAGGAGAGGGAGAGACCCGGGAGAGGGGGCGGAGCTGTTGCCATGGTATCTGTAGTCAGTAACCAGTGACAATGGACGGGGCGGCGCTGACTGAGGACACCTATCGGCAGATCAGCGGCACTGCAGAACTCAGCTCTATAATTCTGTGTGATAAGTGATGACATGAAGGGGGCGGAGCTCAGTAATTAAAGAGACAGTGGCGGGAAATCCGCTCTGATTTATTTCTAATAATCTCTCATCACTCCGAGCATTTCCTCCTATTTCTCTTCTCCTCATATTAATAGATCACAATTGATCCGTCGCTCTATTCTGTACATCAAATCTTCACAATCATTATCTATACAATTCTACAAACAGCAACAACACATTCCGTACGCAAGCTCGATGCGGATTGGTTGAGTCATGTCACATGACCTGAGGCACAGCAGCCAATCAGCTTCAAGCTTGATGTTGTCACTGTGATGTCATACCGGTGGCTGCAGCCAATCAGCTTCAAGCTTGATGTTGTCACTGTGATGTCATACCGGTGGCTGCAGCCAATCAGCTTCAAGCTTGATGTTGTCACTGTGATGTCATAGTGGTGGCTGCAGCCAATCAGCTTCAAGCTTGATGTTGTCACTGTGATGTCATACCGGTGGCTGCAGCCAATCAGCTTCAAGCTTGATGTTGTCACTGATGTCATACCGGTGGCTGCAGTTATAAGGCAGTGCAGACCTGAGCTGAGCTCAGTGTTCTCTGAGTGTTATTAGTGAACAGACCTGTGTGCGATATTCTGCGATATTCCGCGATATTCTGCGATATTCTGCGATATTCTGCGATATTCTGCGATATTCCGCGATATTCTGCGATATTCCGCGATATTCTGCGATATTCCGCGATATTCTGCGATATTCTGCGATATTCTGCTGACTTTACTTCTATTAATTATAGCAAAGTATGTACCGATTTCTCTGTATACTTCTATATCTTATATACACATTATATACTGTATATATATTTGGTATATAATAATCTATACACATTATATACCGATATACACATACATATACACTCAGTATATACCGATATACACATACATATACACTCAGTATATACTGGTATACACATACATATACACTCAGTATATACCGATATACACATACATATACACTCAGTATATACTGGTATACACATACATATACACTCAGTATATACTGGTATACACATACATATACACTCAGTATATACCGATATACACATACATATACACTCAGTATATACTGGTATACACATACATATACACTCAGTATATACTGGTATACACATACATATACACTCAGTATATACCGATATACACATACATATACACTCAGTATATACCGATATACACATACATATACACTCAGTATATACTGGTATACACATACATATACACTCAGTATATACCGATATACACATACATATACACTCAGTATATACCGATATACACATACATATACACTCAGTATATACCGATATACACATACATATACACTCAGTATATACCGATATACACATACATATACACTCAGTATATACCGATATACACATACATATACACTCAGTATATACCGATATACACACTTCTATCATAGACAGTACAGTAATACCTCGGATTGC
>NW_027507902.1:876486-943986 GCF_037356315.1 Lithobates pipiens
GATGGGGGGGTGAGGGGGAATCGGCAGACAGAGGGGAGGAGGGGGAAGCGGCTGACAGAGGGGGGAGGGGGAAGCGGCTGACAGAGGGGGGGAAACGGGGGTTGAAAGTGGGTGGTTGAAAGAGGGGGCAGCTGACAGTGAGGCGGCTGCTGGCAGAGGGGGTGGAGGCGGGTGCTGGCAGAGGGGGTGGAGGCGGGTGCTGGCAGAGGGGGTGGAGGTGGGTGCTGGCAGAGGGGTCTGACAGACTGACTCCGGGGGGGTGGGGCAATCCCAGGACGGGCCAGTGTTCTATCATTACCGATACCCATCAGAAATTGCAACAGAAGTGACATTTTGATCCAAAAATGCTTACTGCACATGCACCATGCATTTCTAGACATGTGCATTCGTTTTCGTCCGAATTTCAGCTATTTTCGTTTTCATTTTGACAAATGATAACGAAAGCACAGAATCCGAAAAAGGAAAGATCCGACATAAATAAATGCTTTATTTTCGTTTTCATTGTTACAACAGTTCGATATAGAATAGGAGATTCGTAGTGACTCTGACAATAACAATCTGTCTATAGAACCTGTGGTCGAATGTGCCTAACCTTACCTCTATTAGTCCAAGATTATATAGAGAAAATATTCCACAGAGAAAAAAGATTTGACAGAGAGAAAAGATTCTGCAAGTTACTGTCCTAAAAAGTGTTTGTGGACCCGGGTCCTGCCCCAGGGGAGTGTTTGGGGCCCCGGGTCCTGCCCCAGGGGAGTGTTTGGGGACCCGGGTCCTGCCCCAGGGAAGTGTTTGGGGACCCGGGTCCTGCCCCAGGGGAGTGTTTGGGGACCCGGGTCCTGCCCCAGGGGAGTGTTTGGGGACCCGGGTCCTGCCCCAGGGGAGTGTTTGGGGACCCGGGTCCTGCCCCAGGGGACATGGATCAATGCAAAAAAAAGTTTTAAAAACTGCCGTTTTTTCGGGAGCAGTGATTTTAATAATGATTAAAGTGAAACAATAAAAGTGTAATATTCCTTTAAATTTCGTAGGGGGGGGGGGGGGGGGTTGTCTATAGTATGCCTGTGAAGGGGCGCATGTTTCTGGTGCTTAGAACTGTCCCTGCACAAAGTGTCATTTATGCAGGAAAAAAAGTCCTTTAAAATCACTCGCAGCTATTATGAATTGTCGGCTCCGTAATACAGAGAACACTCAATGAAAGTCATTGATAAAAAAATAAATAAATAAAAAAAGCGTGGGGGTCCCCCAAATTCAATTACCAGGCCCTTCAGGTCTGGTATGGATATTAAGGGGAACCCCGCGTCAAATGTAAAAAAAAAATTGACGTGGGGGTCCCCCTAAAAATCCATACCAGACCCTTTATCCGAGCACGCAACCTGGCAGGCCGCAGAAAAAGAGGGGGGGACGAGAGAGCGGCCCCCCCTCCCTCCTGAACCATATCAGGCCACATGCCCTCAACATTGGGAGGATGCTTTGGGGGTCTATGACCCCTCAAAGCACCTTGTCCCCATGTTGATGAGGACAAGGGCCTCATCCCCACAACCGTGGCCGGTGGTTGTGAGGGTCTGCGGGCGGGGGGCTTATCAGAATCTGGAAGCCCCCTTTAACAAGGGGACCCCCAGATCCCAGCCCCCCCCCTGTTTGAAATGGTAAGGGGGTACAAAAGTACCCCTACCATTTCACAAAGAAAGTGTAAAAATGGTTAAATAAGACAAACACACTTTTGAAAAATTCCTTTATTAAAAAAAAAAAAAAAAAAAAAAAAGATTCCAGCGGCGGTAATCCACTCTTGCTATCCAGCGATGGACGGTCATCTCTCCAGCGATGGCTCATCTCATCCAGCGCAGAGAATCCATCCTTCTTCTGTCTCCGCGGTGGAGACACTGCAAGGATTCCGGCGGCCTGACGTTTCTTATATACGGAAGGCGGGGCCACCCGTCACCTGACCCCGCCCCCTCTGACGCAAGGGGAAACCTGGGGTTCCCTGTGACGTATGGGTGACCCCGCACCCCTCTGATGTAACACAGGCAGGTTTCCGTTACACGTTGGTGGTGTGTAGTATCATAGCTCCGCCTCCCGTGGAGCTCTCTGTCACCTCATTGGCTGCCCAGGTACATCATTCATGAGTGGCACCTCACCAGTGGAAGGGTGTACAAAGATGGCGGCCATGGTGGCCCCCACTCGTCACCAACACATAGGGACCTTCTATTGGTCGGGAACACCTGTGGCCCTCAAGTAGGGTGGTGGATCTGGTGGCTTCCAAGTTGTGGCTCCGCATAGTGGGGGGAGGGGGTCTGATTTTTGGCCCCCGGCTGGTTTTGTGTTTCTAGTGCTGTGCAAGATGTAGCCCCTTATCAGTGGAAGGGTGTACAAAGATGGCGGCTGAGACCTCTTATAGGGCCCCTTCCATCCCCCAACAGATGGGCCCATGGTGGCCCCCACTCATCACCTACACATGGAGACCTTCTATTGGTCGGGAATAAGGATGAGCTCCGGCGTGTTCGCATGGTCCACGTGCAGAGCCCGCCAGGAAGTCGGCACTGCGCTAATCACCGGCAGGGAGATATTTCCCGATCTCATTGCTGCACATTGGAGAATGTCTCACTGCCTGTGATTAGCGCAGCGCTAACTTCCTGGCGGGCTCTGCACGTGGACCATGCGAACACGCCGGAGCTCATCCCTATTCGGGAACGCCTGTGGCCCTCAACCAGGGTGGTGGATCTGGTGGCTTCCAAGTTGTGGCCCCAGCATAGTGGGGGGAGGGTGTCTGATTTTTGGACCCCGGCTGGTGTTGTGTTTCTAGTGGTGTGCGAGATGTGGCCCTGAGTCGGTGTGGAGGATCTGCGGATCCTCTATTGGGGGGCCCTGGGCTCCTTAGCGGTGTCTCTGGTCTTTGTGGGTCTCAGACTGTAGAGGGTCTGTGGATCCTCTATTGGGGGGCCCTGGGGTCCTTAGCGGTGTCTCTGGTCTTTGTGGGTCTCAGACTGTAGAGGGTCTGTGGATCCCCTATTGGGGGGCCCTGGGGTCCTTAGCGGTGTCTCTGGTCTTTGTGGGTCTCAGACTGTAGAGGGTCTGCGGATCCTCTATTGGGGGGCCCTGGGGTCCTTAGCGGTGTCTCTGGTCTTTGTGGGTGTCAGACTGTAGAGGGTCTGTGGATCCTATATTGGGGGGCCCTGGGGTCCTTAGCGGTGTCTCTGGTCTTTGTGGGTCTCAGACTGTAGAGGGTCTGTGGATCCTCTATTGGGGGGCCCTGGGGTCCTTAGCGGTGTCTCTGGTCTTTGTGGGTCTCAGACTGTAGAGGGTCTTTGGATCCTCTATTGGGGGGCCCTGGGGTCCTTAGTGGTGTCTCTGGTCTTTGTGGGTCTCAGACTGTAGAGGGTCTGTGGATCCTCTATTGGGGGTCCCTGGGGTCCTTAGCGGTGTCTCTGGTCTTTGTGGGTCTCAGACTTGAGAGGGTCTGCGGATCCTCTATTGGGGGGCCCTGGGGTCCTTAGTGGTGTCACTGGTCTTTGTGGGTCTCAGACTGTAGAGGGTCTGTGGATCCTCTATTGGGGGGCCCTGGGGTCCTTAGTGGTGTCACTGGTCTTTGTGGGTCTCAGACTGTAGAGGGTCTTTGGATCCTCTATTGGGGGGCCCTGGGGTCCTTAGTGGTGTCTCTGGTCTTTGTGGGTCTCAGACTGTAGAGGGTCTGTGGATCCTCTATTGGGGGTCCCTGGGGTCCTTAGCGGTGTCTCTGGTCTTTGTGGGTCTCAGACTTGAGAGGGTCTGCGGATCCTCTATTGGGGGGCCCTGGGGTCCTTAGTGGTGTCTCTGGTCTTTGTGGGTCTCAGACTGTAGAGGGTCTGCGGATCCTCTATTGGGGGGCCCTGGGGTCCTTAGTGGTGTCACTGGTCTTTGTGGGTCTCAGACTGTAGAGGGTCTGTGGATCCTCTATTGGGGGGCCCTGGGGTCCTTAGTGCTGTCTCTGGTCTTTGTGGGTCTCAGACTGTAGAGGGTCTGCGGAACCTCTATTGGGTGAGGACACAGAAGACTTGCGAGGTGAGGAGACTCAGGTCATGGAAGAGTTGAGATAGGAGACACGGGACACTGGAGGCATGGGTTCCTGGAGAGGTGAGGTAGGAGACACAGGTTATGGGAGAGGTGAGGTAGGAGACACTGGATGCCGAGGTTCCTGGAGAAGTGAGGTAGGAGACACTGGATGCCGAGGTTCCTGGAGAGGTGAGGTAGGAGACACTGGATGCCGAGGTTCCTGGAGAGGTGAGGTAGGAGACACAGGTTATGGGAGAGGTGAGGTAGGAGACACTTGATGCAGAGGTTCCTGGAGAGGTGAGGTAGGAGACACAGGTTATGGGAGAGGTGAGGTAGGAGACACTGGATGCGGAGGTTCCTGGAGAGGTGAGGTAGGAGACACAGGTCATGGGAGAGGTGAGGTAGGAGACACTGGATACAGAGGTACCTGGAGAGGTGAGGTAGGAGACACTGGATGCAGAGGTTCCTGGAGAGGTGAGGTAGGAGACACTGGATGCAGAGGTTCCTGGAGAGGTGAGGTAGGAGATCCAGGTTATGGGAGAGGTGAGGTAGGAGACACTGGATGCAGAGGTTCCTGGAGAGGTGAGGTAGGAGACACAGGTCATGGGAGAGGTGAGGTAGGAGACACTGGATGCAGAGGTACCTGGAGAGGTGAGGTAGGAGACACTGGATGCAGAGATTCCTGGAGAGGTGAGGTAGGAGACACGAGACACGGGATGCAGAGGTTTCTGGAGAGGTGAGGTAGGAGATCCAGGTTATGGGAGAGGTGAGGTAGGAGACACTGGATGCCGAGGTTCCTGGAGAGGTGAGGTAGGAGACACTGGATGCCGAGGTTCCTGGAGAGGTGAGGTAGGAGACACTGGATGCCGAGGTTCCTGGAGAGGTGAGGTAGGAGACACAGGTTATGGGAGAGGTGAGGTAGGAGACACTTGATGCAGAGGTTCCTGGAGAGGTGAGGTAGGAGACACAGGTTATGGGAGAGGTGAGGTAGGAGACACTGGATGCAGAGGTTCCTGGAGAGGTGAGGTAGGAGACACAGGTCATGGGAGAGGTGAGGTAGGAGACACTGGATACAGAGGTACCTGGAGAGGTGAGGTAGGAGACACTGGATGCAGAGGTTCCTGGAGAGGTGAGGTAGGAGACACTGGATGCAGAGGTTCCTGGAGAGGTGAGGTAGGAGATCCAGGTTATGGGAGAGGTGAGGTAGGAGACACTGGATGCAGAGGTTCCTGGAGAGGTGAGGTAGGAGACACAGGTCATGGGAGAGGTGAGGTAGGAGACACTGGATGCAGAGGTACCTGGAGAGGTGAGGTAGGAGACACTGGATGCAGAGATTCCTGGAGAGGTGAGGTAGGAGACACGAGACACGGGATGCAGAGGTTTCTGGAGAGGTGAGGTAGGAGATCCAGGTTATGGGAGAGGTGAGGTAGGAGACACTGGATGCCGAGGTTCCTGGAGAGGTGAGGTAGGAGACACTGGATGCAGAGGTACCTGGAGAGGTGAGGTAGGAGACACTGGATGCAGAGATTCCTGGAGAGGTGAGGTAGGAGACACGAGACACGGGATGCAGAGGTTTCTGGAGAGGTGAGGTAGGAGATCCAGGTTATGGGAGAGGTGAGGTAGGAGACACTGGATGCCGAGGTTCCTGGATAGGTGAGGTAGGAGACACTGGATGCAGAGGTTCCTGGAGAGGTGAGGTAGGAGACACTGGATGCAGAGGTACCTGGAGAGGTGAGGTAGGAGACACTGGATGCAGAGGTTCCTGGAGAGGGGAGGTAGGAGACACTGGATGCAGAGGTTCCTGGAGAGGTGAGGTAGGAGACACGGGTTATAGGAGAGGAGAGGTAGGAGACACTGGATGCAGAGGTTCCTGGAGAGGTGAGGTAGGAGACACTGGATGCAGAGGTTCCTGGAGAGGTGATGTAGGAAACACTGGATGCAGAGGTTCCTGGAGAGGTGAGGTAGGAGACACTGGATGCAGAGGTACCTGGAGAGGTGAGGTAGGAGACACTGGATGCAGAGGTTCCTGGAGAGGTGAGGTAGGAGACACTGGATGCAGAGGTTCCTGGAGAGGTGAGGTAGGAGACACGGGATGCAGAGGTTCCTGGAGTGGTGAGGTAGGAGACACTGGATGCAGAGGTTCCTGGAGTGGTGAGGTAGGAGACACGGGATGCAGAGGTTCCTGGAGAGGTGAGGTAGGAGACACTGGATGCAGAGGTTCCTAGAGAGGTGAGGTAGGAGACACTGGATGCAGAGGTTCCTGGAGAGGTGAGGTAGGAGATCCAGGATATGGGAGAGGTGAGGTAGGAGACACTGGATGCAGAGGTTCCTGGAGAGGTGAGGTAGGAGACACTGGATGCAGAGGTTCCTGGAGAGGTGAGGTAGGAGACACAGGTCATGGGAGAGGTGATGTAGGAGACACTGGATGCAGAGGTTCCCGGAGAGGTGAGATAGGAGACACAGGTTATGGGAGAGGTGATGTAGGAGACTCTGGATGTAGAGGTTCCTGGAGAGGTGAGGTAGGAGACACAGGTCATGGGAGAGGTGAGGTAGGAGACACTGGATGCAGAGGTACCTGGAGAGGTGAGGTAGGAGACACTGGATGCAGAGGTTCCTGGAGAGGTGAGGTAGGAGACACAGGTTATGGGAGAGGTGAGGTAGGAGACACTGGATGCAGAGGTTCCTGGAGAGGTGAGGTAGGAGACACAGGTTATGGGAGAAGTGAGGTAGGACACACTGGATGCAGAGGTTCCTGGAGCGGTGAGGTAGGAGATACAGGTCATGGGAGAGGTGAGGTAGGAGACACTGGATGCAGAGGTTCCTGGAGAGGTGAGGTAGGAGACACTGGATGCAGAGGTACCTGGAGAGGTGAGGTAGGAGACACTGGATGCAGAGGTTCCTGGAGAGGTGAGGTAGGAGACACAGGTTATGGGAGAGGTGAGGTAGGAGACACTGGATGCAGAGGTTCCTGGAGAGGTGAGGTAGGAGACACTGCATGCCGAGGTTCCTGGAGAGGTGAGGTAGGAGACACTTGATGCAGAGGTTCCTGGAGAGTTGAGGTAGGAGACACAGGTTATGGGAGAGGTGATGTAGGAGACACTGGATGCCGAGGTTCCTGGAGAGGTGAGGTAGGAGACACTGGATGCTGAGGTTCCTGGAGAGGTGAGGTAGGAGACACTTGATGCAGAGGTTCCTGGAGAGGTGAGGTAGGAGACACAGGTTATAGGAGAGGTGAGGTAGGAGACACTGGATGCAGAGGTTCCTGGAGAGGTGAGGTAGGAGACACTGGATGCCGAGGTTCCTGGAGAGGTGAGGTAGGAGACACTGGATGCAGAGGTTCCTGGAGAGGGGAGGTAGGAGACACAGGTCATGGGAGAGGTGAGGTAGGAGACACTGGATGCAGAGGTACCTGGAGAGGTGAGGTAGGAGACACTGGATGCAGAGGTTCCTGGAGAGGTGAGGTAGGAGACACAGGTTATGGGAGAGGTGAGGTAGGAGACACTGGATGCAGAGGTTCCTGGAGAGGTGAGGTAGGAGACACAGGTTATGGGAGAAGTGAGGTAGGACACACTGGATGCAGAGGTTCCTGGAGCGGTGAGGTAGGAGATACAGGTCATGGGAGAGGTGAGGTAGGAGACACTGGATGCAGAGGTACCTGGAGAGGTGAGGTAGGAGACACTGGATGCAGAGGTTCCTGGAGAGGTGAGGTAGGAGACACAGGTTATGGGAGAGGTGAGGTAGGAGACACTGGATGCAGAGGTTCCTGGAGAGGTGAGGTAGGAGACACTGCATGCCGAGGTTCCTGGAGAGGTGAGGTAGGAGACACTTGATGCAGAGGTTCCTGGAGAGTTGAGGTAGGAGACACAGGTTATGGGAGAGGTGATGTAGGAGACACTGGATGCCGAGGTTCCTGGAGAGGTGAGGTAGGAGACACTGGATGCCGAGGTTCCTGGAGAGGTGAGGTAGGAGACACTTGATGCAGAGGTTCCTGGAGAGGTGAGGTAGGAGACACAGGTTATAGGAGAGGTGAGGTAGGAGACACTGGATGCAGAGGTTCCTGGAGAGGTGAGGTAGGAGACTCTGGATGCCGAGGTTCCTGGAGAGGTGAGGTAGGAGACACTGGATGCAGAGGTTCCTGGAGAGGGGAGGTAGGAGACACAGGTCATGGGAGAGGTGAGGTAGGATACACTGGATGCAGAGGTACCTGGATGGTGAGGTAGGAGACACTGGATGCAGAGGTTCCTGGAGAGGTGAGGTAGGAGACACTGGATGCAGAGGTTCCTGGAGAGGTGAGGTAGGAGACACTGGATGCCGAGGTTCCTGGAGAGGTGAGGTAGGAGACACTGGATGCAGAGATTCCTGGAGAGGTGAGGTAGGAGACACTGGATGCCGAGGTTCCTGGAGAGGTGAGGTAGGAGACACTGGGTGCAGAGGTTCCTGGAGAGGTGAGGTAGGAGACACTGGATGCCGAGGTTCCTGGAGAGGTGAGGTAGGAGACACTGGATGCAGAGGTTCCTGGAGAGGTGAGGTAGGAGACACTGGATGCAGAGGTTCCTGGAGAGGTGAGGTAGGAGACACTGTATGCCGAGGTTCCTGGAGAGGTGAGGTAGGAGACACTGGATGCAGAGGTTCCTGGAGAGGTGAGGTAGGAGACACTGGATGCAGAGGTTCCTGGAGAGGTGAGGTAGGAGACACTGGAGGCCGAGGTTCCTGGAGAGGTGAGGTAGGAGACACTGGATGCCGAGGTTCCTGGAGAGGTGAGGTAGGAAACACTGGATGCAGAGGTTCCTGGAGAGGTGAGGTAGGAGACACTGGATGCAGAGGTTCCTGGAGAGGTGAGGTAGGAGACACTGGATGCAGAGGTTCCTGGAGAGGTGAGGTAGGAGACACTGGATGCAGAGGTTCCTGGAGAGGTGAGGTAGGAGACACTGGATGCCGAGATTCCTGGAGAGGTGAGGTAGGAGACACTGGATGCCGAGGTTCCTGGAGAGGTGAGGTAGGCGACACTGGATGCCGAGGTTCCTGGAGAGGTGAGGTAGGAGACACGAGATTCCGAGGTTCCTGGAGAGGTGAGGTAGGAGACACGGGATGCAGAGGTTCCTGGAGAGGTGAGGTAGGAGACATTGGATGCCGAGGTTCCTGGAGAGGTGAGGTAGGAGACACTGGATGCAGAGGTTCCTGGAGAGGTGAGGTAGGAGACACTGGATGCAGAGGTTCCTGGAGAGGTGAGGTAGGAGACACTGGATGCCGAGGTTCCTGGAGAGGTGAGGTAGGAGACACAGGTTATGGGAGAGGTGAGGTAGGAGACACTGGATGCAGAGGTTCCTGGAGAGGTGAGGTAGGAGACACTTGATGCAGAGGTTCTTGGAGAGGGGAGGTAGGAGACACTGGATGCAGAGGTTCCTGGAGAGGTGAGGTAGGAGACACTAGATGCAGAGGTTCCTGGAGAGGTGAGGTAGGAGACACTTGATGCAGAGGTTCCTGGAGAGGTGAGGTAGGAGACACTGGATGCAGAGGTTCCTGGAGAGGTGAGGTTCCTGGAGAGGTGAGGTAGGAGACACTTGATGCAGAGGTTCCTGGAGAGGTCATGTAGGAGACACTGGATGCCGAGGTTCCTGGCAAGGTGATGTAGGAGACACTGGATGCAGAGGTTCCTAGAGAGGTGAGGTAGGAGACACAGGTTATAGGAGAGGTGATGTAGGAGACACTGGATGCAGAGGTTCCTGGAGAGGTGATATAGGAGACACTGGATGCAGAGGTTCCTGGAGAGGTGAGATAGGAGACACTGGATGCAGAGGTTCCTGGAGAGGTGAGGTAGGCGACACTGGATGCCGAGGTTCCTGGAGAGGTGAGGTAGGAGACACGGGATGCAGAGGTTCCTGGAGAGGTGATGTAGGAGACACTGGATGCAGAGGTTCCTGGAGAGGTGAGGTAGGAGACACTGGATGCCGAGGTTCCTGGAGAGGTGAGGTAGGAGACACTGGATGCAGAGGTTCCTGGAGAGGTGAGGTAGGAGACACTGGATGCAGAGGTTCCTGGAGAGGTGAGGTAGGAGACACTGGATGCAGAGGTTCCTGGAGAGGTGAGGTAGGAGACACTGGATGCAGAGGTTCCTGGAGAGGTGAGGTAGGAGACACTGGATGCCGAGATTCCTGGAGAGGTGAGGTAGGCGACACTGGATGCCGAGGTTCCTGGAGAGGTGAGGTAGGAGACACGGGATTCCGAGGTTCCTGGAGAGGTGAGGTAGGAGACACGGGATGCAGAGGTTCCTGGAGAGGTGAGGTAGGAGACACAGGTTATAGGAGAGGTGAGGTAGGAGACACTGGATGCAGAGGTTCCTGGAGAGGTGAGGTAGGAGACACTGGATGCAGAGGTACCTGGAGAGGTGAGGTAGGAGACACTGGATGCAGAGGTTCCGGGAGAGTTGAGGTAGGAGACACAGGTTATGGGAGAGGAGACACTTGATGCAGAGGTTCCTGGAGAGTTGAGGTAGGAGACACAGGTTATGGGAGAGGTGATGTAGGAGACACTGGATGCCGAGGTTCCTGGAGAGGTGAGGTAGGAGACACTGGATGCCGAGGTTCCTGGAGAGGTGAGGTAGGAGACACTTGATGCAGAGGTTCCTGGAGAGGTGAGGTAGGAGACACTTGATGCAGAGGTTCCTGGAGAGGTGAGGTAGGAGACACAGGTTATAGGAGAGGTGAGGTAGGAGACACTGGATGCAGAGGTTCCTGGAGAGGTGAGGTAGGAGACACTGGATGCCGAGGTTCCTGGAGAGGTGAGGTAGGAGACACTGGATGCAGAGGTTCCTGGAGAGGGGAGGTAGGAGACACAGGTCATGGGAGAGGTGAGGTAGGAGACACTGGATGCAGAGGTACCTGGAGAGGTGAGGTAGGAGACACTGGATGCAGAGGTTCCTGGAGAGGTGAGGTAGGAGACACAGGTTATGGGAGAGGTGAGGTAGGAGACACTGGATGCAGAGGTTCCTGGAGAGGTGAGGTAGGAGACACAGGTTATGGGAGAAGTGAGGTAGGAGACACGGGATGCCGAGGTTCCTGGAGAGGTGAGGTAGGAGACACTGGATGCAGAGGTTCCTGGAGAGGTGAGGTAGGAGACACTGGATGCAGAGGTTCCTGGAGAGGTGAGGTAGGAGACACTGGATGCAGAGGTTCCTGGAGAGGTGAGGTAGGAGACACTGGATGCAGAGGTTCCTGGAGAGGTGAGGTAGGAGACACTGGATGCCGAGATTCCTGGAGAGGTGAGGTAGGCGACACTGGATGCCGAGGTTCCTGGAGAGGTGAGGTAGGAGACACGGGATTCCGAGGTTCCTGGAGAGGTGAGGTAGGAGACACGGGATGCAGAGGTTCCTGGAGAGGTGAGGTAGGAGACACAGGTTATAGGAGAGGTGAGGTAGGAGACACTGGATGCAGAGGTTCCTGGAGAGGTGAGGTAGGAGACAATGGATGCAGAGGTACCTGGAGAGGTGAGGTAGGAGACACTGGATGCAGAGGTTCCGGGAGAGTTGAGGTAGGAGACACAGGTTATGGGAGAGGAGACACTTGATGCAGAGGTTCCTGGAGAGTTGAGGTAGGAGACACAGGTTATGGGAGAGGTGATGTAGGAGACACTGGATGCCGAGGTTCCTGGAGAGGTGAGGTAGGAGACACTGGATGCCGAGGTTCCTGGAGAGGTGAGGTAGGAGACACTTGATGCAGAGGTTCCTGGAGAGGTGAGGTAGGAGACACAGGTTATAGGAGAGGTGAGGTAGGAGACACTGGATGCAAAGGTTCCTGGAGAGGTGAGGTAGGAGACACTGGATGCCGAGGTTCCTGGAGAGGTGAGGTAGGAGACACTGGATGCAGAGGTTCCTGGAGAGGGGAGGTAGGAGACACAGGTCATGGGAGAGGTGAGGTAGGAGACACTGGATGCAGAGGTACCTGGAGAGGTGAGGTAGGAGACACTGGATGCAGAGGTTCCTGGAGAGGTGAGGTAGGAGACACAGGTTATGGGAGAGGTGAGGTAGGAGACACTGGATGCAGAGGTTCCTGGAGAGGTGACGTAGGAGACACAGGTTATGGGAGAAGTGAGGTAGGAGACACGGGATGCAGAGGTTCCTGGAGAGGTGAGGTAGGAGACACTGGATGCCGAGGTTCCTGGAGAGGTGATGTAGGAGACACTGGATGCCGAGGTTCCTGGAGAGGTGATATAGGAGACACTGGATGCAGAGGTTCCTGGAGAGGTGAGGTAGGAGACACTGGATGCAGAGGTTCCTGGAGAGGTGAGGTAGGCGACACTGGATGCCGAGGTTCCTGGAGAGGTGAGGTAGGAGACACGGGATGCAGAGGTTCCTGGAGAGGTGATGTAGGAGACACTGGATGCAGAGGTTCCTGGAGAGGTGAGGTAGGAGACACTGGATGCAGAGGTTCCTGGAGAGGTGAGGTAGGAGACACTGGATGCCGAGGTTCCTGGAGAGGAGAGGTAGGAGACACTGGATGCCAAGGTTCCTGGAGAGGTGAGGTTCCTGGAGAGGTGAGGTAGGAGACACTTGATGCAGAGGTTCCTGGAGAGGTCAGGTAGGAGACACTGGATGCCGAGATTCCTGGAGAGGTGATGTAGGAGACACTGGATGCAGAGGTTCCTGGAGAGGGGAGGTAGGAGACACTGGATGCAGAGGTTCCTGGAGAGGTGAGGTAGGAGACACTGGATGCAGAGGTTCTTGGAGAGGTGAGGTAGGAGACACTGGATGCAGAGGTTCCTGGAGAGGTGAGGTAGGAGACACGGGATGCAGAGGTTCCTGGAGAGGTGAGGTAGGAGACACTGGATGCCGAGGTTCCTGGAGAGGTGAGGTAGGCGACACTGGATGCCGAGGTTCCTGGAGAGGTGAGGTAGGAGACACGGGATGCAGAGGTTCCTGGAGAGGTGATGTAGGAGACACTGGATGCAGAGGTTCCTGGAGAGGTGAGGTAGGAGACACTGGATGCCGAGGTTCCTGGAGAGGATAGGTAGGAGACACTGGATGCCAAGGTTCCTGGAGAGGTGAGGTTCCTGGAGAGGTGAGGTAGGAGACACTTGTTGCAGAGGTTCCTGGAGAGGTCAGGTAGGAGACACTGGATGCCGAGGTTCCTGGAGAGGTGATGTAGGAGACACTGGATGCAGAGGTTCCTGGAGAGGGGAGGTAGGAGACACTGGATGCAGAGGTTCCTGGAGAGGTGAGGTAGGAGACACTGGATGCAGAGGTTCTTGGAGAGGTGAGGTAGGAGACACTGGATGCAGAGGTTCCTGGAGAGGTGAGGTAGGAGACACGGGATGCAGAGGTTCTTGGAGAGGTGAGGTAGGAGACACAGGTTATAGGAGAGGTGATGTAGGAGACACTGGATGCCGAGGTTCCTGGAGAGGTGATATAGGAGACACTGGATGCAGAGGTTCCTGGAGAGGTGAGGTAGGAGACACTGGATGCAGAGGTTCCTGGAGAGGTGAGGTAGGAGACACTGGATGCAGAGGTTCCTGGAGAGGTGAGGTAGGAGACACGGGATGCAGAGGTTCTTGGAGAGGTGAGGTAGGAGACACTGGATGCAGAGGTTCCTGGAGAGGTGAGGTAGGAGACACGGGATGCAGAGGTTCCTGGAGAGGTGAGGTAGGAGACACTGGATGCCGAGGTTCCTGGAGAGGTGAGGTAGGCGACACTGGATGCCGAGGTTCCTGGAGAGGTGAGGTAGGAGACACGGGATTCCGAGGTTCCTGGAGAGGTGAGGTAGGAGATACTTGATGCAGAAGTTCCTTGAGAGGTGAGGTAGGAGACACGGGATGCAGAGGTTCCTGGAGAGGTGATGTAGGAGACACTGGATGCAGAGGTTCCTGGAGAGGTGAGGTAGGAGACACTGGATGCCGAGGTTCCTGGAGAGGTGAGGTAGGATACACTGGATGCAGAGGTTCCTGGAGAGGTGAGGTAGGAGACACTGGATGCAGAGGTTCCTGGAGAGGTGAGGTAGGAGACACGGGATGCAGAGGTTCTTGGAGAGGTGAGGTAGGAGACACAGGTTATAGGAGAGGTGATGTAGGAGACACTGGATGCCGAGGTTCCTGGAGAGGTGATATAGGAGACACTGGATGCAGAGGTTCCTGGAGAGGTGAGGTAGGAGACACTGGATGCAGAGGTTCCTGGAGAGGTGAGGTAGGAGACACTGGATGCAGAGGTTCCTGGAGAGGTGAGGGAGGAGACACGGGATGCAGAGGTTCTTGGAGAGGTGAGGTAGGAGACACTGGATGCAGAGGTTCCTGGAGAGGTGAGGTAGGAGACACGGGATGCAGAGGTTCCTGGAGAGGTGAGGTAGGAGACACTGGATGCCGAGGTTCCTGGAGAGGTGAGGTAGGCGACACTGGATGCCGAGGTTCCTGGAGAGGTGAGGTAGGCGACACTGGATGCCGAGGTTCCTGGAGAGGTGAGGTAGGAGACACGGGATTCCAAGGTTCCTGGAGAGGTGAGGTAGGAGATACTTGATGCAGAAGTTCCTGGAGAGGTGAGGTAGGAGACACGGGATGCAGAGGTTCCTGGAGAGGTGATGTAGGAGACACTGGATGCAGAGGTTCCTGGAGAGGTGAGGTAGGAGACACTGGATGCCGAGGTTCCTGGAGAGGTGAGGTAGGATACACTGGATGCAGAGGTTCCTGGAGAGGTGAGGTAGGAGACACGGAATGCAGAGGTTCCTGGAGAGGTGAGGTAGGAGACACTGGATGCTGAGGTTCCTGGAGAGGTGAGGTAGGAGACACTGGATGCCCAGGTTCCTGGAGAGGTGAGGTAGGAGACACAGGTCATGGGAGAGGTGAGGTAGGAGACACTTGATGCCGAGGTTCCTGGAGAGGTGAGGTAGGAGACACTGGATGCAGAGGTTCCTGGAGAGGTGAGGTAGGAGACACTGGATGCCGAGGTTCCTGGAGAGGTGAGGTAGGAGACACTGGATGCAGAGGTTCCTGGAGAGGTGAGGTAGGAGACACTGGATGCCGAGGTTCCTGGAGAGGTGAGGTAGGAGACACTGGATGCCGAGGTTCCTGGAGAGGTGAGGTAGGAGACACTGGATGCAAAGGTTCCTGGAGAGGTGAGGTAGGAGACACTGGATGCAAAGGTTCCTGGAGAGGTGAGGTAGGAGACACTGGATGCAGAGGTTCCTGGAGAGGTGAGGTAGGAGACACTGGATGCCGAGGTTCCTGGAGAGGTGAGGTAGGAGATCCAGGTCACAGGAGAGGTAAATATAATACCTTGTATTTCATGGATCTCATGTTCCCAGCTCCCCCGGGGCAGTTTGTTGGCACATGGACAGGTTTATGGAAAGCCCATCATACCCTTAGTAGCCGCCTTCATTTTGCTCATTTTCCCAGTAACACCAATTCATTTTGTAAGCATTTTCTTCGAATGTCCGGCTATTTCTCCAAAGACAGGTATTCCGAGTCATCTGAAAGACAAGCCCTGGTCTGAGGTGGTCGGGAGGATGAGAGTTTGATGAAGAAGGTCTCTCACCCATCCATGACATAGAGGAGGCGCCTCCCTCATACGTCATACAAAGCCACTCAGTACAACACGCAGCCTCGGCACAACCTGGACCTGTCCACATACAGAATCCACACATAATATGATGGGCAATAAAATTCAACCCCCTCCTCCCCCATTAAAGGCATTACTTCACTACTCAGCTGCGAGTGCTTTAGTTTTTATTTGCAGTGCGGAGATGAAAAATACACAAAGACTTCGTATATAATTGCACATAATAAGCAAAAATAACAAGTAATAAAGACGGTGTCATCTACAATAATAAAGCTACAGTCTGACCACCAGGAGGTCCGTAGATATGGGGAGGTTCTCCTGGATGACGGGGACCTGGAATCCATTGGCAATGGTACTTGCTCGGATTTTGGCCATTGATGGACTTCTTGATGGTATATTCCTCGCCCGACTAGGACATCCCTACACTCGAGTCTTCTGGTGGATCTCTGGAAATATTTAGCTAAATATGTTGAAGAAGTCCCGTAGGAGCCATGGCCATTCTGGGACCCTCTGCATTAATACCTGTATGAGGCCAATGTTTCTTGGATTGTGTGGCTGGTAGGTGGTCACTTCTCCCTTTATTTTCCACTTGATAAAGTAGACTCTTTGACTCTGAGGACCACACTGGGTGTCACCTAGACCCCCCACTTCATTTGAGAGGTCTTTATTGCTGAGTCCCCTCCGGGGAGATTTACCCGCTGGCTATGAATGTGATCCCAACATTTGTAGTTGTCACCAGAAGAATAGATGGGGGATTTAGCAATGGGGACACCTGGTGATGTGGAGAGATTTCCTGCTGTGTCTCGGGGGGGGGGGGGGATGACTCCCCAATGGGAAGGTACAGGAGAAGTATGGGGCAGTAATGATTCCAATCTACTCTCAGGCCTGGTATAAGAAAATGAGTTTCTTTTCAGTCAGTTTTCTGACGGTTGTAGGTCTGAACACCTTTCAGATCAAACAGAGTTCGAGGAGGGAAGTTGTTTGCTACGGTCAACCAAGAAGGGTATCCTGGACGAGGCCACCAATGTAGCGCTACCACCCCATGAGGGCTGCTGCAATATGACTGTCCCCAAAGGTTGCCCTGAGACATGAAAGTCCAGAAGTCGCAATTTAGAAAAAGCAAATGGGTTCCTCAGGCCTGGCATATACTGAAGACAGGAAATGTATATTAGGCGGGTGAATGGAGTGATCCCGAAAAGTCATCTCTAGGATAACAGTGAAAGGGATCTGGACTTGTACGTGTCTGGAAATTGAGAACATGTTTCAGGATTTTTCAGGCTTGTTTTCTATTCATAAAGAAGGCAGTCCACCTCTCTGGAGACCCCTGAGCCTTGTTTAAAGATAGCCATCCATATCTTTGTAGAGCAGTGGGCTTTGTTTATAAAGATTGCCATCTTTGTTTATAACCACTGCCATCTGCGAGCCATTGGTTAGAGCCGGTTCTCTGTCCCTTATACGATATGGAGCTCTATAAAATGGGTGGGCAGGTGGTGAGGGCCAGTTGTGTCTGTCCAAGTTACAGTATAGAGAGCTCTCTATACAATGGCCGGTCCAGTGGTTAGGGCTAGTTCTGTCTGTCCGGTAGATGGTATAGAGTTTTATACAGTGGGTGAAGGCTAGTTCTGTCTGTCTGTCCATCTGGTACATGGTATGGATCTCTATGTACTGGTTGGGGGCCGTTTCTGTCCGGTATATGGATCCCTATGTACTGGTTGGGGGCCGGTTCTGTCTGGTATAAGCTATGGATCTCTATATACTTGTTGGGGGGCGGTTCTGTCCGGTATAAGCTATGGATCTCTATATACTGGTTGGGGAACGGTTTTGTCCAGTATATGGTATGGATCTCTATATACTGGTTGGGGGCCGGTTCTGTCTGGTATAAGCTATGGATCTCTATATACTGGTTGGGGGCCGGTTCTGTCTGGTATAAGCTATGGATCTCTATATACTGGTTGGGGGCCGGTTCTGTCCGGTATAAGCTATGGATCTCTATATACTGGTTGGGGGACGGTCCTTTCCGGTATAAGCTATGGATCTCTATATACTGGTTGGGGGCCGGTTCTGTCTGGTATAAGCTATGGATCTCTATATACTGGTTGGGGGCCGGTTCTGTCCGGTATAAGCTATGGATCTCTATATACTGTTTGGGGGACGGTCCTGTCCGGTATAAGCTATGGATCTCTATGTACTGGTTGGGGGCCGGTTCTGTCTGGTATAAGCTATGGATCTCTATATACTGGTTGGGGGCAAGTTCTGTCTGGTATAAGCTATGGATCTCTATATACTGGTTGGGGGCCGGTTCTGTCTGGTATAAGCTATGGATCTCTATATACTGGTTGGTGGCCGGTTCTGTCCGGTATAAGCTATGGATCTCTATATACTGGTTGGGGGACGGTCCTGTCCGGTATAAGCTATGGATCTCTATATACTGGTTGGGGGCCGGTTCTGTCTGGTATAAGCTATGGATCTCTATATACTGGTTGGGGGACGGTTCTGTCTGGTATAAGCTATGGATCTCTATATAATGGTTGGGGGATGGTTCTGTCTGGTATTAGGTATGGACCTCTATATACTGGTTGGGGGACGGTTCTGTCCGGTATTAGGTATGGATCTCTATATACTGGTTGGAGGCCGGTTCTGTCCGGTATAAGCTATGGATCTCCTATATACTGGTTGGGGGCCGGTTCTGTCCGGTATATGGATCCCTATGTACTGGTTGGGGGCCGGTTCTGTCTGGTATAAGCTATGGATCTCTATATACTGGTTGGGGGCCAGTTCTGTCTGGTATAAGCTATGGATCTCTATATACTGGTTGGGGGCCAGTTCTGTCTGGTATAAGCTATGGATCTCTATATACTGGTTGGGGGCCGGTTCTGTCCGGTATAAGCTATGGATCTCTATATACTGGTTGGGGAACGGTCCTGTCCGGTATAAGCTATGGATCTCTATATACTGGGTTGGGGCCGGTTCTGTCTGGTATAAGCTATGGATCTCTATATACTGGTTGGGGGACGGTTCTGTCCGGTATAAGCTATGGATCTCTATATACTGGTTGGGGGACGGTTCTGTCTGGTATTAGGTATGGACCTCTATATACTGGTTGGGGGACGGTTCTGTCCGGTATTAGGTATGGATCTCTATATACTGGTTGGGGGCCGGTTCTGTCCGGTATAAGCTATGGATCTCCTATATACTGGTTGGGGGCCGGTTCTGTCCGGTATATGGTTTCCTATGTACTGGTTGGGGGCCGGTTCTCTCTGGTATAAGCTATGGATCTCTATATACTGGTTGGGGGGCGGTTCTGTCCGGTATAAGCTATGGATCTCTATATACTGGTTGGGGAACGGTTCTGTCCAGTATATGGTATGGATCTCTATATACTGGTTGGGGGCCGGTTCTGTCTGGTATAAGCTATGGATCTCTATATACTGGGTTGGGGCCGGTTCTGTCTGGTATAAGCTATGGATCTCTATGTACTGGTTGGGCGCCGGTTCTGTCTGGTATAAGCTATGGATCTCTATATACTGGTTGGGGGCCGGTTCTGTCCGGTATAAGCTATGGATCTCTATATACTGGTTGGGTGACCGGTTCTGTCCGGTATATGGTATGGATCCCTATGTACTGGTTGGGGGCCGGTTCTGTCTGGTATAAGCTATGGATCTCTATATACTGGTTGGGTGACCGGTTCTGTCCGGTATATGGTATGGATCCCTATGTACTGGTTGGGGGGCGGTTCTGTCCGGTATAAGCTATGGATCTCTATATACTGGTTGGGGCCGGTTCTGTCCGGTATAAGCTATGGATCTCTATATACTGGTTGGGGGCCGGTTCTGTCCGGTATAAGCTATGGATCTCTATATACTGGTTGGGGGCCGGTTCTGTCCGGTATAAGCTATGGATCTCTATATACTGGTTGGGGACCGGTTCTGTCCGGTATATGGTATGGATCCCTATGTACTGGTTGGGGGCCGGTTCTGTCTGGTATAAGCTATGGATCTCTATATACTGGTTGGGTGACCGGTTCTGTCCGGTATATGGTATGGATCCCTATGTACTGGTTGGGGGCTGGTTCTGTCCGGTATAAGCTATGGATCTCTATATACTGGTTGGGGGCCGGTTCTGTCCGGTATAAGCTATGGGTCTCTATATACTGGTTGGGGGCCGGTTCTGTCTAGTATAAGCTATGGATCTCTATATACTGGTTGGGGGCTGGTTCTGTCCGGTATATAGTATGGATCCCTATGTACTGGTTGGGGACGGTTCTGTCCGGTATAAGCTATGGATCTCTATATACTGGTTGGGGGGCGGTTCTGTCCAGTATAAGCTATGGATCTCTATATACTGGTTGGGGGCCGGTTCTGTCTGGTATATGGTATGGATCTCTATGTACTGGTTGGGGGACGGTTCTGTCCGGTATAAGCTATAAATCTCTATATACTGGTTGGGGGCCGGTTCTGTCTGGTATATGGTATGGATCCCTATGTACTGGTTGGGGGCTGGTTCTGTCCGGTATAAGCTATGGATCTCCTATATACTGGTTGGGGATGGTTCTGTCTGGTATATGGTATGGATCTCTATATACTGGTTGGGGGCCGGTTCTGTCCGGTATAAGCTATGGATCTCTATATACTGGTTGGGGATGGTTCTGTCTGGTATATGGTATGGATCTCTATATACTGGTTGGGGGTCGGTTCTGTCCGGTATAAGCTATGGATCTCTATATACTGGTTGGGGATGGTTCTGTCTGGTATATGGTATGGATCTCTATATACTGGTTGGGGGCCGGTTCTGTCCGGTATAAGCTATGGATCTCTATATACTGGTTGGGGACGGTTCTGTCTGGTATATGGTATGGATCCCTATGAACTGGTTGGGGGCCGGTTCTGTCCGGTATAAGCTATGGATCTCTATATACTGGTTGGGGACGGTTCTGTCTGGTATATGGTATGGATCTCTATATACTGGTTGGGGATGGTTCTGTCTGGTATATGGTATGGATCTCTATATACTGGTTGGGGGCCGGTTCTGTCCGGTATAAGCTATGGATCTCTATATACTGGTTGGGGACGGTTCTGTCTGGTATATGGTATGGATCCCTATGAATTGGTTGGGGGCCGGTTCTGTCCGGTATAAGCTATGGATCTCTATATACTGGTTGGGGACGGTTCTGTCTGGTATATGGTATGGATCTCTATATACTGGTTGGGGATGGTTCTGTCTGGTATATGGTATGGATCTCTATATACTGGTTGGGGGCCGGTTCTGTCCGGTATAAGCTATGGATCTCTATATACTGGTTGGGGATGGTTCTGTCTGGTATATGGTATGGATCTCTATATACTGGTTGGGGGTCGGTTCTGTCCGGTATAAGCTATGGATCTCTATATACTGGTTGGGGATGGTTCTGTCTGGTATATGGTATGGATCTCTATATACTGGTTGGGGGCCGGTTCTGTCCGGTATATGGATCCCTATGTACTGGTTGGGGGCCGGTTCTGTCTGGTATAAGCTATGGATCTCTATATACTGGTTGGGGGCCAGTTCTGTCTGGTATAAGCTATGGATCTCTATATACTGGTTGGGGGCCAGTTCTGTCTGGTATAAGCTATGGATCTCTATATACTGGTTGGGGACGGTTCTGTCTGGTATATGGTATGGATCCCTATGAACTGGTTGGGGGCCGGTTCTGTCCGGTATAAGCTATGGATCTCTATATACTGGTTGGGGACGGTTCTGTCTGGTATATGGTATGGATCTCTATATACTGGTTGGGGGCCGGTTCTGTCCGGTATAAGCTATGGATCTCTATATACTGGTTGGGGTTGGTTCTGTCTGGTATATGGTATGGATCTCTATATACTGGTTGGGGGTCAGTTCTGTCCGGTATAAGCTATGGATCTCTATATACTGGTTGGGGATGGTTCTGTCTGGTATATGGTATGGATCTCTATATACTGGTTGGGGGCCGGTTCTGTCCGGTATAAGCTATGGATCTCTATATACTGGTTGGGGACGGTTCTGTCCGGTATAAGCTATGGATCTCTATATACTGGTTGGGGATGGTTCTGTCTGGTATTAGGTATGGACCTCTATGTGTTGTTTGAGGGCCGGTTCTGTTCATCTCTCTGGTATATGGAATGGAGTTCTTTGTTTTGGCTCGGCAGACACAAGGCCGGTGACTTATTCTTCCAGAGTCGGATCGGGGGGGAGGGGTCACACTGTCTTTGGACTGATCCCGGAATCAGGTTTTTTTTTGTTGACCGTTTCACAAGTGCAAATTCCGAAATTCATTTGAAAGTCAGAATTTTAACATCAGGAAAAGTCCCGCGTTCTTTCCTTATTTTGCGGGGGAGGGGCGGAGGGTTGACCTTCATATTCAGACACATTTTTCTTAGTAGATTTCAGTCTGTAATACGGGAGGATTGTCTGCCACATTCGCTGTACTCAGGTGAAGGAACGTTCTGGTTGGCCGGTGGTGTTGGAAGGCCAGCAGGCTCTAGAGGTGAAGGAACGTTCTGGTTGGCCGGTGGCGTTGGAAGGCCAGCAGGGTCTAGAGGTGAAGGAACGTTCTGGTTGGCCGGTGGCGTTGGAAGGCCAGCAGGCTCTAGAGGTGAAGGAACGTTCTGGTTGGCCGGTGGCGTTGGAAGGCCAGCAGGCTCTAGAGGTGAAGGAACGTTCTGGTTGGCCGGTGGCGTTGGAAGGCCAGCAGGCTCTAGAGGTGAAGGAACGTTCTGGTTGGCCGGTGGCGTTGGAAGGCCAGCAGGCTCTAGAGGTGAAGGAACGTTCTGGTTGGCCGGTGGCGTTGGAAGGCCAGCAGGCTCTAGAGGTGAAGGAACGTTCTGGTTGGCCGGTGGCGTTGGAAGGCCAGCAGGCTCTAGAGGTGAAGGAACGTTCTGGTTGGCCGGTGGCGTTGGAAGGCCAGCAGGCTCTAGAGGTGAAGGAACGTTCTGGTTGGCCGGTGGCGTTGGAAGGCCAGCAGGCTCTAGAGGTGAAGGAACGTTCTGGTTGGCCGGTGGCGTTGGAAGGCCAGCAGGCTCTAGAGGTGAAGGAACGTTCTGGTTGGCCGGTGGCGTTGGAAGGCCAGCAGGCTCTAGAGGTGAAGGAACGTTCTGGTTGGCCGGTGGCGTTGGAAGGCCAGCAGGCTCTAGAGGTGAAGGAACGCGTTGAACATTGCTATTGGCTCCCTGGTGACAGTCTGGTATATTTCCGGCTCACTGGTCGGCCAGCATCCTTTCCCCGGTGATGAAGACCGGCGGAAGCTGCGGGTGGCTCTTCTGGTGTCGGAGAAGTTTGGTGTACTGGGTGAAGTCTCTGCCGCAGCCGGAGCACAGGAACAGCTCCACGGCCGGGTGGGCTCTGCGGTGGGCGGAGAGCTCGGACTCCGCCTTGAAGCACTTGCCGCAGTCGTCGCAGGAGAACTTGCGCTCCCGGTTGTGCATGAGCTGGTGGTGGAAGAGGTCATCGGTTCGGGGGAAGGACATGCCGCACTCTGAACACTCGCACAGCTTCTTGCCGGCGTGGATCTTGCCGTGGGTGACCAGGCTGGAGCGGGCGTTGAAGCGCCTGCCGCACTCGGTGCAGCCGTACGGCTTCTCGCCGGTGTGGGTGCGGCGGTGGATAACCAGGGCGGTGTTGTGGCGGTAGTACTTGCCGCACTCCAGGCAGGGGTGGAGTTTGACGGTCAGCGCGTGCATGGGCTCGTGTCTGGTGAAGGCCTCAATGGTGGCAAACATCTTCTTGCAGTTGGAGCAGTAAGTGGGAGTGAGGAGCGGGGAAGAGGTCACGTCGGGCTGTGCGGAGGGCGGGTGCCGGCCTGCCTCTGTCATATAAGCCCCGCCCTTACTGAAGTCCGCCATATTGGAGAGAGCGTACTGGGCGGGGGAAGGGTGTCGGGTGCTCCACAGCGGCTCCACTGACCCCATGACTGCAGGAGATCGCCCATCAATACCACCTGTGGGGGGATGGGCGGCGGCACCTGAGAACTGGCCAGTAGGGGGCGGAATCCGATTCTCCATCAGATGGGGGGTGGGATTTGCAGTCCTGGACTGTGGGAGGGGCCGAGGATGAGATGCACCTGCGGGGGAGAAGTCACTCGTTACCGCGGTAAATGCAGAAAATGTCTGAGCTCCGCCCACCCAGCCCACTGCATAGACCCCCAAAATCACCCAACCCCCCATCTATGTGTGCAGGCTCTATAGTGTCACATGACAGGAAGTACCGCTCTGTGGGGGCTCTATGGTGTCACATGACAGGAAGCAACGCTCTGTGTGGGCTCTATGGTGTCACATGACAGGAAGTACCGCTCTGTGGGGGCTCTATGGTGTCACATGACAGGAAGCAACGCTCTGTGTGGGCTCTATGGTGTCACATGACAGGAAGTACCGCTCTGTACGGGGCGTGCGGGCTCTATGGTATCACATGACAGGAAATACCGCTCTGTACAGGGCGTGCGGGCTCTATGGTGTCACATGACAGGAAGTACCGCTCTGTACAGGGCGTGCGGGCTCTATGGTGTCACATGACAGGAAGCACCGCTCTGTGTGGGCTCTATGGTGTCACATGACAGGAAGTACCGCTCTGTGCCGGATGTGTGGGCTCTATGGTGTCACATGACAGGAAGCACCGCTCTGTGTGGGCTCTATGGTGTCACATGACAGGAAGTACCGCTCTGTACGGGGCGTGCGGGCTCTATGGTGTCACATGACAGGAAGTACCGCTCTGTACGGGGCGTGCGGGCTCTATGGTGTCACATGACAGGAAGCACCGCTCTGTACAGGGCGTGCGGGCTCTATGGTGTCACATGACAGGAAGCACCGCTCTGTGTGGGCTCTATGGTGTAACACGACAGGAAGGACCGCACTGTACAGGGTGTGCGGGCTCTATGGTGTCACATGACAGGAAGCACCGCTCTGTGTGGGCTCTATGGTGTCACATGACAGGAAGTACCGCTCTGTACAGGGCGTGCGGGCTCTATGGTGTCACATGACAGGAAGTACCGCTCTGTACAGGGTGTGCGGGCTCTATGGTGTCACATGACAGGAAGCACCGCTCTGTGCTGGGCGTGTGGGCTCTATTGTGTCACATGACAGGAAGCACCGCTCTGTGCTGGGCGTGTGGGCTCTATGGTGTCACATGACAGGAAGCACCGCTCTGTGCCGGGCGTGTGGGCTCTATGGTGTCACATGACAGGAAGTACCGCTCTGTACGGGGCATGCTGGCTCTATAGTGTCACATGACAGGAAGCACCGCTCTCTACAGGGCGTGCGGGCTCTATGGTGTCACATGACAGGAAGCACCGCTCTGTGTGGGCTCTATGGTGTCACATGACAGGAAGTACCGCTCTGTGTGGGCTCTATGGTGTCACATGACAGGAAGCACCGCTCTGTGTGGGCTCTATGGTGTCGCATGACAGGAAGTACCGCTCTGTACGGGGCGTGCGGGCTCTATGGTGTCACATGACAGGAAGCACCGCTCTGTACAGGGCGTGCGGGCTCTATGGTGTCACATGACAGGAAGCACCGCTCTGTACAGGGCGTGTGGGCTCTATGGTGTCACATGACAGGAAGCACCGCTCTGTGCGGGCTCTATGGTGTCACATGACAGGAAGTACCGCTCTATGCCGGGCGTGTGGGCTCTATGGTGTCACATGACAGGAAGCACCGCTCTGTGCCGGGCGTGTGGGCTCTATGGTGTCACATGACAGGAAGTACCGCTCTGTGCCGGGCGTGTGGGCTCTATGGTGTCACAGGACATGAAGCACCGCTCTGTGTGGGCTCTATGGTGTCACATGACAGGAAGTACCGCTCTGTACGGGGCGTGCGGGCTCTATGGTGTCACATGACAGGAAGCGCCGCTCTGTACAGGGCGTGCGGGCTCTATGGTGTCACATGACAGGAAGCACCGCTCTGTACGGGGCGTGCGGGCTTTATGGTGTCACATGACAGGAAGCACCGCTCTGTACGGGGCGTGTGGGCTCTATGGTGTCACATGACAGGAAGCACCGCTCTGTGTGGGCTCTATGGTGTCACATGACAGGAAGGACCGCTCTGTACAGGGCGTGCGGGCTCTATGGTGTCACATGACAGGAAGCACCGCTCTGTGTGGGCTCTATGGTGTCACATGACAGGAAGTACCGCTCTGTACAGGGCGTGCGGGCTCTATGGTGTCACATGACAGGAAGCACCGCTCTGTACAGGGCGTGTGGGCTCTATGGTGTCACATGACAGGAAGTACCGCTCTGTGCCGGGCGTGTGGGCTCTATGGTGTCACATGACAGGAAGCACCGCTCTGTGTGGGCTCTATGGTGTCACATGACAGGAAGTACCGCTCTGTGCGGGCGTGTGGGCTCTATGGTGTCACATGACAGGAAGCACCGCTCTGTGCCGGGCGTGTGGGCTCTATGGTGTCACATGACAGGAAGCACCGCTCTGTGCCGGGCGTGTGGGCTCTATGGTGTCACATGACAGGAAGTACCGCTCTGTGCCGGGCGTGTGGGCTCTATGGTGTCACATGACAGGAAGCACCGCTCTGTGCCGGGCGTGTGGGCTCTATGGTGCCACATGACAGGAAGCACCGCTCTGTACGGGGCGTGCGGGCTCTATGGTGTCACATGACAGGAAGCACCGCTCTGTACGGGGCGTGCGGGCTCTATGGTGTCACATGACAGGAAACACCGCTCTGTACAGGGCGTGCGGGCTCTATGGTGTCACATGACAGGAAGCACCGCTCTGTGTGGGCTCTATGGTGTCACATGACAGGAAGTACCGCTCTGTGCCGGGCTCTATGGTGTCACATGACAGGAAGCACCGCTCTGTGCCGGGCTCTATGGTGTCACATGACAGGAAGTACTGCTCTGTACGGGGCGTGCGGGCTCTATGGTGTCACATGACAGGAAGCACCGCTCTGTACAGGGCGTGCGGGCTTTATGGTGTCACATGACAGGAAGCACCGCTCTGTGTGGGCTCTATGGTGTCACATGACAGGAAGGACCGCACTGTACAGGGCGTGCGGGCTCTATAGTGTCACATGACAGGAAGCACCGCTCTGTGTGGGCTCTATGGTGTCACATGACAGGAAGCACCGCTCTGTGTGGGCTCTATGGTGTCACATGACAGGAAGCACCGCTCTGTGCGGGCTCTATGGTGTCACATGACAGGAAGCACCGCTCTGTACAGGGCGTGTGGGCTCTATGGTGTCACATGACAGGAAGCACCGCTCTGTGTGGGCTCTATGGTGTCACATGACAGGAAGTACCGCTCTGTGCCGGGCGTGTGGGCTCTATGGTGTCACATGACAGGAAGCACCGCTCTGTGCCGGGCGTGTGGGCTCTATGGTGTCACATGACAGGAAGCACCGCTCTGTGTGGGCTCTATGGTGTCACATGACAGGAAGTACCGCTCTGTACGGGGCGTGCGGGCTCTATGGTGTCACATGACAGGAAACACCGCTCTGTACAGGGCGTGCGGGCTCTATGGTGTCACATGACAGGAAGCACCGCTCTGTGTGGGCTCTATGGTGTCACATGACAGGAAGTACCGCTCTGTGCCGGGCGTGTGGGCTCTATGGTGTCACATGACAGGAAGCACCGCTCTGTGTGGGCTCTATGGTGTCACATGACAGGAAGTACCGCTCTGTACGGGGCGTGCGGGCTCTATGGTGTCACATGACAGGAAGCACCGCTCTGTACAGGGCGTGCGGGCTCTATGGTGTCACATGACAGGAAGCACCGCTCTGTACAGGGCGTGCGGGCTTTATGGTGTCACATGACAGGAAGCACCGCTCTGTGTGGGCTCTATGGTGTCACATGACAGGAAGGACCGCACTGTACAGGGCGTGCGGGCTCTATGGTGTCACATGACAGGAAGCACCGCTCTGTACAGGGTGTGCGGGCTTTATGGTGTCACATGACAGGAAGCACCGCTCTGTGTGGGCTCTATGGTGTCACATGACAGGAAGGACCGCACTGTACAGGGCGTGCGGGCTCTATGGTGTCACATGACAGGAACTACCGCTCTGTACGGGGCATGCTGGCTCTATAGTGTCACATGACAGGAAGCACCGCTCTGTGTGGGCTCTATGGTGTCACATGACAGGAAGCACCGCTCTGTGCGGGCTCTATGGTGTCACATGACAGGAAGCACCGCTCTGTACAGGGCGTGTGGGCTCTATGGTGTCACATGACAGGAAGCACCGCTCTGTGTGGGCTCTATGGTGTCACATGACAGGAAGTACCGCTCTGTGCCGGGCGTGTGGGCTCTATGGTGTCACATGACAGGAAGCACCGCTCTGTGCCGGGCGTGTGGGCTCTATGGTGTCACATGACAGGAAGCACCGCTCTGTGTGGGCTCTATGGTGTCACATGACAGGAAGTACCGCTCTGTACGGGGCGTGCGGGCTCTATGGTGTCACATGACAGGAAGCACCGCTCTGTGTGGGCTCTATGGTGTCACATGACAGGAAGCACCGCTCTGTACAGGGCGTGTGGGCTCTATGGTGTCACATGACAGGAAGCACCGCTCTGTGTGGGCTCTATGGTGTCACATGACAGGAAGCACCGCTCTGTGCCGGGCGTGTGGGCTCTATGGTGTCACATGACAGGAAGCACCGCTCTGTGCCGGGCGTGTGGGCTCTATGGTGTCACATGACAGGAAGCACCGCTCTGTGCCGGGCGTGTGGGCTCTATGGTGTCACATGACAGGAAGCACCGCTCTGTGTGGGCTCTATGGTGTCACATGACAGGAAGCACCGCTCTGTGCGGGCTCTATGGTGTCACATGACAGGAAGCACCGCTCTGTGCGGGCTCTATGGTGTCACATGACAGGAAGCACCGCTCTGTACGGGGCGTGCGGGCTCTATGGTGTCACATGACAGGAAGTACCGCTTTGTGCCGGGCGTGTGGGCTCTATTGTGGCACATGACAGGAAGCACCGCTCTGTGTGGGCTCTATGGTGTCACATGACAGGAAGTACCGCTCTGTACAGGGCGTGCGGGCTCTATGGTGTCACATGACAGGAAGTACCGCTCTGTACAGGGCATGCGGGCTCTATGGTGTCACATGACAGGAAGTACCGCTCTGTGCCGGGCGTGTGGGCTCTATCGTGGCACATGACAGGAAGCACCGCTCTGCGTGGGCTCTATGGTGTCACATGACAGGAAGTACCGCTCTGTGCCGGGCGTGTGGGCTCTATCGTGGCACATGACAGGAAGCACCGCTCTGCGTGGGCTCTATGGTGTCACATGACAGGAAGCACCGCTCTGTGTGGGCTCTATGGTGTCACATGACAGGAAGCACCGCTCTGTACGGGGCGTGCGGGCTCTATGGTGTCACATGACAGGAAGTACCGCTCTGTACAGGCTCTATAGTGTCACATGACAGGAAGTACCGCTATGTACGGGGCTCTATGGTGTCACATGACAGGAAGTACCGCTCTGTCCGGGCTCTATAGTGTCACATGACAGGAAGTACCGCTCTGTCCGGGCTCTATAGTGTCACATGACAGGAAGTACCGCTCTGTAGGGGCATGCTGGCTCTATAGTGTCACATGACAGGAAGTACCGCTCTGTCCGGGCTCTATGGTGTCACATGACAGGAAGTACCACTCTGTAGGGGCATGCTGGCTCTATAGTGTCACATGACAGGAAGTACCGCTCTGTCCGGGCTCTATGGTGTCACATGACAGGAAGTACCGCTCTGTACGGGCATGCTGGCTCTATAGTGTCACATGACAGGAAGCACCGCTCTGTGTGGGCTCTATGGTGTCACATGACAGGAAGTACCGCTCTGTACGGGGCTCTATGGTGTCACATGACAGGAAGTACCGCTCTGTAGGGCTCTATGGTGTCACATGACAGGAAGTACCGCTCTGTAAGGGGGTGTGGCCTCGTGTGGGCGGTCCTCAGTCCTAGCTCCACCCTTACCTGTAGTGTTTTGCCCCTCCTCCATGTCTGTCCGGATGTTGGGTCTTCTAGAACGAGAACCTCAGCAGTCACGTGACCAAGAGGCTGCACAGGCTCCGCCCCTCCCATCTGTGACACCCTGGCCCATCCCACTTCCTCTATAACCTCTCCCCCCTCACGGCAGACCCGCCCCTTCTGCTCGTACTCGGTGCCCGACCTCTCACACTACGATCCGATCCTCGTCCGTGTGCCGACACCCTGTGCGCGTCCACGCCGCTCTCCGTGCACACTGCGCATGTGCAACGCGTACCGCCCGGCCACGCCCCCCAACGTATCGTCTCCATGCCCGACAAAGTCCCTCCCCCTCGAAATCTCCTCCTTATTGCCCCGCCCCCTAATATCATTTCGTTATTATTCTTCTTCGTGGCCCGCCTACGCACGGCAGTCTCCGCCCCTTACACACGGCAGTCTCCGCCCCTACGCACGGCAGTCTCCGCCCCTACGCACGGCAGTCTCCGCCCCTACAGACGCCCCTACGCACGGCAGTCTCCGCCCCCGTGGTAGATTTAAAGGGGTATTCCACCTAGAATTAGAAGAGTCGGTGATCGGAAGTTTCTCCTTATTCGGGCAGATTCTTCTTCACAGAAGAGATTATTTACCAAACAATCATCTGCAACATTTATAATAAAATTCCCCTCCCCCCCATGTGTATAATGGAGGATCCCAAATAAATAACTTTGTCTATAAAAACCATCCGCGGCTCCCAAATCCCACTTCCTGTATTCTGATTGGCCATCAAGGAAGGTTTTATTTCTGAAGAGGCGAAAGGGCATTTTACCATTATAGCCCCTCCCCCTACACAGCAAACCCCTCCCCTACACAGTAAACTCCTCCCCATCCCCTCCCCCTACACAGCAAACTCCTCCCCCTACACAGCAAACCCCTCCCCCTACACAGCAATCCCCTCCCCCTACACAGCAATCCCCTCCCCCTACACAACAAACCCCTCCCCATCCCCTACACAGCAAACCCCACCCCCCTACACAGCAAACCCCTCCCCCCTACACAACAAACCCCTCCCCCTACACAGCAATGTAGACATGACTGTTCCCCCCCCATGGTGTGACCTGTTTATTGTGGTGGAAATCAAGTGTCCTGACCTCATCCCTTCTGATCACCTTTGCAATGGATTGAAACACTGATGGTGATCCAGGTCTTCTCATCCAACATCAGTACCTGAACCCACAAATTCGCACACAGACACCGTCCACCATTGTGTGGAAAGCCTCAGAGGAGGAGCAAAGGGGGAGGGGCAACTACATATTAAGATCCTTGGTTTTGGAATGGGAAGTACAAATCATGGATCTACTGCCCACCCATCCGGGTCTCATGCATTTCACTCTTCAACCAGCAGGTCTTCCGTCTGCCGCCAACTGAGCAACACTCTGTAATCCACGGGACTTCCACCCGCCACCTTTCCACCCAGCGCTCATCCAATGCTCTTCCATCCGGTACCTTTCCATCCAATGCTCTTCCACCCAGCGCTCCTCATCCAGTGCTCTTCCACCCAGCGCTCCTCATCCAATGCTCTTCCACCCGGTACCTTTCCATCCAATGCTCTTCCACCCAGCGCTCCTCATCCAATGCTCTTCCACCCGGTACCTTTCCATCCAATGCTCTTCCACCCAGCGCTCCTCATCCAATGCTCTTCCACCCAGCACTCCTCATCCAATGCTCTTCCACCCAGCACTCCTCATCCAATGCTCTTCCACCCAGCACTCCTCATCCAATGCTCTTCCATCCAGCACTCCTCATCCAATGCTCTTCCACCCAGCACTCCTCATCCAATGCTCTTCCATCCAGCACTCCTCATCCAGTGCTCTTCCACCCGGTACCTTTCCATCCAATGCTCTTCCATCCAGCACTCCTCATCCAATGCTCTTCCACCCAGCACTCCTCATCCAATGCTCTTCCATCCAGCGCTCCTCATCCGGTGCCCATCGATCTGGTGCTCTTCAATCCATCCGCCACCTTTCCATCCAATGCTCTTCCACCCAGCGCTCCTCATCCAATGCTCTTCCATCCGGTACCTTTCCATCCAGTGCTCTTCCACCCAGCACTCCTCATCCAGTGCTCTTCCACCCAGCGCTCCTCATCCAATGCTCTTCCACCCAGAGCTCCTCATCCAATGCTCTTCCACCCAGAGCTCCTCATCCAATGCTCTTCCACCCAGCACTCCTCATCCAATGCTCTTCCACCCAGCGCTCCTCATCCAGTACCCATCGATCTGGTGCTCTTCAATCCATCCGCCACCTTTCCATCCAATGCTCTTCCACCCAGCGCTCCTCATCCAGTGCTCTTCCACCCGGTACCTTTCCATCCAATGCTCTTCCATCCAGCGCTCCTCATCCGGTGCCCATCGATCTGGTGCTCTTCAATCCATCCGCCACCTTTCCATCCAATGCTCTTCCACCCAGCGCTCCTCATCCAATGCTCTTCCATCCGGTACCTTTCCATCCAATGCTCTTCCACCCAGCACTCCTCATCCAGTGCTCTTCCACCCAGCACTCCTCATCCAGTGCTCTTCCACCCAGCACTCCTCATCCAGTGCTCTTCCACCCAGCGCTCCTCATCCAGTGCTCTTCCACCCAGCGCTCCTCATCCAATGCTCTTCCACCCAGAGCTCCTCATCCAATGCTCTTCCACCCAGAGCTCCTCATCCAATGCTCTTCCACCCAGCACTCCTCATCCAATGCTCTTCCACCCAGCGCTCCTCATCCAGTACCCATCGATCTGGTGCTCTTCAATCCATCCGCCACCTTTCCATCCAATGCTCTTCCACCCAGCGCTCCTCATCCAATGCTCTTCCACCCAGAGCTCCTCATCCAATGCTCTTCCACCCAGCACTCCTCATCCAATGCTCTTCCACCCAGCACTCCTCATCCAATGCTCTTCCACCCAGCACTCCTTATCCAGTGCTCTTCCACCCGGTACCTTTCCATCCAATGCTCTTCCATCCAGCGCTCCTCATCCGGTGCCCATCGATCTGGTGCTCTTCAATCCATCCGCCACCTTTCCATCCAATGCTCTTCCACCCAGCGCTCCGCATCCAATGCTCTTCCATCCGCCACCTTTCCATCCAATGCTCTTCCACCCAGCGCTCCTCATCCAATGCTCTTCCACCCAGCACTCCTCATCCAATGCTCTTCCATCCGGTACCTTTCCATCCAATGCTCTTCCACCCAGCACTCCTCATCCAATGCTCTTCCACCCAGCACTCCTCATCCAATGCTCTTCCACCCAGCGCTCCTCATCCAATGCTCTTCCATCCGGTACCTTTCCATCCAATGCTCTTCCACCCAGCACTCCTCATCCAATGCTCTTCCACCCAGCACTCCTCATCCAATGCTCTTCCACCCAGCACTCCTCATCCAATGCTCTTCCACCCAGCACTCCTCATCCAATGCTCTTCCACCCAGCACTCCTCATCCAATGCTCTTCCACCCAGCGCTCCTCATCCAATGCTCTTCCATCCGGTACCTTTCCATCCAATGCTCTTCCACCCAGCACTCCTCATCCAATGCTCTTCCACCCAGCACTCCTCATCCAATGCTCTTCCACCCAGCACTCCTCATCCAATGCTCTTCCACCCAGCACTCCTCATCCAATGCTCTTCCACCCAGCACTCCTCATCCAATGCTCTTCCATCCGATACCTTTCCATCCAATGCTCTTCCACCCAGCACTCCTCATCCAATGCTCTTCCATCCGATACCTTTCCATCCAATGCTCTTCCACCCAGCGCTCCTCATCCAATGCTCTTCCACCCAGCGCTCCTCATCCAGTGCTCTTCCATCCAGCACCTTTCCATCCAATGCTCTTCCACCCAGCGCTCCTCATCTGGTGCCCATCGATCTGGTGCTCTTCAGTCCATTGGCCTACCATCTGGCACCTTATTTGTCAATACTCTTCCATTTAGTGCTCCTTATCTGGTGCCCATCGATCTGACGTTCTTTAATCCACCAGTCTTCTGTCTGGCACCTTTGCAGCAAATGCCCCTTTATCTGGCACCCATTGATCTTCTGTTCTTCAATCCATCTTCCACATTTCCAGCAAACGCTCTTCCATTCAGCGCTCCTCATCCGGTGCCCATCGATCTGGTTCTCTTCCATCCAGCACCTTTCCATTCAGTGCTCTTCCACTCAGCGCTCCTCATCTGGTGCTCTTCAGTTCATTGGTTTTCCATCTGGTACCTTATTTGTCAATACTCTTCCATTCAGTGCTCCTCATCTGGTGCCCATCGATCTGGTTCTCTTCAATCCAGCATTGTTCCATCCAGCACCTTTCCATTTAGTGCTCTTCCACCCAGCGCTCCTCATCTGATGCCCAACGATCTGGTGTTCTTCAGTCCATTGGTCTTCCATCTGGCACCTTATTTGTCGATGCTCTTCCATTTTGTGCTCCTTATTTGGTGCCCATCGATCTGACACTCCTTAATCCACCAGTCTTCCCTCTGGTACCCTTCCATCCAGCGCTCCTTATCTGGCGCCCATCGATCTGCCACTCTTCCATCCAGTTCCCATACAGTTACAGAGGCCCCAACTCTCAATATTAAATAAAAAACACAATGGATCGGCTAAGAATATCAAAAGTCAACCATAGAGATAATAAAAAGATTTAATCAGAAAATAAACTCAGAAACTTGTAATTAATAATTTCTGGAAATATAAAATAGACATCCCATCTAAATATACGGATTTGTAATTTATAGAATAAAAGGGATCAGCTTTAAAAAAAAAAAATTTAAAAAGCGCTCATCTCTCAATGTATAAAAAAAAGAAAAGGTTGTGCCGGCCTCCCAGGACAAGAGGAGATCACAGGTGTCGGCGTGAAAACAGGATCCGTGAGCGGAAGTCGAAGGGAAAGTCGTCCGGGTCAAACATGTCCCACCTCATATGTGGTCCCATGTCATAGGAGGGGGCTTTCTCCCGCTTGCACCTCATCATGAACCAGGTTTTACCCATCATCCTGGAAGCAGAGAAAGAGAAGAGTTCAGGTCAACGACCATTCGCACCGCCTTCTATAGATGGAATGATGGAGATAGAGAGGTCTGGATATTCTACGAGGCTCGGGACTAGAATTATATGTGACATCAGAAGATAAAGTCCGAGCCTTTCATCAAAGATATATGGACACTATACAGGGACTGTCCCCCCCAACCCCCATCCAGCCCCCCCCCCCGAGGTGACAATGGTTGTATTTCATGTCTTCTCTGGTATATGGACATTATACAAGGACTGTGGTCCTCACAGAGGAGACAATGGTTGTATTTCATGTCTTCTCTGGTATATGGACATTATACAAGGACTGTGGTCCTCACAGAGGAGACAATGGTTGTATTTCATGTCTTCTCTGGTATATGGACATTATACAAGGACTGTGGTCCTCACTGAGGAGACAATGGTTGTATTTCATGTCTTCTCTGGTATATGGACATTATACAAGGACTGTGGTCCTCACTGAGGAGACAATGGTTGTATTTCATGTCTTCTCTGGTATATGGTCATTATACAGGGACTGTGGTCCTCACAGAGGAGACAATGGTTGTATTTCATGTCTTCTCTGGTATATGGTCATTATACAGGGACTGTGGTCCTCACAGAGGAGACAATGGTTGTATTTCATGTCTTCTCTGGTATATGGTCATTATACAGGGACTGTGGTCCTCACAGAGGAGACAATGGTTGTATTTCATGTCTTCTCTGGTATATGGACATTATACAGGGACTGTGGTCCTCACAGAGGAGACAATGGTTGTATCTCATGTCTTCTCTGGTATATGGACATTATACAGGGACTGTGGTCCTCACAGAGGAGACAATGGTTGTATTTCATGTCTTCTCTGGTATATGGACATTATACAAGGACTGTGGTCCTCACTGAGGAGACAATGGTTGTATTTCATGTCTTCTCTGGTATATGGTCATTATACAGGGACTGTGGTCCTCACAGAGGAGACAATGGTTGTATTTCATGTCTTCTCTGGTATATGGACATTATACGGGGACTGTGGTCCTCACTGAGGAGACAATGGTTGTATTTCAGGTCTTCTCTGGTATATGGACATTATACAGGGACTGTGGTCCTCACTGAGGAGACAATGGTTGTATTTCATGTCTTCTCTGGTATATGGACATTATACGGGGACTGTGGTCCTCACAGAGGAGACAATGGTTGTATTTCATGTCTTCTCTGGTATATGGACATTATACGGGGACTGTGGTCCTCACTGAGGAGACAATGGTTGTATTTCATGTCTTCTCTGGTATATGGACATTATACAAGGACTGTGGTCCTCACAGAGGAGACAATGGTTGTAATCATGTCTTCTCTGGTATATGGACATTATACAAGGACTGTGGTCCTCACTGAGGAGACAATGGTTGTATTTCATGTCTTCTCTGGTATATGGACATTATACAAGGACTGTGGTCCTCACTGAGGAGACAATGGTTGTATCTCATGTCTTCTCTGGTATATGGACATTATACAAGGACTGTGGTCCTCACAGAGGAGACAATGGTTGTATTTCATGTCTTCTCTGGTATATGGACATTATACGGGGACTGTGGTCCTCACAGAGGAGACAATGGTTGTATTTCATGTCTTCTCTGGTATATGGACATTATACGGGGACTGTGGTCCTCACAGAGGAGACAATGGTTGTATTTCATGTCTTCTCTGGTATATGGACATTATACGGGGACTGTGGTCCTCACTGAGGAGACAATGGTTGTATTTCATGTCTTCTCTGGTATATGGACATTATACAAGGACTGTGGTCCTCACAGAGGAGACAATGGTTGTAATCATGTCTTCTCTGGTATATGGACATTATACAAGGACTGTGGTCCTCACTGAGGGGACAATGGTTGTATTTCATGTCTTCTCTGGTATATGGACATTATACAAGGACTGTGGTCCTCACAGAGGAGACAATGGTTGTATTTCATGTCTTCTCTGGTATATGGACATTATACAAGGGCTGTGGTCCTCACTGAGGAGACAATGGTTGTATCTCATGTCTTCTCTGGTATATGGACATTATACGGGGACTGTGGTCCTCACAGAGGAGACAATGGTTGTATTTCATGTCTTCTCTGGTATATGGACATTATACAAGGACTGTGGTCCTCACTGAGGAGACAATGGTTGTATTTCATGTCTTCTCTGGTATATGGACATTATACAAGGACTGTGGTCCTCACTGAGGAGACAATGGTTGTATCTCATGTCTTCTCTGGTATATGGACATTATACAAGGACTGTGGTCCTCACTGAGGAGACAATGGTTGTATTTCATGTCTTCTCTGGTATATGGACATTATACAGGGACTGTGGTCCTCACAGAGGAGACAATGGTTGTATTTCATGTCTTCTCTGGTATATGGACATTATACAAGGACTGTGGTCCCCACTGAGGAGACAATGGTTGTATTTCATGTCTTCTCTGGTATATGGACATTATACAAGGACTGTGGTCCTCACTGAGGAGACAATGGTTGTATTTCATGTCTTCTCTGGTATATGGACATTATACAAGGACTGTGGTCCCCACAGAGGAGACAATGGTTGTATTTCATGTCTTCTCTGGTATATGGACATTATACAAGGACTGTGGTCCTCACTGAGGAGACAATGGTTGTATTTCATGTCTTCTCTGGTATATGGACATTATACAAGGACTGTGGTCCCCACAGAGGAGACAATGGTTGTATTTCATGTCTTCTCTGGTATATGGACATTATACAGGGACTGTGGTCCTCACTGAGGAGACAATGGTTGTATTTCATGTCTTCTCTGGTATATGGACATTATACAGGGACCGTGGTCCTCACAGAGGAGACAATGGTTGTATTTCATGTCTTCTCTGGTATATGGACATTATACAGGGACTGTGGTCCTCACAGAGGAGACAATGGTCGTATTTCATGTCTTCTCTGGTATATGGACATTATACAAGGACTGTGGTCCTCACTGAGGAGACAATGGTTGTATTTCATGTCTTCTCTGGTATATGGACATTATACAAGGACTGTGGTCCTCACTGAGGAGACAATGGTTGTATTTCATGTCTTCTCTGGTATATGGACATTATACAAGGACTGTGGTCCTCACTGAGGAGACAATGGTTGTATTTCATGTCTTCTCTGGTATATGGACATTATACGGGGACTGTGGTCCTCACAGAGGAGACAATGGTTGTATTTCATGTCTTCTCTGGTATATGGACATTATACAAGGACTGTGGTCCTCACAGAGGAGACAATGGTTGTATTTCAGGTCTTCTCTGGTATATGGACATTATACAAGGACTGTGGTCCTCACTGAGGAGACAATGGTCGTATTTCATGTCTTCTCTGGTATATGGACATTATACAAGGACTGTGGTCCTCACTGAGGAGACAATGGTTGTATTTCATGTCTTCTCTGGTATATGGACATTATACAAGGACTGTGGTCCTCACTGAGGAGACAATGGTTGTATTTCATGTCTTCTCTGGTATATGGACATTATACGGGGACTGTGGTCCTCACAGAGGAGACAATGGTTGTATTTCATGTCTTCTCTGGTATATGGACATTATACAAGGACTGTGGTCCTCACTGAGGAGACAATGGTTGTATCTCATGTCTTCTCTGGTATATGGACATTATACGGGGACTGTGGTCCTCACAGAGGAGACAATGGTTGTATTTCATGTCTTCTCTGGTATATGGACATTATACAGGGACTGTGGTCCTCACAGAGGAGACAATGGTTGTATTTCATGTCTTCTCTGGTATATGGACATTATACAAGGACTGTGGTCCTCACTGAGGAGACAATGGTTGTATTTCATGTCTTCTCTGGTATATGGACATTATACAGGGACTGTGGTCCTCACTGAGGAGACAATGGTTGTATTTCATGTCTTCTCTGGTATATGGACATTATACAAGGACTGTGGTCCTCACTGAGGGGACAATGGTTGTATTTCATGTCTTCTCTGGTATATGGACATTATACAAGGACTGTGGTCCTCACAGAGGAGACAATGGTTGTATTTCAGGTCTTCTCTGGTATATGGACATTATACAAGGACTGTGGTCCTCACTGAGGAGACAATGGTTGTATTTCATGTCTTCTCTGGTATATGGACATTATACAGGGACTGTGGTCCTCACAGAGGAGACAATGGTTGTATTTCAGGTCTTCTCTGGTATATGGACATTATACAAGGACTGTGGTCCTCACAGAGGAGACAATGGTTGTATTTCAGGTCTTCTCTGGTATATGGACATTATACAGGGACTGTGGTCCTCACTGAGGAGACAATGATTGTATTTCATGTCTTCTCTGGTATATGGACATTATACAAGGACTGTGGTCCTCACTGAGGAGACAATGGTTGTATTTCATGTCTTCTCTGGTATATGGACATTATACGGGGACTGTGGTCCTCACAGAGGAGACAATGGTTGTATTTCATGTCTTCTCTGGTATATGGACATTATACAAGGACTGTGGTCCTCACTGAGGAGACAATGGTTGTATTTCATGTCTCCTCTGGTATATGGACATTATACAAGGACTGTGGTCCTCACTGAGGAGACAATGGTTGTATTTCATGTCTCCTCTGGTATATGGACATTATACAAGGACTGTGGTCCTCACTGAGGAGACAATGGTTGTATTTCATGTCTTCTCTGGTATATGGACATTATACAAGGACTGTGGTCCTCACAGAGGAGACAATGGTTGTATTTCATGTATTCTCTGGTATATGGACATTATACAAGGACTGTGGTCCTCACTGAGGAGACAATGGTCGTATTTCATGTCTTCTCTGGTATATGGACATTATACAAGGACTGTGGTCCTCACTGAGGAGACAATGGTTGTATTTCATGTCTTCTCTGGTATATGGACATTATACAGGGACTGTGGTCCTCACTGAGGAGACAATGGTTGTATTTCATGTCTTCTCTGGTATATGGACATTATACAAGGACTGTGGTCCTCACAGAGGAGACAATGGTTGTATTTCATGTCTTCTCTGGTATATGGACATTATACAAGGACTGTGGTCCTCACAGAGGAGACAATGGTTGTATTTCATGTCTTCTCTGGTATATGGACATTATACAAGGACTGTGGTCCTCACTGAGGAGACAATGGTTGTATTTCATGTCTTCTCTGGTATATGGACATTATATGGGGACCGTGGTCCTCACAGAGGAGACAATGGTTGTATTTCATGTCTTCTCTGGTATATGGACATTATACAAGGACTGTGGTCCTCACTGAGGAGACAATGGTTGTATTTCATGTTTTCTCTGGTATATGGACATTATACAGGGACTGTGGTCCTCACTGAGGAGACAATGGTTGTATTTCATGTCTTCTCTGGTATATGGACATTATACAAGGACTGTGGTCCTCACAGAGGAGACAATGGTTGTATTTCATGTCTTCTCTGGTATATGGACATTATATGGGGACCGTGGTCCTCACAGAGGAGACAATGGTTGTATTTCATGTCTTCTCTGGTATATGGACATTATACAAGGACTGTGGTCCTCACTGAGGAGACAATGGTTGTATTTCATGTCTTCTCTGGTATATGGACATTATACAAGGACTGTGGTCCTCACAGAGGAGACAATGGTTGTATTTCATGTCTTCTCTGGTATATGGACATTATACAAGGACTGTGGTCCTCACTGAGGAGACAATGGTTGTATTTCATGTCTTCTCTGGTATGTGGACATTATACAAGGACTGTGGTCCCCACTGAGGAGACAATGGTTGTATTTCATGTCTTCTCTGGTATATGGACATTATACAAGGACTGTGGTCCTCACTGAGGAGACAATGGTTGTATTTCATGTATTCTCTGGTATATGGACATTATACAAGGACTGTGGTCCTCACAGAGGAGACAATGGTTGTATTTCATGTCTTCTCTGGTATATGGACATTATACAGGGACTGTGGTCCTCACAGAGGAGACAATGGTTGTATTTCATGTCTTCTCTGGTATATGGACATTATACAAGGACTGTGGTCCTCACTGAGGAGACAATGGTTGTATTTCATGTCTTCTCTGGTATATGGACATTATACAAGGACTGTGGTCCTCACTGAGGAGACAATGGTTGTATTTCATGTCTTCTCTGGTATATGGACATTATACAAGGACTGTGGTCCTCACAGAGGAGACAATGGTTGTATTTCATGTCTTCTCTGGTATATGGACATTATACAAGGACTGTGGTCCTCACAGAGGAGACAATGGTTGTATTTCATGTCTTCTCTGGTATATGGACATTATACAAGGACTGTGGTCCTCACAGAGGAGACAATGGTTGTATTTCATGTCTTCTCTGGTATATGGACATTATATGGGGACCGTGGTCCTCACAGAGGAGACAATGGTTGTATTTCATGTCTTCTCTGGTATATGGACATTATATGGGGACCGTGGTCCTCACAGAGGAGACAATGGTTGTATTTCATGTCTTCTCTGGTATATGGACATTATACAAGGACTGTGGTCCTCACTGAGGAGACAATGGTTGTATTTCATGTCTTCTCTGGTATATGGACATTATACAAGGACTGTGGTCCTCACTGAGGAGACAATGGTTGTATTTCATGTCTTCTCTGGTATATGGACATTATATGGGGACCGTGGTCCTCACAGAGGAGACAATGGTTGTATTTCATGTCTTCTCTGGTATGTGGACATTATACAAGGACTGTGGTCCTCACTGAGGAGACAATGGTTGTATTTCATGTCTTCTCTGGTATATGGACATTATATGGGGACCGTGGTCCTCACAGAGGAGACAATGGTTGTATTTCATGTCTTCTCTGGTATGTGGACATTATACAAGGACTGTGGTCCTCACTGAGGAGACAATGGTTGTATTTCATGTCTTCTCTGGTATGTGGACATTATACAAGGACTGTGGTCCCCACTGAGGAGACAATGGTTGTATTTCATGTCTTCTCTGGTATATGGACATTATACAAGGACTGTGGTCCTCACTGAGGAGACAATGGTTGTATTTCAGGTCTTCTCTGGTATATGGACATTATACAAGGACTGTGGTCCCCACAGAGGAGACAATGGTTGTATTTCATGTCTTCTCTGGTATATGGACATTATACAGGGACTGTGGTCCTCACAGAGGAGACAATGGTTGTATTTCATGTCTTCTCTGGTATATGGACATTATACAGGGACTGTGGTCCTCACTGAGGAGACAATGGTTGTATTTCATGTATTCTCTGGTATATGGACATTATATGGGGACTGTGGTCCTCACAGAGGAGACAATGGTTGTATTTCATGTCTTCTCTGGTATATGGACATTATACAGGGACTGTGGTCCTCACTGAGGAGACAATGGTTGTATTTCATGTCTTCTCTGGTATGTGGACATTATACAAGGACTGTGGTCCCCACTGAGGAGACAATGGTTGTATTTCATGTCTTCTCTGGTATATGGACATTATACAAGGACTGTGGTCCCCACTGAGGAGACAATGGTTGTATTTCATGTCTTCTCTGGTATGTGGACATTATACAAGGACTGTGGTCCTCACTGAGGAGACAATGGTTGTATTTCATGTCTTCTCTGGTATATGGACATTATATGGGGACTGTGGTCCTCACAGAGGAGACAATGGTTGTATTTCATGTCTTCTCTGGTATATGGACATTATACAGGGACTGTGGTCCTCACTGAGGAGACAATGGTTGTATTTCATGTCTTCTCTGGTATATGGACATTATACAAGGACTGTGGTCCTCACAGAGGAGACAATGGTTGTATTTCATGTCTTCTCTGGTATATGGACATTATATGGGGACCGTGGTCCTCACAGAGGAGACAATGGTTGTATTTCATGTCTTCTCTGGTATATGGACATTATACAAGGACTGTGGTCCTCACTGAGGAGACAATGGTTGTATTTCATGTCTTCTCTGGTATATGGACATTATACAGGGACTGTGGTCCTCACAGAGGAGACAATGGTTGTATTTCATGTCTTCTCTGGTATATGGACATTATACAAGGACTGTGGTCCTCACTGAGGAGACAATGGTTGTATTTCATGTCTTCTCTGGTATATGGACATTATACAAGGACTGTGGTCCTCACTGAGGAGACAATGGTTGTATTTCATGTCTTCTCTGGTATATGGACATTATACAAGGACTGTGGTCCCCACTGAGGAGACAATGGTCGTATTTCATGTCTTCTCTGGTATATGGACATTATACAAGGACTGTGGTCCTCACTGAGGAGACAATGGTTGTATTTCATGTCTTCTCTGGTATATGGACATTATACAAGGACTGTGGTCCCCACTGAGGAGACAATGGTTGTATTTCATGTCTTCTCTGGTATATGGACATTATACAAGGACTGTGGTCCTCACTGAGGAGACAATGGTTGTATTTCATGTCTTCTCTGGTATATGGACATTATACAAGGACTGTGGTCCTCACTGAGGAGACAATGGTTGTATTTCATGTCTTCTCTGGTATATGGACATTATACAAGGACTGTGGTCCTCACTGAGGAGACAATGGTTGTATTTCATGTCTTCTCTGGTATATGGACATTATACAAGGACTGTGGTCCCCACTGAGGAGACAATGGTCGTATTTCATGTCTTCTCTGGTATATGGACATTATACAAGGACTGTGGTCCTCACTGAGGAGACAATGGTTGTATTTCATGTCTTCTCTGGTATATGGACATTATACAAGGACTGTGGTCCTCACTGAGGAGACAATGGTTGTATTTCATGTCTTCTCTGGTATATGGACATTATACAAGGACTGTGGTCCTCACAGAGGAGACAATGGTTGTATTTCATGTCTTCTCTGGTATATGGACATTATACAAGGACTGTGGTCCCCACTGAGGAGACAATGGTTGTATTTCATGTCTTCTCTGGTATATGGACATTATACAGGGACTGTGGTCCTCACAGAGGAGACAATGGTTGTATTTCATGTCTTCTCTGGTATATGGACATTATACAGGGACTGTGGTCCTCACTGAGGGGACAATGGTTGTATTTCATGTCTTCTCTGGTATATGGACATTATACAAGGACTGTGGTCCTCACTGAGGAGACAATGGTTGTATTTCATGTCTTCTCTGGTATATGGACATTATACAGGGACTGTGGTCCTCACAGAGGAGACAATGGTTGTATTTCATGTCTTCTCTGGTATATGGACATTATACAAGGACTGTGGTCCTCACAGAGGAGACAATGGTTGTATTTCATGTCTTCTCTGGTATATGGACATTATACGGGGACTGTGGTCCTCACTGAGGAGACAGAGAATCATCCGTCATCCTCAGACTCAGTCTATTTTATACATGAAATATATGAGCTTCCAAGGGCGGCCTCCTTGTGGGCTCCTACACTGACACAATGGACAAGGCCTCAGTTTACAGGAGAGTCTCTCACACACAAACACACACAGACGTACTTCTTGGTTGACACTGTGCATTCTGGAGATTTAAAGACCTGATGGTAGCGTCTCATTTCTTCATGTTCCTTCTTGGTATTAACTTTAAACATTACATAAAGTATGGAGAGACTGCGGCTTTTCTTGGTAGCGTTGTCAAGGACTTCACAAGTAGAAGTGGGCAAAATACAACCCAACAGGCTGGACAGAGAGAAGGTGAGAAATTATTACAGTGATGGATAGAGATAAAACCTGCCTATCACATGCAATGCATAGGAGACAACCCGACCCAAACCCAACTCTATGTCCAACACACAGCCCATAGGACACAACCCGACCCAAACCCAACTCTATGTCCAACACACAGCCCATAGGACACAACCCGACCCCCATCCATTTCTATATCCAACACACAGCCCATAGGAGACAACCCGACCCAAACCCAACTCTATGTCCAACACACAGCCCATAGGACACAACCCGACCCAAACCCAAATCTATGTCCAACACACAGCCCATAGGACACAACCCGAACCAAACCCAACTCTATGTCCAACACACAGCCCATAGGACACAACCCGACCCAAACCCAACTCTATGTCCAACACACAGCCCATAGGACACAGCCCAACCCCCATCCATTTCTATATCCAACACACAGCCCATAGGACACAACCCAACCCAAACCCAACTCTATGTCCAACACACAGCCCATAGGACACAACCTGACCCAAACCCAACTCTATGTCCAACACACAGCCCATAGGACACAGCCCAACCCCCATCCATTTCTATATCCAACACACAGCCCATAGGACACAACCCAACCCAAACCCAACTCTATGTCCAACACACAGCCCATAGGACACAACCCAACCCAAACCCAACTCTATGCCCAACACACAGCCCATAGGACACAACCCGACCCAAACCCAACTCTATGTCCAACACACAGCCCATAGGACACAACCCAACCCAAACCCAACACACAGCCCATAGGACACAACCCGACCCAAACCCAACTCTATGCCCAACACACAGCCCATAGGACACAGCCCAACCCCCATCCATTTCTATATCCAACACACAGCCCATAGGACACAGCCCAACCCCCATCCATTTCTATATCCAACACACAGTCCATAGGACACAACCCAACCTAAGCCCAACTCTATGTCCAACACACAGCCCATAGGACACAACCCGACCCAAACCCAACTCTATGCCCAACACACAGCCCATAGGACACAACCCAACCCAAACCCAACTCTATGTCCAACACACAGCCCATAGGACACAACCCAACCCAAACCCAACTCTATGTCCAACACACAGCCCATAAGACACAACCCAACCCAAACCCAAGTCTATGTCCAACACAGAGCCCATAGGACACAGCCCAACCCCCATCCATTTCTATATCCAACACACAGCCCATAGGACACAGCCCAACCCCCATCCATTTCTATATCCAACACACAGCCCACAGGACACAACCCAACCCCCATCCATTTTTATATCCAACACACAGCCCATAGAAATGGATGGGGGTCAGGTTGTGTCCTATGGGCTGTGTGTTGGATATAGAAATGGATGGGGGTTGGGTTGTGTCCTGTGGGCTGTGTGTTGGATATAGAAATGGATGGGGGTTGGGCTGTGTCCTATGGGCTGTGTGTTGGAAATAGAAATGGATGGGGGTCAGGTTGTGTCCTATTTCCAACACACAGTCCATAGGACACAACCTGACCCCCATCCATTTCTATTTCCAACACACAGTCCATAGGACACAACCCGACCCCCATCCATTTCTACATCCAACACACAGTCCATAGGACACAACCCGACCCCCATCCATTTCTACATCCAACACACAGTCCATAGGACACAACCCGACCCCCATCCATTTCTATATCCAACACACAGCCCATAGGACACAACCCAACCCCCATCCATTTCTATTTCCAACACACAGTCCATAGGACACAACCCGACCCAAACCCGACTCTATGTCCAACACACAGCCCATAGGACACAGCCCAACCCCCATCCATTTCAATATCCAACACACAGCCCATAGGACACAACCTGACCCCCATCCATTTCTATTTCCAACACACAGTCCATAGGACACAACCCGACCCCCATCCATTTCTACATCCAACACACAGTCCATAGGACACAACCCGACCCAAACCCGACTCTATGTCCAACACACAGTCCATAGGACACAACCCAACCCCCATCCATTTCTACATCCAACACACAGCCCATAGGACACAACCTGACCCAATCCCGACTCTATGTTCAACACACAGCCCATAGGACACAGCCCAACCCGATCCATTTCTACATCCAACACACAGTCCAAAGGACACAACCCAACCCCCATCCATTTCTATATCCAACGCAGAGCCCATAGGACTGTACAGGTATGGTGTGAGGTTCCTCCAGTACTGTACAGGTATGGTGTGGGGTGTCTCCAGTACTGTACAGGTATGGTGTGAGGTGCCTACAGTACTGTACAGGTATGGTGTGGGGTGTCTCCAGTACTGTACAGGTATGGTGTGAGGTTCCTCCAGTACTGTACAGGTATGGTGTGAGGTTCCTCCAGTACTGTACAGGTATGGTGTGGGGTGTCTCCAGTACTGTACAGGTATGGTGTGAGGTGTCTCCAGTACTGTACAGGTATGGTGTGGGGTGTCTCCAGTACTGTACAGGTATGGTGTGAGGTGTCTCCAGTACTGTACAGGTATGGTGTGGGGTGTCTCCAGTACTGTACAGGTATGGTGTGAGGTTCCTCCAGTACTGTACAGGTATGGTGTGAGGTTCCTCCAGTACTGTACAGGTATGGTGTGAGGTTCCTCCAGTACTGTACAGGTATGGTGTGGGGTGTCTCCAGTACTGTACAGGTACGGTGTGAGGCGTCTCCAGTACTGTACAGGTATGGTGTGGGGTGTCTCCAGTACTGTACAGGTATGGTGTGAGGTGTCTCCAGTACTGTACAGGTATGGTGTGGGGTTCCTCCAGTACTGTACAGGTATGGTGTGGGGTGTCTCCAGTACTGTACAGGTATGGTGTGAGGTGCCTACAGTACTGTACAGGTATGGTGTGAGGTGTCTCCAGTACTGTACAGGTATGGTGTGAGGTGCCTACAGTACTGTACAGGTATGGTGTGAGGTTCCTCCAGTACTGTACAGGTATGGTGTGAGGTTCCTCCAGTACTGTACAGGTATGGTGTGAGGTTCCTCCAGTACTGTACAGGTATGGTGTGAGGTTCCTCCAGTACTGTACAGGTATGGTGTGAGGTTCCTCCAGTACTGTACAGGTATGGTGTGAGGTTCCTCCAGTACTGTACAGGTATGGTGTGGAGTGTCTCCAGTACTGTACAGGTATGGTGTGGGGTGTCTCCAGTACTGTACAGGTATGGTGTGAGGTGCCTACAGTACTGTACAGGTATGGTGTGGGGTGTCTCCAGTACTGTACAGGTATGGTGTGAGGTTCCTCCAGTACTGTACAGGTATGGTGTGGGGTGTCTCCAGTACTGTACAGGTATGGTGTGGGGTGTCTCCAGTACTGTACAGGTATGGTCGGGGTTATGAAAGGTCTCTTAGGTTAAAGGGGTCTCCTACATATAGGTGATAATGGAAACAAGGACTCCTTCTTACCACAAGTCTTCGATTCTACTGTCTTGGATGACCAGCGATGCAAGCGACGAGTTTTTCCAGCCAGAAGTAGAGTTCACGTCATCCGCGAAGCGACAACTGCGAAAGCTGCAATAAATAACACAAGTTCAGGAAACTCCCAGAAGAAAAAGCGGGTCCCCAATAATGGAAGGTAAGTCCTGATCCCTTGGACACTTACCAAACCTGGGAACACTTCTTCAGCACAGGAACTAAGGCAGACATGTGTTCCTTATGCAGCACATACCCGGACAGAGTGACTTTCTTGCCCTCACATGCCTTCAAGCAGAAGGCCAGTTGGTAAACCCAGTTGTCGGGTTTCTGGCACTGCGAGAAGGTCAGATTGACGGCACGAGACACCACGTACTGCATGAACTCGTCATCCCGCGTCTCGTACAGGAACAACATGTGCTCCGTACAGAACTCCGTTATCTCGCCCCCAAAGAGCCAGTCGATCATGGCCGTGGTGCCTTGGAAGGACAGGTTAGAGTCGACGCTCTGGTTGAAGTCGTCGATCTGCGCTCGATTTAGGAGGCCGAAGAGAAATCTGGCGGACAAGGCCATATGGGGGTGTTTTTTCAGCAGGTCCATTAAGGATTGTCCCTTACAGATCTCCGGCAGGTAAGTACTCTCTCTCACCACCCTCGTTCCGGATTTGGCGCTGTCGCCCTCCCCGGGCATGGTGTAGTGCAGCACAGCCAGGAACTCCTGATAGCTGTGATGGACAAAGCTGTAACAGGTGCGCTTCCCGATGTCGCCGTGGAAGAAGACGTGGCTCAGGAATACGGATTCCACCTGAGACACGGAAAGTTTGTGTCTTCTCAGGTCTTCTTCTTCGAAGAGGACCTTTCGGTTCAAAACGCCTTCATTGGCCAAGGCGCAGACCTTCTTCAGGCAGTGAAGCGCACCGCCGCTCCTGCTGTGGTACAGGATCATACCCTTTAGGTAGTAGAGGAACATGGCGGTGTCCGTTGGGAAATTGGAGGGATACTTGGAAAGCTGTTGTTTGGTGACAGTGGAGATGACCCAAGACATGAACGGCACCGTGCAGAGACTGAAGAGGACCTCATTCCTCCTGGTGATGTCAACGGCCTGCTCCGATTCTCTCTTCCCGAAGTACATCTGGAGGTAATGCTCCCGGGCGTCCGCGGTATACCCAACGATTTCCACAAGCCGGGGCAGATCTGGTAGGAACGCCTGCAGCTGTTCCAGTAGAAAGGGTCTGGTGGTGATGATCAGAGAAGCTCCCTTGACTAGCTGCCCCTTCAGGAGGCTCCTCAGGAGGACATCTTTGTTGGCCTCCTTGAACGGGTCTTGGCAGATCTCGCTCTGCTCCTTCAAACTGCACTTCATTTCGTCAAAGCTGCCAATGAAGAACCCGACTCTTTCCCCATTGGTCAGGATGTGCCTCATGACATGGGGGGGGAAATTCACTCGGCTGGTCTTGCTGAGAAGTCCAACTAGGCTGAGGTTTCCGGTGATCTTGGTGAAATCCTTGTAACTTAGATAGAACATGAAGTCGAACTTGTCTTTGTAGAGGTTTCTGGTGGCCCAGTCGAAGATAATCTTGCGGCCGGTGAGAGATTTCCCGATGCCGGCCGGCCCGTGTATGATGACGGTCTTTGGAACGCCCCCGGAGTCCCCCGGGTTGAACAGCTCCTCGATGGTGGTCGGAGAATACTCCTCGGAAGACCTGTCAATCAGTATTTGAGCTTGCTCCTCCCCCGAAGAACTCAACTCCCGCTTCTTCTCCTCTTCGCTCCGAAACTTCAGCAACAGCACCAGCTGGGTGTACCTCCTCCACAGGGGGGTGCTCTCCCCCAGGCGGAAGTTCCGGTCCTTTATTAACTCAAAATGGTATTTGATGTTCTGCTTGTATGCGTCCTGGTGCGTTTGAAGTTCTTCATCCGTTACTGTTTGGGGAAAAAATTTTTTTTTAAATAAAATCGATATTTTGAATATGTCAAGTCAAGTCAAAAGACAAATATCAATATCACCCCCCCCCCCCCCCCCTCTCACCAGTGTTTCCCGGGCTTACCGTTTTTATCGGCGCAACCGGGAAATGATCTGATGGTTCCCACAGCTGGTAACAGAGGTGAAGAGAGACCAGATCCTCTCTGATCACCTCTATGACCTAGGACAGTGATGGAGAACCTCAGCACCCCAGATGTTATGGAACTACGTTTCCCATGATGCTCATGTACTCTGCAGTGTAGTTGAGCATCATGGGAAATGTAGTTCCCCGGGAAATGATCTGATGGTTCCCACAGAGGTGAAGAGAGACCAGATCCTCTCTGATCACCTCTATGACCTAGGACAGTGATGGCGACCCTCGGCACCCCAGATGTTTTGGAACTACATTTCCCATGATGCTCTGGCACTCTGCAGTGTAGTTGAGCATCATGGGAAATGTAGTTCCCCGGGAAATGATCTGATGGTTCCCACAGAGGTGAAGAGAGACCAGATCGTATCTGATCACCTCTATGACCTAGGACAGTGATGACGACCCTCGGCACCCCAGATGTTTTGGAACTACGTTTCCCATGATGCTCATGTACTCTGCAGTGTAGTTGAGCATCATGGGACATGTAGTTCCAAAACATCTGGGGTTCCAAGGTTCACCATCACTGACTTAGGAGGACCATCATGACATCACTTCCGGTCTAAGGCGGAAGTTAACCTTTTTTATTTTATTTTTTTAAAGCATCAGATCAATGTTTTAGGGTTTTTTTTTGGGCTTTTAAGGGTAGAGGAGAGATTTGGTATTTCAAAATAAAATAAATAAGAAAAAAATAATTAAAGGGACAGTGTAAAAGAAAAAAATTAATTAAGAAAAAAAAAATAAATTTGAAGGGACAATGTAAAAAAAAACAAAAAAAAAATAAGAAAAACAAATAAAGGGACAGTGTAAAAAAAAAGAAAAAAAAAATACGCAAGGAAAAAAATAATTAAAAAGGGACAGTGTAAAAGAAAAATAAATAAATTAATTAATTAAAAAGGGAAAATGTAAAAAAAAAGAAAAAAAAATATTAAAGGGACAGTGTAAAGGAAAAAAAAAAATAATAATAATAATAATAATTAAAGCGCCCCCATCCTACCATGCTCGCAAGCAGAAACGAACCTAAAGATATGTAAACGGTGTTCGCACCACACGTGAGGTATCGCCACAAATTAGGGATGCACCGAAATTTCGGCCGCCGAAACATATCGGCCGTAAATGCCCTTTTTGGCAATTTGCAGAAAGAGAAAAACGGCTGATAATGGAGCCGAAAATGGGGCGTGGCCTAGGTGGGGGCAGGGCTCTTCCCCCCCCGCCCCTGGTGGCGCCCATCATGGGGGTGTCCTGTAGGGCAGGAGAGCCGCCTCCGCCGTCTGTTTGATCACAGCGCCGGGAACATCACAGCTTTCATTTCAGTAGCTGTGTGTTCCCAGCCGCGCGCCGTCACACGCAGCCCCTCCCCCTTGTCCGGGCACTTAGATAGACAGATCATCCGCAGGATTGGACGGATGATCTGTCCATCAAAGTGCCCGGACAAGGGGGAGGGGCTGCGTGTGACGGCGCGCGGCCGGGAACACACAGCTACTGAAATGAAAGCTGTGATGTTCCCGGCGCTGTGATCAAACAGACGGCGGAGGCGGCTCTCCTCTCTTCCCTTCACAGGCTGCAAAAAGGGGGAACACTCTGGCTGCAATAGGGGACACCTCCTGTACCACGTCCTCTGTCTCTGACCACCTCCTGTACCACGTCCTCTGTCTCTGACCACCTCCTGTACCATGTCTCCAGTCTCTGACCACCTCCTGTACCACGTCCTCTGTCTCTGACCACCTCCTGTACCACGTCCTCTGTCTCTGACCACCTCCTGTACCACGTCCTCTGTCTCTGACCACCTCCTGTACCACGTCCTCTGTCTCTGACCACCTCCTGTACCATGTCCCCTGTCTCTGACCACCTCCTGTACCATGTCTCCAGTCTCTGACCACCTCCTGTACCACGTCCTCTGTCTCTGACCACCTCCTGTACCACGTCCTCTGTCTCTGACCACCTCCTGTACCATGTCTCCAGTCTCTGACCACCTCCTGTACCATGTCCCCAGTCTCTGACCATCTCCTGTACCATGTCCCCAGTCTCTGACCATCTCCTGTACCATGTCCCCAGTCTCTGACCACCTCCTGTACCATGTCCCCAGTCTCTGACCACCTCCTGTACCATGTCCCCAGTCTCTGACCACCTTCTGTACCATGTCCCCAGTCTCTGACCATCTCCTGTACCACGTCCTCTGTCTCTGACCACCTCCTGTACCACGTCCTCTGTCTCTGACCACCTCCTGTACCATGTCTCCAGTCTCTGACCACCTCCTGTACCATGTCCGCAGTCTCTGACCATCTCCTGTACCATGTCCCCAGTCTCTGACCACCTCCTGTACCATGTCCCCAGTCTCTGACCATCTCCTGTACCATGTCCCCAGTCTTTGACCATCTCCTGTACCATGTCCCCAGTCTCTGACCACCTCCTGTACCATGTCCCCAGTCTCTGACCACCTCCTGTACCATGTCCCCAGTCTCTGACCACCTCCTGTACCATGTCCCCAGTCTCTGACCATCTCCTGTACCATGTCCCCAGTCTCTGACCACCTCCTGTACCACGTCCTCTGTCTCTGACCACCTCCTGTACCACGTCCTCTGTCTCTGACCACCTCCTGTACCATGTCTCCAGTCTCTGACCACCTCCTGTACCATGTCCGCAGTCTCTGACCATCTCCTGTACCATGTCCCCAGTCTCTGACCACCTCCTGTACCATGTCCGCAGTCTCTGACCATCTCCTGTACCATGTCCCCAGTCTCTGACCATCTCCTGTACCATGTCCCCAGTCTTTGACCATCTCCTGTACCATGTCCCCAGTCTCTGACCACCTCCTGTACCATGTCCCCAGTCTCTGACCATCTCCTGTACCATGTCTCCAGGCTCTGACCACCTCCTGTACCATGTCCCCAGTCTCTGACCACCTCCTGTACCATGTCCCCAGTCTCTGACCGTCTCCTGTACCATGTCCCCAGTCTCTGACCACCTCCTGTACCATGTCCCCAGTCTCTAACCATCTCCTGTACCATGTCCCCAGTCTCTGACCATCTCCTGTACCATGTCCCCAGTCTCTGACCACCTCCTGTACCACGTCCCCAGTCTCTGACCATCTCCTGTACCATGTCCCCAGTCTCTGACCATCTCCTGTACCATGTCCCCAGTCTCTGACCACCTCCTGTACCATGTCCCCAGTCTCTGACCACCTCCTGTACCATGTCCCCAGTCTCTGACCATCTCCTGTACCATGTCCCCAGTCTCTGACCACCTCCTGTACCATGTCCCCAGTCTCTGACCATCTCCTGTACCATGTCCCCAGTCTCTGACCACCTCCTGTACCATGTCCCCAGTCTCTGACCATCTCCTGTACCATGTCCCCAGTCTCTGATCATCTCCTGTACCATGTCCCCAGTCTCTGACCACCTCCTGTACCATGTCCCCAGTCTCTGACCATCTCCTGTACCATGTCCCCAGTCTCTGACCATCTCCTGTACCATGTCCCCAGTCTCTGACCATCTCCTGTACCATGTCCCCAGTCTCTGACCATCTCCTGTACCATGTCCCCAGTCTCTGACCACCTCCTGTACCATGTCCCCAGTCTCTGACCACCTCCCGTACCATGTCCCCAGTCTCTGACCATCTCCTGTACCATGTCCCCAGTCTCTGACCATCTCCTGTACCATGTCCCCAGTCTCTGATCATCTCCTGTACCATGTCCCCAGTCTCTGACCATCTCCTGTATAAAAATATTTTTTTTAAATATATTTCGGTATCGGTGCTGTTTCGGTTTTCGGCCTAGTGTATTTTTCATTATCGGTTTCGGCACCAAATAACCCATTCGGTGCACCCCTACCACAAACCTTATAGCGAGAGCAATAATTCTAGCTCTAGACCTCCTCTGTAACTCTAAACTGGTAACCTGTGAAAAAATTTTTTAAAGCATCGCCTATGGAGATTTTTTAAGTATCCCAGTTTGGCGCCATTCCATGATCGTGCGCAATTTTAAAGCGTGACTTGTTAGGTATCTATTTACTCGGCGTAACATCATCTTTTTACATTTTTCCAAACAATTGGGTATTACTTTGTGTTTCTTTTACATTAATATTAATTAAAGTGTATTTCTTCCCCAAAAAAAACTGTGTTTCAAAAAACTCTGCGCAAATACCGAGTCAGATAAAAAATTGCAGCGACCGCCATTTTATTCTCTAGGGCCTCTGCTAAAAAAAAAAATATAACATTTGAGGGTTTTAAGGAATTTTCTACCAAAAACCCCCCAAAAAATACAGATTTTCACTTGTAAAACAACGAGTGCCAGGAAAGGAAGGGTCCTTAAGTGGATAAACTGCCATGGTGGGCACAGAGGGCGATGGGTATTCTGGTTCTGCAGGCCCCAGCTTTCATTTCTCCAATGTCTAGACCTCTCTTCTAGGTCCTTCTCAGCTTTTGCTCCACCTTTGAACCATCCCTCCATTGTCCTCTCCACACTCACCATCACCAAAACTACGTACTTGTCTATGGGAATCTGCACTACATGGCCAAAGGACACCAGTCTGTCCAACATCTGGTCTGCAAGCCAGGGGTATCAATATAAAGCCCATCCTCCATTGGCTGCCATCAAAGCCTCCACTGATGGTCCTCTACATGTGAGCCCAACCAATGTTCCAGAACCTAGAGGAGCTTTCCTGTGAAGGCCGTAATGGAGGACGGAGGACAGCCTCCAAACGAATAGCCTTAGTTTAGTGACGAGAGGTCAGACTGACGTTCCGATACTTTCCTACTCAGGTCTCCTAATATTGACCTTTGGCCTTAACAGGAAAGCTCCTCTAGATTCTGGAACACTGGTTGGGCTTAAATGTAGAGGACCCTCAGAGGAGGTTTTCATGGCAGCCAATGGGTGGTGGAGTTTATATTGATACTCTTGGGTTGTAGGGCAGATGTTGGACAGTTCTTTGGCCATGTAGTGCAGGTGCCCAGAGCGCATTGACCAGGAAGATACTACGCATGCAGGTAGGTGTACCTTCATCCACGCTCTTCTCCATAATGGACACCGTGGCCGGATAGTTCCTTTTCAGCACTTGGTAGAGTTTGTCCTTCTGAGAGCTGGTCCAGTCCTGGATGACGGAGAAGAGTTTGTTCATCCTATCCTGGCTCGTTTTTTTGGTGGTCACAGCTTCCAAATCCTCAGAGATGAGAACTTTGTCCTGCATCAGCTGTGATAGGACCACATCTACATTGTCTATATGACGGATCAGTTCCTCTTTATGCTGGTCCACAAAGTGTTTCTGGCCTTTAGGGGACAAGGAGAGGAGTGACATCATAAAGAGCACAAGCAAGAAAACAGATACCCCCAAATATTTCCTCACACCCAACCCCCAATTGTGAGCAAACCATTTTAACATGAGCCAACCCCCAACCCAGAACATGGGCCAACCGTCATCATTGGCCAACCCTAAATCCTGAACCTGGACCAACCTCCAACCCTGAACATGGACCAACCCCCAACCCTGAACATGGGCCAACCCCCAACATGAGCCAACCCCCAACCCTGAACATGGGCCAACCCCCAACATGAGCCAACCCCCAACCCTGAACATGGGCCAACCCCAAACCCTGAACATGGGCCAACCGTCATCATTGGCCAACCCTCAATCCTGAACCTGGACCAACCTCCAACCCTGAACATGGACCAACCCCCAACCCTGAACATGGGCCAACCCCCAACATGAGCCAACCCCCAACCCTGAACATGGGCCAACCCCCAACATGAGCCAACCCCCAACCCTGAACATGGGCCAACCCCAAACCCTGAACATGGGCCAACCGTCATCATTGGCCATCCCTCAACCCTAAACATGTGCCAACCCCCAACCCTGAACATGGGCCAACCCCCAACATGAGCCAACCCCCAACCCTGAACATGGGCCAACCCCCAACATGAGCCAACCCCCAACCCTGAACATGGGCCAACCCCCAACCCTGAACATGGGCCAACCGTCAACATTGGCCAACCCTCAACCCTGAACATGGGCCAACCCCAAACCCTGAACATGGGCCAACCGTCAACATTGGCCATCCCTCAACCCTGAACATGAGCCAACCCCCAACCCTGAACATGGGCCAACCCCCAACATGAGCCAACCCCCAACCCTGAACATGGGCCAACCCCCAACCCTGAACATGGGCCAACCCCCAACCCTGAACATGGGCCAACCCCCAACCCTGAACATGGGCCAACCGTCAACATTGGCCAACCCTCAATCCTGAACCTGGACCAACCCCCAACCCTGAACATGGGCCAACCCCCAACATGAGCCAACCCCCAACCCTGAACATGGGCCAACCCCCAACCCTGAAAATGGGCCAACCGTCAACATTGGCCAACCCTCAATCCTGAACCTGGACCAACCCCCAACCCGGAACATGGGCCAACCCCCAACATGAGCCAACCCCCAACCCTGAACATGGGCCAACCCCCAACCCTAAACATGGGCCAACCATCAACATTGGCCAACCCTCAATCCTGACAATGGGCCAACCCCCAACCCTGAACATGGGCCAACCCCCAACCCTGAACATGGACCAACCCCCAACCCTGAACATGGGCCAACCCCCAACCCTGAACATGGGCCAACCCCCAACCCTGAACATGGGCCAACCCCCAACCCTGAACATGGGCCAACCCCCAACCCTGAACATGGGCCAACCCCCAACCCTGAACATGGGCCAACCGTCAACATTGGCCAACCCTCAATCCTGAACCTGGACCAACCCCCAACCCTGAACATGGGCCAACCCCCAACCCTGAACATGGGCCAACCCCCAACCCTGAACATGGGCCAACCCACAACCCTGAACATGGGCCAACTGTCAACATTGGCCAACCCTCAATCCTGAACATGGACCAACCATCAACATTGGCCAACCCCCAACCTTTAACATAGGCCAACCCCCACACCTGAACATGAGCCAACCGTCAATATTGGCCAACCCTCAATTCTGACAATGGACCAACCCCCAAACCTGAACATGGGCCAACCCCCAACCCTGAACATGGGCCAACCCCCAACCCTGAACATGGACCAACCCCCAACCCTGAACATGGGCCAACCCCCAACCCTGAACATGGGCCAACCCCCAACCCTGAACATGGGCCAACCATCAACATTGGCCAACCCTCAATCCTGAACATGGACCAACCATCAACATTGGCCAACCCCCAACCTTTAACATAGGCCAACCCCCACACCTGAACATGAGCCAACCGTCAATATTGGCCAACCCTCAATCCTGACAATGGACCAACCCCCAAACCTGAACATGGGCCAACCCCCAACCTTCAACATGGGCCAACCCTCCAAACCTGAACATGGGCCAACCTACAACCCTAAATATTGGCCAACCCCCAACATGGGCCAACCCCCGAAACCTGAACACGGGCCAACCTACAACCCTAAATATTGGCCAACCCCCAACCCTTAAAATGGGCCAACCCCCAATATAGGCCAACCCCTGAAACCTGAACACGGGCCAACCTACAACCCTAAACATGGGCTAACCCCTGACCCCAACATCAGCCAACCCCCAAAGTGTTTCCGGCCTTTAGGGGACAAGGAGAGGAGTGACATCATAAAGAGCACAAACAAGAAAACAGATACCCCCAAATTGTTCCTCACACCCAACCCCCAATTGTGAACAAACCATCTGAACATGGGCCAACCTCCAACCCTGAACATTGGCCAACCCCGAACATAAGCCAACCCCGAACATAAGCCAACCCCCAACATAAGCCAACCCCCAACATAAGCCAACCCCCAACATAAGCCAACCCCCAACCCTCAACATAAGCCAACCCCCAACCCCCAACATAAGCCAGCCCCCAACCCTCAACATAAGCCAACCCCCAACCCTCAACATAAGCCAACCCCCAACATGGGCCAACCCTCAACATAGGCCAACCCCCAACCCTCAACATGGGCCAACCCCCAACATTGGCCAACCCTCAACATGGGCCAACCTACAACCCTAAGTATGGGCCAACCCCTAACTCTAAACATGGGCCAACCCCCAACCCTGAAAATGGGCCAACCTACAACCCTAAGTATGGGCAGATCCCCAACCCTGATCATGAGTCCAACATCAAATCCCTAATATTAGCCGAATCCCCAACCCTTAACCCACTTCCTGTGTTATCTATTCTATGTACACTTCCTGTCATGGGAGGTCAGAACAGATGTTCCTCCTCTTGCCCTGTCAGGGTATCTAAATGATGGAGGAATTCTTGTTGGGGGGAGAAGACAATAAAGCGAACCTGTCGCTTAGGCTATGCAACTGTTAATGGTAATTATTTATATCCCCTCCCCCATTCTTTCCCCTAATGTACCCCCAATTCTCCTCAAGGGTCCCACATATTAAAGGGCCCCTGCAGACATATTGAACTAAATTCCATCCCAGAGTGACACTAACTGACGCATTCAGAAATGTGTTTACCTGAGGAGGGAGTGGCCATCACTGGGGTCACCGGCAGGGTGGGGTCACCTGTGAGGTCAGGGTTACCTGTGGAAACAGCAGAAGAGATAATGATGTCTGGACACCCCAAATCTGTGTGAGAAGACAAAGGGCGGCCTTAAAATTCTCCTTTCAGCAGTGACATTTGTTAGGAGAGGGGACACAGAGCCCCTCCCCCAAAATGAAGAACAGACCCCCCTCCCCCGCCCCCAAAATATAGAACAGACCCCCTCCCCCAAAATATAGAACAGACCCCCTCCCCCAAAATATAGAACAGACCCCCTCCCCCAAAATATAGAACAGACCCCCTCCCTCCCCCAAAATATAGAACAGACCCCCTCCCCCAAAATATAGAACAGACCCCCTCCCCCAAAATATAGAACCCTCGGAACTCATCTCCGATCAAACATTTCTCTGAGGATCGGCTGTTATCATCACTGCTCAGCAGACCACTAATAACGGGGGTCTGTAAATGAGGTCCATCATACGGGGGGGGGGGATAACGATCGTCTCCCCTGCAGATGGTGGAAGTTTTGCCCCCTTACATAGAAATGAAGGGTCTATAATTGTATTTTATATGATGGAGACAGAAGATCAACCAAAATCCAGAGAAATCACACAATACAAATGTTATAAATGGAGTTGCAGTTCAGTGAGTAAAATAAGTATTTGACCCCCTTAGTAGTTGGTGGAGAAACCCTTGTTGGTGATCACAGAGGTCAGACGTTTCTTGTAGGTGGTGATCTACAAGAGACCTAGTGGTCTGGAGGTTTGAGGTGGGGTCTGGGGGTGTGGTCATCATTGGTGACAGTACAGTCTGGGGGAGTGGCCTGGGGATGGGGGTGTGGTTATGATTGGTGACGGCGTGGTCTGGGGGTGGCTGTAGTCTAGGGGTGGGGTCTGGGGATGGGGGCGTGGCCTGGGGTGGGGGTGGTCTGGGGATGGAGGTGTGGTCATCATTGGTGACAGTACAGTCTGGGGGTGTGGCCTGGGGATGGGGGTGTGGTTATGATTGGTGACGGCGTGGTCTGGGGGTGGCTGTAGTCTAGGGGTGGGGTCTGGGGATGGGGGTGTGGCCTGGGGTGGGGGTGGTCTGGGGATGGAGGTGTGGTCATCATTGGTGACAGTACAGTCTGGGGGTGTGGCCTGGGGATGGGGGTGTGGTTATGATTGGTGACGGCGTGGTCTGGGGGTGGCTGTAGTCTAGGGGTGGGGTCTGGGGATGGGGGCGTGGCCTGGGGTGGGGGTGGTCTGGGGATGGAGGTGTGGTCATCATTGGTGACAGTACAGTCTGGGGGTGTGGCCTGGGGATGGGGGTGTGGTTATGATTGGTGACGGCGTGGTCTGGGGGTGGCTGTAGTCTAGGGGTGGGGTCTGGGGATGGGGGCGTGGCCTGGGGTGGGGGTGGTCTGGGGATGGAGGTGTGGTCATCATTGGTGACAGTACAGTCTGGGGGTGTGGCCTGGGGATGGGGGTGTGGTTATGATTGGTGACGGCGTGGTCTGGGGGTGGGGGTAGTCTAGGGGTGGGGTCTGGGGATGGGGGTGTGGCCTGGGGATGGAGGTGTGGTCATCATTGGTGACAGTACAGTCTGGGGGTGTGGCCTGGGGATGGGGGTGTGGTTATGATTGGTGACGGCGTGGTCTGGGGGTGGCTGTAGTCTAGGGGTGGGGTCTGGGGATGGGGGCGTGGCCTGGGGTGGGGGTGGTCTGGGGATGGAGGTGTGGTCATCATTGGTGACAGTACAGTCTGGGGGTGTGGCCTGGGGATGGGGGTGTGGTTATGATTGGTGACGGCGTGGTCTGGGGGTGGCTGTAGTCTAGGGGTGGGGTCTGGGGATGGGGGCGTGGCCTGGGGTGGGGGTGGTCTGGGGATGGAGGTGTGGTCATCATTGGTGACAGTACAGTCTGGGGGTGTGGCCTGGGGATGGGGGTGTGGTTATGATTGGTGACGGCGTGGTCTGGGGGTGGGGGTAGTCTAGGGGTGGGGTCTGGGGATGGGGGTGTGGCCTGGGGATGGAGGTGTGGTCATCATTGGTGACAGTACAGTCTGGGGGTGTGGCCTGGGGATGGGGGTGTGGTTATGATTGGTGACGGCGTGGTCTGGGGGTGGCTGTAGTCTAGGGGTGGGGTCTGGGGATGGGGGCGTGGCCTGGGGTGGGGGTGGTCTGGGGATGGAGGTGTGGTCATCATTGGTGACAGTACAGTCTGGGGGTGTGGCCTGGGGATGGGGGTGTGGTTATGATTGGTGACGGCGTGGTCTGGGGGTGGGGGTAGTCTAGGGGTGGGGTCTGGGGATGGGGGTGTGGCCTGGGGATGGAGGTGTGGTCATCATTGGTGACAGTACAGTCTGGGGGTGTGGTTATGATTGGTGACGGCGTGGTCTGGGGGTAGTCTGGGGGTGGCGTCTGGGGGCATGGCCTGGGGATGGGGTGTGGTTATGATTGGTGGCGGCGTGGTCTGGGGGTGGGGTCTGGGGATGGGGGTGTGGTCTGGGGTGGGGGTGTGGTTATGATTGGTGACGGCATGGTCTGGGGGTGGGGGTAGTCTGGGGATGGGGGCGTGGCCTGGGGATGGAGGTGTGGTCATCATTGGTGACAGTACAGTCTGGGGGTGTGGCCTAGGGATGGGGGTGTGGTCATCATTGGTGACAGCGTGGTCTGGAGGTTTGGGGTGGGGTCTGGGGATGTGGTAATTGGTGAAAGTAGTCTGGGGGTGTGGCCTGTGGTGGGGGTGGTCTGGGGGTGTGGTCATCATTGGTGGAAGTAGTCTGGGGATGGGGGCGTGGTCATCGTAGGTGATAGTACAGTCTGGGGGCGTGGCCTGGGGTTAATATCGGGGATATCCGCCCTCTTAAAGAGGAAGTTTGGGAGAGAGGGGGGATGGGGATCGGGGAATGGAGAGGGGATGGGGAGAGGGGAATAGAGGGGGGTTGGGTGGGCGATGCTCCTCCCCTCTGTCAGTCACGTGGTGTTCTCCGGACTCCCCTCAGTCCCGGTATGGAGCTCCCCTCCCCCCAGTCTCCATGTTGTGGGGTCTGAGTGACGTCACGCCTGGCCGCTCTTCTCACCTCACGGAGAGCCCCTCTTCCCACCAGCGGAGATATCCAGAAGAAGCGGCGCACCCCGTCCCTGATTGGCCAATTCCACTTCCGTAATCGTATCTCCGCCAATCACAGGCCGCCATGACGTAAGGGCGGGGTTTTCTTCTTCCTGTTGCGGTTTAACGGAGTTTGGGGGACACGCCCTCGGGGCGGAGATAAGTCCGCCATTTTACTGGAGACCGGAAACCAGAGAGATGTAATGGGGAGAGGAGAGATGTCTCCGGGGCGGGGTCCGAGAATCTTACAGAGAGGCGCCCTCTAGTGTCCGCTCCTCACTGGTCACTTCCGGTCCCAAATATACATACAGGTGTCCCCACTGCAATTCCCCTCCATTCCTGTCCTGGTGACACCCGTATTGTACAAACTCCGCTCCCCTCCCCCCATGTATATAATGGAGGATCCCCTCCCCCCATGTATATAATGGAGGATCCCCTCCCCCCATGTATATAATGGAAGGTCCCCCTCCCCCCATGTATATAATGGAAGGTCCCCCTCCCCCCATGTATATAATGGAGGATCCCCTCCCCCCATGTATATAATGGAAGGTCCCCCTCCCCCCATGTATATAATGGAAGGTCCCCCTCCCCCCATGTATATAATGGAAGGTCCCCCTCCCCCCATGTATATAATGGAAGGTCCCCCTCCCCCCATGTATATAATGGAGGATCCCCTCCCCCCATGTATATAATGGAGGATCCCCTCCCCCCATGTATATAATGGAAGGCCCCCCTCCCCCCGTGTATATAATGGAGGATCCCCTCCCCCCCATGTATATAATGGAGGATCCCCCTCCCCCATGTATATAATGGAGGATCCCCTCCCCCCATGTATATAATGGAGGATCCCCTCCCCCCATGTATATAATGGAGGATCCCCTCCCCCCCGTGTATATAATGGAGGATCCCCCTCCCCCCATGTATATAATGGAGGATCCCCTCCCCCCCGTGTATATAATGGAGGATCCCCTCCCCCCATGTATATAATGGAGGATCCCCTCCCCCCGTGTATATAATGGAGGATCCCCCTCCCCCTCGTGTATATAATGGAGGATCCCCCCCCCGTGTATATAATGGAGGATCCCCCTCCCCCCGTGTATATAATGGAGGATCCCCTCCTCCCCGTGTATATAATGGAGGATACCCCTCCCCCTCGTGTATATAATGAAGGATCCCCTCCCCCATGTATATAATGGAGGATCCCATGTATATAATGGAGGATCCCCTCCCCCATGTATATAATGAAGGATCCCCCTCCCCCATGTATATAATGGAGGATCCCCTTCCCCCATGTATATAATGGAGGATCCCCTTCCCCCATGTATATAATGGAGGATCCCCTCCCCCATATATATAATGGAGGACCCCCCTCCCCCATATATATAATGGAGGACCCCCTCCCCCCCCATGTATATAATGGAGGATCCCCCCCATGTATATAATGAAGGATCCCCCTCCCCCCATATATATAATGGAGGACCCCCCTCCCCCATATATATAATGGAGGACCCCCTCCCCCCCCATGTATATAATGGAGGATCCCCCCCCATGTATATAATGAAGGATCCCCCTCCCCCATATATATAATGGAGGACCCCCCTCCCCCATATATATAATGGAGGACCCCCCTCCCCCATATATATAATGGAGGACCCCCCTCCCCCATATATATAATGGAGGACCCCCTCCCCCCCCATGTATATAATGGAGGATCCCCCCCCCCATGTATATAATGTAGGATCCCCTCCCCCATGTATATAATGGAGGATCCCCTCCCCCATATATATAATGGAGGACCCCCCTCCCCCATATATATAATGGAGGACCCCCTCCCCCCCATGTATATAATGGAGGATCCCCCCCCATGTATATAATGTTGGATCCCCTCCCTCATGTATATAATGGAGGATCCCCCTCCCCCATATATATAATGGAGGACCCCCCTCCCCCATATATATAATGGAGGACCCCCCTCCCCCATATATATAATGGAGGACCCCCTCCCCCCCATGTATATAATGGAGGATTCCCCCCCCATGTATATAATGTAGGATCCCCTCCCCCATGTATATAATGGAGGATCCCCCTCCCCCATATATATAATGGAGGACCCCCCTCCCCCACATTAGACATCCCTAATGAGTGGAAATGTGTCTTCCGTACGTCGGTGAGAATCGGACTGACGGACAGGAAAGGGTTAATGTCGGTGTAAAGGATACATTGTGTTTTATCCCCTCCCCCGGCTCTATGATAATAAAAACATTTCTATAAAAACTTTATGCGAAGTGTACAAAACATGCGTTTCCTCCATGCAGTGCCCTGCGATTTGCCTGCGTTTTATCTCAGCATTGCAGTGTGAATGGGACACACGGGGAACGATCGTTTCCTCGCCGTATTGGAATGTACAATGTCACTGCGAGAATTAGCCACGCCCCCCCGCTCTGCGGAGGCCGGCCTCTGCTGTCTTCTGGGGCCTCTGGTGTCTTCTGGGGTCCCCCAGAGGCGATGTCTGCTCCCCTCTTCAGAAAGCCGTGTGCTAAGGGGGGGGGGGGGGGGGGTCACCCATGTGGGCTTATACCTGAGACAAGCTGTGTGCATCCATAGACACACACAGCACAGCCACACCCACCACGCCCACCACATAGGAGCCTGGGGGGGGGGGGGCTGCAGCTGGATCAGTGGGAGGTGTCAGGTAAGTGGTTAGGGATGGGGGAGGGGGGATTTCTACCCTAATGCATGGATGGGGGGTAAACAATTTTCTGAGTGTAGAGCACTTTAATGCCCATCACCCCCCTCCCCCCCCCCCGACAATCCACCCCGCCCCTCCCCCATGGTGACTCAGAACATTCCGGAGCTCCAGGGAGGGGAGGAGGGGGGTGACTCACCTTCCTGGATCATCTCCCTGGCAGAACGTTCGATGGGCGAAGATAATTGGGGACGGAATGTTCTGAGTCTACGGTGGGGGGAGGGGAGGGGGGTGCACAGAGTTCTGTATAAAATAATATAAACTCCGTGCCTGCACAATGGTTACCCCTAAAAAAAAGGGGGGCTAATCCCAGTACGGGGCTCTACATGAGTAATTAAAAACGCTTCTAAAGTGCCAACCCCACCCAATCCCCCTCCCCGTGTGTCACCCTGATAGGTGGGTACCTCCTCTTAGAAATTATTATTATTCAGGATTTATATTATTATTATTATTATTCAGGATTATTATTATTATTATTATTCAGGATTTATATTATTATTATTATTATACAGGATTTATATTATTATTATTATTATTATTATTATTATTATTTTTCAGGTTTTATATTATTATTCTTATTCAGGTTTTATATTATTATTATTATTATTATTATTCAGGATTTATATTATTATTATTATACAGGATTTATAATATTATTATTATTCAGGATTTATATTATTATTATTATTATTATTATTATTCAGGATTTATAATATTATTATTATTATTATTATTCAGGATTATTATTATTATTATTATTATTCAGGATTTATATTATTATTATTATTATTATTATACAGGATTTATATTATTATTATTATTATTATTATTCAGGATTTATATTATTATTATTATTATACAGGATTTATATTATTATTATTATTATTATTATTCAGGATTTATAATATTATTATTATTCAGGATTTATATTATTATTATTATTCAGGATTTATATTATTATTATTATTATTATTATACAGGATTTATATTATTATTATTATTATTATTATTCAGGATTTATAATATTATTATTATTCAGGATTTATAATATTATTATTATACAGGATTTATATTATTATTATTATTATTCAGGATTATTATTATTATTATTATTATTCAGGATTTATATTATTATTATTATTATACAGGATTTATATTATTATTATTATTATTATTATACAGGATTTATATTATTATTATTATTATTCAGGATTTATCTATTATTAATATTATTATTATTATACAGGAAAAACACCCCCCCACCACCATAATCCCCCCTCCACCAAATGATTTGGACCAGTCCACAAAGCAAGCTCCATAAAGACATGGATGAGCGAGTTTGGGGTGGAGGAACCTGACTGGCCTGCACAGAGTCCTGACCTCATCCTGATAGAACACCTTTGGGATGAATTAGAGCAGAGACTGCGAGCCAGGCCTTCTCATCCAACATCAGTGCCTGACCTCAGGGATGCTCTGCTGGAGGAGTGGCCGAGCATTCCCAGACACCCTCCTAAACCTTGAATTTCATTCTGAGATGGCAGTGTGGGAGCAGAGTGATAAAGAAGAACTTTGGACTGGAAGGAAAACTTGGACTGGACTCCATTGATGAGTAGATTGGGGTACAATATGCACACGGTCCCCTTTGGACACCTTGACGTTCTGGTGCTGCTGTTCCTCCTGGCCCTTTCTCCGGGTCTTTTGGGGGGGGGGTTACCCCGCCTCGACCCCGAGTGGGACAAACACTCCCAGATCACCATGCCGGTCCCTTACTGGAGCTGGGTCCTACTTGCAGACTTTTCCTATACATGTGCGTCTCACCTCTGATGACTGGCAGTCAGCCATGAAACGCGTTGGGTACACAACTAGGACTGCCTATACAAGTTTATTCCAATCAGGAATTCCAATATCTTCTGTTTATACTTATTATGGATTATTTGTAGCTGTGATCTGTCCTTTGTGACCTCCGTGTGACCTCCGCGTGACCTCCGCGTGACCTCCGCGTGACCTCCGTGTGATCTCCGTGTGACCTCCGTGTGACCTCCGTGTGATCTGTCCTTTGTGACCTCCGTGTGACCTCCGCGTGACCTCCGTGTGACCTCCGTGTGATCTGTCCTTTGTGACCTCCGTGTGACCTCCGCGTGACCTCCGTGTGACCTCCGTGTGATCTGTCCTTTGTGACCTCCGTGTGACCTCCGTGTGACCTCCGCGTGACCTCCGTGTGATCTCCGTGTGACCTCCGTGTGACCTCCGTGTGATCTGTCCTTTGTGACCTCCGTGTGACCTCCGCGTGACCTCCGTGTGACCTCCGTGTGATCTGTCCTTTGTGACCTCCGTGTGACCTCCGCGTGACCTCCGTGTGACCTCCGTGTGACCTCTGTGTGACCTCCGTGTGACCTCCGTGTGACCTCCGGGTGACCTCCGTGTGATCTGTCCTTTGTGACCTCCGTGTGACCTCCGCGTGACCTCCGTGTGACCTCCGTGTGACCTCTGTGTGACCTCCGTGTGCCTTCAATGATTGCGGCTCTGAGCTTCCTGGACAATTCCTTTGCCTCTGGTATGGAGGAAACCTCACACCAAAAACGCATGGGGGGGTCCCCACCAGATTTATAGTCCGGTATGGATTTAGAGGGGAGCCCCACACCACAAAAAAAAAACCAAAACACGGCGTGAGGTCCATCCCAAGACCCCACCAGACCCTTATCCAAACATGCAGCCTGGCAGGTCAGAAAAAGGGGGGAGGGGCGATCGCCTCAAACCCCCCCCCCCACTCCTGGACCATACCAGGCCACATACCCTCAGCATGGGAGGGTGGGTGATTTGGGGCAAGCCCACCCCCAAGCACCTTGTCTCCATGGGGGACAAGGGCCTCTTCCCCACAACCCTGGGCTGTGGTTGTGGGGGTCTGTGTGCAGGTGGCTTATCACAATCTGGAAGACCCCAGATCCCGCCCCCCCCACCACCAGGGTTGTGGGGATGAGGCCTTTGCCCCACAGCACTTACCCCCCCCATATTGAGGTCATGTGTTCTGGTGTTGTTGGGGGGGGGGGGGGCTCTCGCTCATCCCCTGGCTTTCCTGACCTGCCAGGCTCCATGCTCAGATAAGGGTCCGGTATGGATTTTGCGGGGGGGGGGGGACCTTAACGCCATTTTTTTTTATTGTGATGTTTCCCCTCAAAATCCACACCAGATCGAAGGACCTGATATGGTCTTGGGAAGGGGGGGAGGGGTATCCCTCAAGATCCATACCGGACTCAAAGGGCCTGGTAGGATCCTGGGGTGGGGGGCCCCCATGTAATTTCTTTATTATTTTGTCATGGGGTCTCCCTCAAGATCCACACCGGACTCAAGGGGCCTGGTATGATCCGGGGGGGGGGGGACCCCATGTAGTTT
>NW_027507902.1:946486-1025134 GCF_037356315.1 Lithobates pipiens
CTATTTTTTTTCAGGATTACAGGTCACAAATCCGACGCGTTTCAGGCTGAAAGCTCCTCCTTCATCAGGGCTGGATCGCTTAGCGTAACAAAGATGGCTCCAAAGTCGGCCGATAATAAGATATTCCTCCGATAATCGCTGGCTGAGGAGTGTTCAAGCCCTGAGGAAGGGGGGAGTTTGGTGCCCCCCAAAAAAAGATCATGAAAAATAAAATCTTCTTGGACTCATTCTCATCCTTTTCCTTCACTCTGGGGGCCTCAGGGACACCCCAATTGACCGAGAACTTACCTTGATATCTACCAGTCCTGGGGTCCACCTACACATCCCATCAATACTGGGACAGGCTGGTGACAGAGTGGGAGAACGGCTCCCCCTGATGAAGTCCACAGAGTCCTCCCCAGGAGGTCCATCCTGAGAAGATCTCTGCTCCAACCTTCCACACCCAGCTCTGCAGTACTGATGATGTTCTCCAGAGCAAAGGTCAGAGGAGCACCTACCTCCCATAATGGTAATAAGGCACCAGGACTGGCTGACTTTACTGACCTATCCCAGCTGTCTGTACGTTGTGGGAGAGGGAGGAACCTGGGGAGATGTAGTCTGGAGCTCCTTCACCATAGTCATGTCTTTTTATGAAGGACCTTTTACTTTTATCAGAGTCGCCCAGATCTCCAGAATCATTTCTTTATTCTTCAGGGGCACCCCAATTGACTGACAACTTACCTTGATATCTACCAGTCCTGGGGTTCACCTACACATCCCATCAATACTGGACAGAGTGGGAGAACGGCTCCCCCTGATGAAGTCCACAGAGTCCCCCCCAGGAGGTCCATCCTGAGAAGATCTCTGCTCCAACCTTCCACACCCAGCTCTGCAGTACTGATGATGTTCTCCAGAGCAAAGGTCAGAGGAGCACCTACCTCCCATAATGGTAATAAGGCACTAGGACTACTGACCTATCCCAGCAGTCTGTACGTTGTGGGAGAGGGAGGAACCTGGGGAGATGTAGTCTGGCGCTCCTTCACCATAGTCAAGTCTTGTTATGAAGGACCTTTTACTTTTATCAGAGTCGCCCAGATCTCCAGAATCATTTCTTTATTCTTCAGGGGCACCCCTATTGACCGACAACTTACCTTGATATCTACCAGTCCTGGGGTTCACCTACACATCCCATCAATACTGGACAGAGTGGGAGAACGGCTCCCCCTGATGAAGTCCACAGAGTCCTCCCAGGAGGTCCATCCTAAGAAGATCACTGCTCCAACCTTCCACACCCAGCTCTGCAGTACTGATGATGTTCTCCAGAGCAAAGGTCAGAGGAGCACCTACCTCCCATAACGGTAATAAGGCCCCAGGACTACTGACCTATCCCAGCAGTCTGTATGTTGTGGGAGAGGGAGGAACCTGGGGAGATGTAGTCTGGAGCTCCTTCACCATAGTCATGTCTTTTCTGAAGGACCTTTTACTTTTATCAGAGTCGCCCAGATCTCCAGAATCATTTCTTTATTCCTCAGGGGCACCCCTATTGACCGAGAACTTACCTTGATATCTACCAGTCCTGGGGTCCACCTACACATCCCATCAATACTGGGACAGGCTGGTGACAGAGAGTGGGAGAACGGCTCCCCCTGATGAAGTCCACGGGAGGTCCGTTATGAGAATATCACTGCTCCAACCTTCCACACCCAGCTCTGCAGTACTGATGATGTTCTCCAGAGCAAAGGTCAGAGGAGCACCAACCTCCCATAATGGGAATAAGGCACCAGGACTGGCCGACTTTACTGACCTATCCCAGCAGTCTGTAGTGGGAGAGGGAGGAACCTGGGGAGATGTAGTCTGGAGCTCCTTCACCATAGTCATGTCTTTTCTGAAGGACCTTTTCTGCTTATTGAAAGTTTTTATTATTTTTCACAATTTAGAAAAAACGAATAAATGAGAAAAAAAGTAAAAAAAGTAAAATAAAAATCCTTCTACTACTGGGGGGAAATGTCAGGGGTGTGGTGGTGCCGCCTATGCAAGGTAAGCTGTGAACTCTGGCGGAAGGCCCGCCCACACTCGGAGCAGCCGTAGGGTTTCTGGTCGGCGTGTCTCCTGCGATGTTTGGTCAGACTGTCCCGCAGGGCGAAGCTTTCCCCGCACTCGGGGCACAAGTACGGCCTTTCTCCGCTGTGACTTCTCCGGTGTTGGGTTAGTGAGCTCGGCTGAGTGAAGCATTTCCCGCACTCCGGACAGGAATACGGCCTGACGCCGGTGTGCGTGCGTTGGTGGAAGTCCAGACTAACGCGCTGAGCGAAGCTCCGCCCACATTCCATACACATAAATGGCTTCTCGCCGGTGTGAAGTCTCTGGTGGGCGGCCAGGCTGGCGCTTTGGCTGAACCGCCGGCCACATTCGCTGCACTCGTAGGGTTTGTGCCCGGTGTGGGTCCTCTCGTGGACGCCGAGGGAAGACTGCGAGGGGAAGCTCTTCCCACATGTGACACACAGAAACCGCTTCCCCTCCAGGTGAATCCTTCGGTGGTATTCCAGCCGATGGGAATTCTTAAACCTTCTTCCACATTCTGGACAGGCGAAGGGTCTCAGGCACGGGGGGCTGGTCTGGTGGGCGGCAAAGCTTTCCTTGTCCGTGAAGTTTTGGCCACAGGAGGGACATGAGAAGGGATTCATCTCGGTGTGGACCTTCTGGTGGGCGTCCAGGTAGCTTTTACGATAAAAACATTTCCCGCATTCTCCACAGATATGACCCCCCGTCTTTTCCTGCCGCTTCTTGGCCGGAGATGGAGGAATAGGATGGGCACCCGTGTCTGGTTGCCCCTCTTTGGTTGATTGGACCCCATTGGGTTGGTTTTTCGATGCCTGTTGAGCAAGCTGCTCCTTAATACGCCTTAAAGTCACATTGACAGAGAACAGACACTCCGAGCACTGAAACGACCAATCAGCGCGGTGCATTCTGCACACACAGGCGCCAGAACGACGGCAAAACCTTTTCTCGTATTCCAGGCATTGCAGGAGAAGCGTGGACAGTCTGTGGGCAATCGCTGGAGGAACATCTGAAAACCAGACTTGGTCTGATAAAGATTGGACTTCTCTGAGATGTCCTTCCATTGGCTCTCCATCAGTACTGGAGGCGGGGCCATCATCATCATCATCCAGTCCTGACAGGAGCCGCCTCCCTGGAGAGCCAGTAATCGTTCTTCCTTCATCTACAATCGATTGCCCACGACTATTCCTTAGCGGGTATGTGTGGTCATGGGACACGGATATAAAGTCATCGCTCTGATGATCCCGAGACTCTTCCTTAATAAGACACACGATGATCTCCTCACCTGTGTTGGCTTCCTCTTTACCCTCAGGAGAAATGTTCTCTCCATAGGAAAGGGGCTCCTCCTTTGGTTCCTCCTTGATATGAATGGATGGAGACCACATATGGTGTGTGGGGAGAGTCTGTGGGAGAAATCCATCACCGTGGGAATGGGGTTCCTCCTTAATGTGGGCGATCGTTCCTCCTTCCCATGTGATGTCATCCTCCTTAATGTGGGCGATCGTTCCTCCTTCCCATGTGATGTCATCCTCCTTAATGTGGGCGATCATTCCTCCTTCCCATGTGATGTCGTCCTCCTTAATTCTGGAGACTGGAAATTCTTCACTTGTACCCGGTTCCTCCATGTGAGCACTTGTGTTCATGTCTGCGGGATCTGGAGGATCTGCGGGATTTGGAGGATCTGCTGGATTTGGAGGATCTGCGGGATCTGCGGGATTTGGAGGATCTGTGGGATCTGGAGGATCTGGAGGATCTGCTGGATCTGGAGGATCTGCTGGATTTGGAGGATCTGCGGGATTTGGAGGATCTGCGGGATCTGGAGGATCTGCGGGATTTGGAGGATCTGCTGGATTTGGAGGATCTGCGGGATTTGGAGGATCTGCGGGATCTGGAGGATATGCGGGATTTGGAGGATCTGCGGGATCTGGAGGATATGCGGGATTTGGAGGATCTGCGGGATTTGGAGGATCTGCGGGATTTGGAGGATCTGCGGGATTTGGAGGATCTGCGGGATCTGGAGGATATGCGGGATCTGGAGGATCTACAGGATATGCGGGATTTGGAGGATCTGCGGGATCTGGAGGCTCTGCAGGATATGCAGGATTTGGAGGATCTGCGGGATTTGGAGGATCTGGAAGATCTGCGGGATCTGGAGGCTCTGCAGGATATGCGGGATTTGGAGGATGTGCGGGATCTGGAGGATCTGTGGGATTTGAAGGATCTGCGGGATCTGGAGGCTCTGCGGGATCTGGAGGATCTGCGGGATCTGGAGGCTCTGCGGGATCTGGAGGCTCTGCGGGATCTGGAGGATCTGGAGGCTCTGCGGGATCTGGAGGCTCTGCGGGATCTGGAGGATCTGTAGGTGTCAAACTAGCCAGACGTTCCTCTACGTATGTAAAAGACTCCACTTTGATATGAACAGAGGTAGATTCTCTGGGGTCCTGGGATATGTAAGCGGGGAGTCTTGGTAGATCTTCATCTTGGGGTCCCACCTCGTGATTTTCCAATATCTACCTGTCAAAAATAACAGAATCAAAAAGTTCACCAAATGTCTACACACATGTAAGATCAATCAGTGGGTCGGGCAGTGGAGGGCCAAGGGGCAAGGCTGCTGTTATAAACCACGGGGCCCTATACAGCCAACCTGACAGCCCCCCCCCCCCCCCCCCCCAAATAGACAAAATTTTCTATGCTTCAGTTATAAATGAACACAGTGAGAGATCGGTACCGATCACTCGTTGGGTTCATTCAGGAAAGGAAAAGGCTGGTATATATGACATATTTACTACCCCCTTCCCCCCATTCTCCATCCTCAAAGATGCTATTGTGTGCTTGTATGTCTCTCACTGCAGCAGCTGAAAGATGGCTTCTTCTCCTCTCCCTCCTGTCAGTTTTCATGCTGCTGCAGAGAGAGACATACAAGGGATCGATTCTAGTAATTGCCCTCCTACCAGAAGGATCACTAGGGGAGTTGGTGGGGGGGGGGGCACGAAAGGAAGTGTACAGTGCACTGGGAGATCCTTGTGGTAGGAGGGCAATTACTAGAACCGATCCCTTGTATGTCTCTCTCTGCAGCAGCATGAAAACTGACAGGAGGGAGAGGAGAAGAAGCCATCTTTCAGCTGCTGCAGTGGATCGGCTCCGGCAATCGCCCTCCCCCCCTCCCTGCTCTGCCCATCACCCTCCCTGCCTACATGCAATTCACAGAGCTGCCTGAGCCCCCCTGCTGGCCTGGGCCCCCTACAGGAGGACCGGTGGTACTAGGGTTGCCACCTTTTGTTCAAGTCAAACCCGAACACTTTAGTGGAGCACGCCAATTTTTTTTTTTTATAGTATAAACTATATATATATTTTGCTATTAAATGACATTTCTAATCATATGAAGTTAATAACAAGAGTCCCCCTTTACATCAGAGTCCGCAGAGTTCCCCTTTTACATCTGAACTTGCTGAGTTCCCTTTCACTGTAAGGGGGGACTCTGCAGACTCTGATGTAAGGGAGAACTCTGGGGACTCTAACATAAGGGGTGCTCTGGGAACCCTGATGTAAGGGGGAAACACTGAGAACTCTGATGTACGGAGAGGACTCTAATGTAAGGGGGGAACACTGGCCTCTGGTTTAAAGGGGAAATCTGATGTAAGGGGTGCTCTGAGAACCCTGATTTACCTTACTGTACTCACTCAGAGGCAGGAGAGAGAAGGGGTGAGACTTCAGTCACAGACAGGGATGGATGGTGAGCTCACTCACCCCTTGGCAGTCAGCATCTCTCATCCAGATGTATCTGAGGCTGCTGAATTCAAATTTTTCCAACTTTCTTTTTCTGAGGCACAGCACCGGGTATTGGAGTGTGGGGCAGACCCAGAGGGGGAGGGGTGGGGGAAGAGGTGCTGATCGAGCCCTCTCTCCTCTCCTGTCTGTGTGTGTGTTTTGGGGGGGTTAGTGCTGACTTTGAGCTGTGTGAAAGAGTGTAACAGACACTTTCAGCTTAGACAACTGCAGCCAGCAAACCTGCTGGGAAGCCATAGTCCAGTCTAAATAAAGTCCAGTCTGAAACCCGGACGCATGATTCCAAACCCGAACTGTCCAGGTGAATCCTGGACAGGTGGCAACCATAGGTGGTACCCCTTTATGCACAGCCCAGTATATAGGTGACAGTAGGTGGCCAAATACATCACAGCTCCATCACTCTGGATGGCCAACCTTCTTTTATGTTCACCATTAGACAGGGCTGTACTGGGACAGAAATTTGGCCCTGGACTTCATCCAGACCAGCCCACTTACATTTTGGGTTGTCCATCACCACCCCCTTACATCAGAGTGTCCCATCACCACCCCCTTACATCAGAGTGTCCCATCACCAGCCCCCTTACATCAGAGTGTCCCATCACCACCCCCTTACATCAGAGTGTCCCATCACCAGCCCCCTTACATCAGAGTGTCCCATCACCAGCCCCCTTACATCAGAGTGTCCCATCACCATCCCCTTACATCAGAGTGTCCCATCACCACCCCCTTACATCAGAGTGTCCCATCACCAGCCCCCCTTACATCAGAGTGTCCCATCACCACCCCCTTACATCAGAGTGTCCCATCACCACCCCCTTACATCAGAGTGTCCCATCACCAGCCCCCCTTACATCAGAGTGTCCCATCACCAGCCCCCTTACATCAGAGTGTCTCATCACCAGTCCCCTTACATCAGAGTGTCCCATCACCACCCCCTTACATCAGAGTGTCCCATCACCAGCCCCCTTACATCAGAGTGTCCCATCACCACCCCCTTACATCAGAGTGTCCCATCACCACCCCCTTACATCAGAGTGTCCCATCACCACCCCCTTACATCAGAGTGTCCCATCACCAGCCCCCTTACATCAGAGTGTCCCATCACCACCCCCTTACATCAGAGTGTCCCATCACCACCCCCTTACATCAGAGTGTCCCATCACCAGCCCCCTTACATCAGAGTGTCCCATCACCAGCCCCCCTTACATCAGAGTGTCCCATCACCAGCCCCCCTTACATCAGAGTGTCCCATCACCAGCCCCCTTACATCAGAGTGTCCCATCACCAGCCCCCTTACATCAGAGTGTCCCATCACCAGCCCCCTTACATCAGAGTGTCCCATCACCAGCCCCCTTACATCAGAGTGTCCCATCACCATCCCCTTACATCAGAGTGTCCCATCACCACCCCCTTACATCAGAGTGTCCCATCACCACCCCCTTACATCAGAGTGTCCCATCACCACCCCCTTACATCAGAGTGTCCCATCACCAGCCCCCTTACATCAGAGCGTCCCATCACCAGCCCCTTATATCAGAGTGTCCCATCACCAGCCCCCTTACATCAGAGTGTCCCATCACCACCCCCTTACATCAGAGTGTCCCATCACCAGCCCCTTACATCAGAGTGTCCCATCACCAGCCCCCTTACATCAGAGTGTCCCATCACCAGCCCCCTTACATCAGAGTGTCCCATCACCACCCCCTTACATCAGAGTGTCCCATCACCAGCCCCCTTACATCAGAGTGTCCCATCACCAGCCCCCTTACATCAGAGTGTCCCATCACCAGCCCCCTTACATCAGAGTGTCCCATCACCAGCCCCCTTACATCAGAGTGTCCCATCACCACCCCCTTACATCAGAGTGTCCCATCACCACCCCCTTACATCAGAGTGTCCCATCACCAGCCCCCTTACATCAGAGTGTCCCATCACCAGCCCCCTTACATCAGAGTGTCCCATCACCACCCCCTTACATCAGAGTGTCCCATCACCAGCCCCCTTACATCACAGTGTCCCATCAGCACCCCCTTACATCAGAGTGTCCCATCACCAACCCCCTTACATCAGAGTGTCCCATCACCACCCCCTTACATCAGAGTGTCCCATCACCAGCCCCCTTACATCAGAGTGTCCCATCACCACCCCCTTACATCAGAGTGTCCCATCACCAGCCCCCTTACATCAGAGTGTCCCATCACCAGCCCCCTTACATCAGAGTGTCCCATCACCACCCCCTTACATCAGAGTGTCCCATCACCACCCCCTTACATCAGAGTGTCCCATCACCAGCCCCCTTACATCAGAGTGTCCCATCACCAGCCCCCTTACATCAGAGTGTCCCATCACCAGCCCCCTTACATCAGAGTGTCCCATCAGCAGCCCCCTTACATCAGAGTGTCCCATCACCAGTCCCCTTACATCAGAGTGTCCCATCACCAGCCCCTTACATCAGAGTGTCCCATCACCAGCCCCTTACATCAGAGTGTCCCATCACCAGCCCCCTTACATCAGAGTGTCCCATCACCAGCCCCCTTACATCAGAGTGGCCCATCACCACCCCCTTACATCAGAGTGTCCCATCACCACCCCCTTACATCAGAGTGTCCCATCACCAGCCCCTTACATCAGAGTGTCCCATCACCACCCCCTTACATCAGAGTGTCCCATCACCAGCCCCCTTACATCAGAGTGTCCCATCACCATCCCCCTTACATCAGAGTGTCCCATCACCAGCCCCCTTACATCAGAGTGTCCCATCACCAGCCCCCTTACATCAGAGTGTCCCATCAGCACCCCCTTACATCAGAGTGTTCCATCACCAGCCCCCTTACATCAGAGTGTCCCATCACCAGCCCCCTTACATCAGAGTGTCCCATCACCACCCCCCTTACATCAGAGTGTCCCATCACCAGCCCCCTTACATCAGAGTGTCCCATCACCAGCCCCCTTACATCAGAGTGGCCCATCACCACCCCCTTACATCAGAGTGTCCCATCACCACCCCCTTACATCAAAGTGTCCCATCACCAGCCCCCTTACATCAGAGTGTCCCATCACCAGCCCCCTTACATCAGAGTGGCCCATCACCACCCCCTTACATCAGAGTGTCCCATCACCACCCCCTTACATCAGAGTGTCCCATCACCAGCTCCCTTACATCAGAGTGTCCCATCACCACCCCCTTACATCAGAGTGTCCCATCACCAGCTCCCTTACATCAGAGTGTCCCATCACCAGCTCCCTTACATCAGAGTGTCCCATCAGCAGCCCCCTTACATCAGAGTGTCCCATCAGCAGCCCCCTTACATCAGAGTGTCCCATCACCAGCCCCCTTACATCAGAGTGTCCCATCAGCACCCCCTTACATCAGAGTGTCCCATCACCACCCCCTTACATCAGAGTGTCCCATCACCATCCCCCTTACATCAGAGTGTCCCATCACCAGCCCCCTTACATCAGAGTGTCCCATCACCAGCCCCCTTACATCAGAGTGTCCCATCAGCACCCCTTTACATCAGAGTGTCCCATCACCAGCCCCCTTACATCAGAGTATCCCATCATCAGCCCCCTTACATCAGAGTGTCCCATCAGCACCCCTTTACATCAGAGTGTCCCATCACCATCCCCCTTACATCAGAGTGTCCCATCATCAGCCCCCTTACATCAGAGTATCCCATCATCAGCCCCCTTACATCAGAGTGTCCCATCAGCACCCCCTTACATCAGAGTGTCCCATCACCAGCCCCCTTACATCAGAGTGTCCCATCACCAGCCCCCTTACATCAGAGTGTCCCATCACCAGCCCCCTTACATCAGAGTGTCCCATCACCAGCCCCCTTACATCAGAGTGTCCCATCACCACCCCCTTACATCAGAGTGTCCCATCATCAGCCCCCTTACATCAGAGTGTCCCATCAGCACCCCCTTACATCAGAGTGTCCCATCACCAGCCCCCTTACATCAGAGTGTCCCATCACCAGCCCCCTTACATCAGAGTGTCCCATCACCAGCCCCCCTTACATCAGAGTGTCCCATCACCAGCCCCTTACATCAGAGTGTCCCATCAGCAGCCCCCTTACATCAGAGTGTCCCATCAGCAGCCCCCTTACATCAGAGTGTCCCATCACCAGCCCCCTTACATCAGAGTATCCCATCACCAGCCCCCTTACATCAGAGTGTCCCATCACCAGCCCCCTTACATCAGAGTGTCCCATCACCAGCCCCTTACATCAGAGTGTCCCATCACCAGCCCCCTTACATCAGAGTGTCCCATCACCACCCCCTTACATCAGAGTGTCCCATCACCAGCCCCCTTACATCAGAGTGTCCCATCACCAGCCCCCTTACATCAGAGTGTCCCATCACCAGCCCCCTTACATCAGAGTGTCCCATCACCACCCCCTTACATCAGAGTGTCCCATCACCAGCCCCCTTACATCAGAGTGTCCCATCACCAGCCCCCTTACATGAGAGTGTCCCATCATCAGCCCCCTTACATCAGAGTGTCCCATCAGCACCCCCTTACATCAGAGTGTCCCATCACCAGCCCCCTTACATCAGAGTGTCCCATCACCAGCCCCTTACATCAGAGTGTCCCATCACCAGCCCCCTTACATCAGAGTGTCCCATCACCACCCCCTTACATCAGAGTGTCCCATCACCAGCCCCCTTACATCAGAGTGTCCCATCACCAGCCCCCTTACATCAGAGTGTCCCATCACCACCCCCTTACATCAGAGTGTCCCATCACCACCCCTTACATCAGAGTGTCCCATCACCACCCCCTTACATCAGAGTGTCCCATCACCACCCCTTACATCAGAGTGTCCCATCACCAGCCCCCTTACATCAGAGTGTCCCATCACCAGCCCCCTTACATCAGAGTGTCCCATCACCAGCCCCTTACATCAGAGTGTCCCATCACCAGCCCCCTTACATCAGAGTGTCCCATCACCAGCCCCCTTACATCAGAGTGTCCCATCACCAGCCCCCTTACATCAGAGTGTCCCATCACCAGCCCCCTTACATCAGAGTGTCCCATCACCACCCCCTTACATCAGAGTGTCCCATCACCAGCCCCTTACATCAGAGTGTCCCATCACCAACCCTCTTACATCAGAGTGTCCCATCACCACCCCCTTACATCAGAGTGTCCCATCACCACCCCCTTACATCAGAGTGTCACATCACCACCCCCTTACATCAGAGTGTCCCATCACCAGCCCCCTTACATCAGAGTGTCCCATCACCAGCCCCTTACATCAGAGTGTCCCATCACCAGCCCCCTTACATCAGAGTGTCCCATCACCACCCCTTACATCAGAGTGTCCCATCACCACCCCCTTACATCAGAGTGTCCCATCACCACCCCTTACATCAGAGTGTCCCATCACCAGCCCCCTTACATCAGAGTGTCCCATCACCAGCCCCCTTACATCAGAGTGTCCCATCACCACCCCCTTACATCAGAGTGTCCCATCACCAGCCCCCTTACATCAGAGTGTCCCATCACCAGCCCCCTTACATCAGAGTGTCCCATCACCAGCCCCCTTACATCAGAGTATCCCATCACCAGCCCCCTTACATCAGAGTGTCCCATCACCAGCCCCCTTACATCAGAGTGTCCCATCACCAGCCCCCTTACATCAGAGTGTCCCATCACCACCCCCTTACATCAGAGTGTCCCATCACCACCCCCTTACATCAGAGTATCCCATCACCAGCCCCCTTACATCAGAGTGTCCCATCACCAGCCCCCTTACATCAGAGTGTCCCATCACCAGCCCCCTTACATCAGAGTGTCCCATCACCACTCCCTTACATCAGAGTGTCCCATCACCAGCCCCCTTACATCAGAGTGTCCCATCACCAGCCCCCTTACATCAGAGTGTCCCATCACCACCCCCTTACATCAGAGTGTCCCATCACCAGCCCCCTTACATCAGAGTGTCCCATCACCAGCCCCCTTACATGAGAGTGTCCCATCATCAGCCCCCTTACATCAGAGTGTCCCATCAGCACCCCCTTACATCAGAGTGTCCCATCACCAGCCCCCTTACATCAGAGTGTCCCATCACCAGCCCCCTTACATCAGAGTGTCCCATCACCAGCCCCTTACATCAGAGTGTCCCATCACCAGCCCCCTTACATCAGAGTGTCCCATCACCAGCCCCCTTACATCAGAGTGTCCCATCACCAGCCCCCTTACATCAGAGTGTCCCATCACCAACCCTCTTACATCAGAGTGTCCCATCACCACCCCCTTACATCAGAGTGTCCCATCACCAGCCCCTTACATCAGAGTGTCCCATCACCAACCCTCTTACATCAGAGTGTCCCATCACCACCCCCTTACATCAGAGTGTCACATCACCACCCCCTTACATCAGAGTGTCCCATCACCAGCCCCCTTACATCAGAGTGTCCCATCACCAGCCCCTTACATCAGAGTGTCCCATCACCAGCCCCCTTACATCAGAGTGTCCCATCACCACCCCCTTACATCAGAGTGTCCCATCACCACCCCCTTACATCAGAGTGTCCCATCACCAGCCCCCTTACATCAGAGTGTCCCATCACCACCCCCTTACATCAGAGTGTCCCATCACCACCCCCTTACATCAGAGTGTCCCATCACCAGCCCCCTTACATCAGAGTGTCCCATCACCAGCCCCCTTACATCAGAGTGTCCCATCACCACCCCCTTACATCAGAGTGTCCCATCACCACCCCCTTACATCAGAGTGTCCCATCACCACCCCTTACATCAGAGTGTCCCATCACCACCCCCTTACATCAGAGTGTCCCATCACCACCCCCTTACATCAGAGTGTCCCATCACCATCCCCTTACATCAGAGTGTCCCATCACCACCCCCTTACATCAGAGTGTCCCATCACCACCCCCTTACATCAGAGTGTCCCATCACCACCCCTTACATCAGAGTGTCCCATCACCAGCCCCCTTACATCAGAGTGTCCCATCACCAGCCCCCTTACATCAGAGTGTCCCATCACCACCCCCCTTACATCAGAGTGGCCCACTGAGCCATCGGCTCACCGAGAAACTCCCGGTAGTCCCAATGGCCAGTACATGTCTGCCATTAGATCTGAAGACTCTGAGGTCGGAATATGTGTGAAAGCCTCACCATCAATGATGAAAGGAGAAATAGTAATTGGATCATTTAGAAAAATAATAAAGTTTGGTTCCTGACATTTTCTTCCTATTTTTTTATGTGGGGAAATGTCTGTATAGTAGGTAGGTGACAGTAGGTGACAGTAGGTGACAGTAGGTGGTCAGATATGTCATAGAATGCCTGGGTCACCCCATATGGCCAATGTTCTTCCAGGATCTCTGGTCACCATTATAGCCCCTACTGGACCTGAAAACTCAAAATATCTGTGGAATCCTCACCATAAATGATGAAAGGAGATTCAATCATTCGGATTTCTGATGTATTTCCCACAGATTTATGTCTGTCCATGTGTAGGTGACAGTAGATGACCGGATACGTCACAGAAAGGCTCGATAACCCTCTATGGCCAATGTTCCTCTATAGTCACCATTATGGTTCCTATTAGATCTGAAGGCTCTGAGGTTGGAATATCTGTGGATTCCTCGCCATCAACGTTTGAAGGGAGAAATCGTGATTTCATAATTCGGTTTCCTGATGTATTTCCCACAGATCTTTGTTCGGAAATGTCTGTACAAACGGAGGGGGCCAGATACTTCACCAATTGGCTAGATTATTACCCTGGCTGGCCAATGTTCTTCTATGGTCACCATTATGGTCCATATTAGATCTGAAGACTCTGAGGTTGGAATGTGTGTGGGAAGCCTCGCCATCAATGATTAAGGTGGACAAAAGTCATTCTTTCTATTTTTTTATGTGGGGAAATGTCTGTATATATGTAGGTGACAGTAGGTGACAGTAGGTGGCCATATACCTCACAGAATGGCTGGACCAAGCCGTATTCCCAATGTTCTTCTATGCTCTATGGTAGTGATGGGGAACCTTGGCACCCCAGATGTTTTGGAACTACACTTCCCATGATTCTCACCTACACTACAGAGTGCATGAGCATCATGGGAAATGTAGTTCCAAAACATCTGGGGTGCCGAGGTTCCCCATCACTGCTCTATGGTCACCATTATTGCCCATAATAGAGGTGAAGACTCCGAGGTCTTCTTATCTATGGAAGCCTCTCCATCAAGGAGCTGAGATTTTATGGAAAGATCCACCATACATGGTGAGATCCCCGATAATGGAAGATACAACCCAGCCATAGCTACTAGGAGAGGAGTATGAAGACTGGACTGCTCATTGCTTCATTAAAATGCCAACCAGGCTGTCCATCGTGCTTCTGTTTTAGATCTAGTTCTGACTTCACTGGGTGCATGCTTGTTCTCCATCAATGACCCAACAAGTAATGAAGCCAGAGGCAGCCAAGTGTCCTCTCCAGAGGATGATCACCTATGGTGGCGTCCATATTTACCACAGCAAATTTCCAGCAAAAAGTCCCCGGAAAACATTAAAGTGTCCTCATCTCCTCTTACCCGGATCCGGGAGCGTGTGGTGGTCCTCCGTCATGGCGTCCTTGTAGAGATCCTTCTAAATACTCCCACTCCTCCATGGAGAAATAGACAGTGACATCCTGACACCTTATAGGAACCTGACACACACAATGATACAGTCACCATCCAGACACATCCCTTGTCTGTTACTGGATAATGTCCCACAATTCCCAGAATCCTCCTCACCTCTCCTGTCAGGATCTTCTCTGGTGACCATCAGACTCCATACTCATCCATTGCTTCCTTCCTGTGTAATGAAAGACTCTGAGCCAATCAGACACACCCTCCATGCAGACGTCTCCCTCTGCTATATATAGATAAGCCGTCCGACTAACACTCCCTCCCCTCCCCCACCAGCTCTGTGTATTATTAATAGAGATAAGAGTGATGTCATGTGACCTCCCAGAATCCTCCTCACCTCTCCGGTCAGGTCTGTGTTTTATTAATAGAGATAAGAGTGATGTCATGTGACCCCCCAGAATCCTCCTCACCTCTCCGGTCAGGTCTGTGTTTTATTAATGGAGATAAGAGTGATGTCATGTGACCTCCCAGAATCCTCCTCACCTCTCCGGTCAGGTCTGTGTTTTATTAATAGAGATAAGAGTGATGTCATGTGACCTCCCAGAATCCTCCTCACCTCTCCGGTCAGGTCTGTGTTTTATTAATAGAGATAAGAGTGACGTCATGTGACCTCCCAGAATCCCCCTCACCTCTCCGGTCAGGTCTGTGTTTTATTAATAGAGATAAGAGTGATGTCATGTGACCCCCCAGAATCCTCCTCACCTCTCCGGTCAGGTCTGTGTTTTATTAATAGAGATAAGAGTGATGTCATGTGACCTCCCAGAATCCCCCTCACCTCTCCGGTCAGGTCTGTGTTTTATTAATAGAGATAAGAGTGATGTCATGTGACCCCCCAGAATCCTCCTCACCTCTCCGGTCAGGTCTGTGTTTTATTAATAGAGATAAGAGAGATGTCATGTGACCTCCCAGAATCCTCCTCACCTCTCCGGTCAGGTCTGTGTTTTATTAATAGAGATGAGAGTGATGTCATGTGACCTCCCAGAATCCTCCTCACCTCTCCGGTCAGGTCTGTGTATTATTAATAGAGATGAGAGAGATGTCATGTGACCTCCCAGAATCCTCCTCACCTCTCCGGTCAGGTCTGTGTTTTATTAATAGAGATGAGAGTGATGTCATGTGACCTCCCAGAATCCTCCTCACCTCTCCGGTCAGGTCTGTGTTTTATTAATAGAGATAAGAGTGATGTCATGTGACCTCCCAGAATCCTCCTCACCTCTCCAGTCAGGTCTGTGTATTATTAATAGAGATAAGAGAGATGTCATGTGACCTCCCAGAATCCTCCTCACCTCTCCGGTCAGGTCTGTGTTTTATTAATAGAGATGAGAGTGATGTCATGTGACCTCCCAGAATCCTCCTCACCTCTCCGGTCAGGTCTGTGTTTTATTAATAGAGATAAGATTGATGTCATGTGACCTCCCAGAATCCTCCTCACCTCTCCGGTCATGTCTGTGTTTTATTAATAGAGATAAGAGTGATGTCATGTGACCTCCCAGAATCCTCCTCACCTCTCCGGTCAGGTCTGTGTTTTATTAATAGAGATAAGAGTGATGTCATGTGACCTCCCAGAATCCTCCTCACCTCTCCGGTCAGGTCTGTGTTTTATTAATAGAGATAAGAGTGATGTCATGTGACCTCCCAGAATCCTCCTCACCTCTCCGGTCAGCAGTCCAGTGGTGAACGGACATTCTGTGCCTCCACCTAGTAAAGATAACGTTGGTGGTTGGGCAGCCTGGGACTTGTGGTTCTCCGGCGGTCTCACTTCCTGGATTTGTGTTCCATTCCTCTGGTCGGGTCTGCTGTGATCGGCGCTCTATTATTCAGCCTTCCTCGCACTGTTGGCCCCCTAGAGGTCGGATTCTCCCAGAGGATTGTGGGAAACAGATCGTTATTGCAACATTGTATCACCCTATATTACATCACACCCCATCCGAGGGGAGACCCCTCCCACACAGCAGCCAATCAGAGCCCAGCTTAGGCTGGCACAGATCAGAGACGTGGCACATCGAGCGCTTCCGACGCTTCGTCCAATTCTCTTCACATTTCTCCTTTTCAGTCAATTCTCCAGAATGTTTTATTACTTTTTTTTATTCGCACAGGAAAAGTGGCTTGTCATTGGACCAGCTGTGGGTGGCTCCACCCAGTGACTGCAAGGATACGCCCCCTACGCAGAATATAAAAGTTATATTTGTCTAATTTTAGTTGTTTTATTTTTTTTATTATACTTTTATTTTATTTTTGAATGGTTTATTGTTGCTGTTTTTTTTTTGTTGAATTCTTTTTATTTAACCTGTAGATATACCGCAGGCAGGTGGCACAGCGACACCCCCCCCCCCCCCCCCCATGTCCTTCCTGGTTTGGGTGGCGCGCATGCCCGCTACTGACCCCTGCTGGGATTGGGCACAACGCCAGTTTAGGCAGCAGATTTCAGCCAACGATTTTGTCTGAAACCTGCCGATCGGCTGCGTCCAATCACAGCACAGAGTACAGCGATCTGGCTGTTTCTTCTCCTCCCCAAAAAGCAGGGAGAAAAAACAGCCGGATCAGAAAGTAAAATCAGCACACATTACATTGTATTATTATTTTATGTTTCATTTCAGTCTCATACATTCTAACAAGTCTGTGAACTTTATTTGTTTGGTTTTTTCTATGATTCAGAATTTCCTATTTTCTTTCTGCCCCCCCGTGGGCGGAGTTGGGTTGTGGTGGGGGGTACGGTTAAGTGGGTGTGTCCTTACCAGGAGCCTTCAAATAAAACGTAGATGACTTGGCCGGTTTGGCAGGCAGGTAAGTAGGCGGCGGGAAGGATGCAGATTCCACGCACAGCCCCCCCCCCCCATTATATCCGGTCAGTATCTTATATAAGGATTCTGGGGGAGTCTTCCTTTTACTCCTGGAGGATGGGGGATGGGAGGGGGGGCAGGTTTCCTGGGTTCCTTAGTGGCAAACATGCCCCTCACATCATGTGACTCACGGGGGGGCTTGTTTTCATCAGTCGCCTCATCCTTATATCAATAACATAGAAATGAACCCAACAACTTGCCCCTCATCGGGGGCTATTCAGAAAAACAATCACCTTCGTCCTGTGTGCGAATTGGGCACAAAACGAATGTCCTTTAGGCTCTTTCCTTTTCTGGACAAACATTGTTTTATTATGGGCCCTAGTAAAATACACATTATGACCACTAGATGGAGCGGAGGAGCACAGGAAATGCATTAGCGTTGTCTTGTATCTCTCCTTACAAAGGCTTGAGCGAATCAGCAAACAGAATAGAATTGTTACATTGTTACAAAGACGTATTTATTTCCTAAGCTCCTCGGCTCCATCTAGTGGCCATTGTGCAGTTTTTTTTACTGCTGTCTGTAATAAAGGAACATTCACTCAGAAGTGCAAAAAGACCGATTCCCACAGAACGATTGTACATGAACATTCGCTGGACGAATGGCTACGGCAATTTAATATGAGTGGACCTCTTATGTCCTCCCTAATTCTGATAAAAGTCTGTGAAGATCCCACTCAGCGAAATGTTCCTGGGGGTCCCTCCAATGTTGTAACCGGCCCATAGGGCTGGACCCCCCCTAGATACTTCGTCTATTTCTGGGGCCCTCAATACCCAAGGGCCCGCAGTTCTATACATAGCAGCCAGAGCTCTCTGCCCCATCCCATTGGCCTCTCATCTCACAACTGGAGGGCCAGTGGGGGGCGACCACCATGCCAGCCGTGGTTGGTTAATAAACACCCCGGGGGTTGGGAGTTCCAGAGGAGCCTCCCGAGAGATGATCACTGACTGAGCTCGCTGCAGCAAGACGGGCATCAAAGGCCATGAGAAGCGAGGGGGTTGTGAGCGAGGAGGAGGAGGAGGAGGAGGAGGTCACCATGAGAGGATAAGAAGTCCTGTATGACCCGAGAGGTATAGATGGAGAAGGGAAAGACCGACCTGACTGAAAAGATCCCAAACCTCACCCTGGAGATCATCTACCTGCTGACCGGAGAGGTGAGGAGGATTCTGGGAGGTCACATGACATCACTCTTATCTCTATTAATAAAACACAGACCTGACCGGAGAGGTGAGGAGGATTCTGGGAGGTCACATGACATCACTCTTATCTCTATTAATAAAACACAGACCTGACCGGAGAGGTGAGGAGGATTCTGGGAGGTCACATGACATCACTCTTATCTCTATTAATAAAACACAGACCTGACCGGAGAGGTGAGGAGGATTCTGGGAGGAGGTCACATGACATCACTCTTATCTCTATTAATAAAACACAGAGCTGACCGGAGAGGTGAGGAGGATTCTGGGAGGTCACATGACGTCACTCTTATCTCTATTAATAAAACACAGACCTGACCGGAGAGGTGAGGAGGATTCTGGGAGGTCACATGACGTCACTCTTATCTCTATTAATAAAACTCAGACCTGACCGGAGAGGTGAGGAGGATTCTGGGAGGTCACATGACATCACTCTTATCTCTATTAATAAAACACAGACCTGACCGGAGAGGTGAGGAGGATTCTGGGAGGTCACATGACGTCACTCTTATCTCTATTAATAAAACTCAGACCTGACCGGAGAGGTGAGGAGGATTCTGGGAGGTCACATGACATCACTCTTATCTCTATTAATAAAACACAGACCTGACCGGAGAGGTGAGGAGGATTCTGGGAGGTCACATGACATCACTCTTATCTCTATTAATAAAACACAGACCTGACCGGAGAGGTGAGGAGGATTCTGGGAGGTCACATGACATCACTCTTATCTCTATTAATAAAACACAGACCTGACCGGAGAGGTGAGGAGGATTCTGGGAGGTCACATGACGTCACTCTTATCTCTATTAATAAAACTCAGACCTGACCGGAGAGGTGAGGAGGATTCTGGGAGGTCACATGACATCACTCTTATCTCTATTAATAAAACACAGACCTGACCGGAGAGGTGAGGAGGATTCTGGGAGGTCACATGACATCACTCTTATCTCTATTAATAAAACACAGACCTGACCGGAGAGGTGAGGAGGATTCTGGGAGGAGATCACATGACATCACTCTTATCTCTATTCCTCCTCACCTCTCCGGTCAGGTCTGTGTGTCTCAGTCAGTGATCATCTCTCAGGAGGCTCCTCTGGAACTCCCAACCCCCGGGGTGTTTATTAACCAACCACGGCTGGCATGGTGGTCGCCCCCCCACTGGCCCTCCAGTTGTGAGATGAGAGGCCAATGGGATGGGGCAGAGAGCTCTGGCTGCTATGTATAGAACTGCGGGCCCCTGGGTAGACATGGAGCTCCTAGTGTGGTGTATCTCCCCCCCCCCCCCCTCTGGGTAGACATGGTGCGCCTAGTGTGGTGTATCCCCCCCTGGGTAGACATGGAGCTCCTAGTGTGGTGTATGCCCCCCCCCCCCCTGGGTAGACATGGTGCTCCTAGCGTGGTGTATCCCCCCCCCCCTGGGTAGACATGGTGCTCCTAGCGTGGTGTATCCCCCCCCGGGTAGACATGGTGCTCCTAGTGTGGTGTATGCCCCCCCCTGGGTAGACATGGTGCTCCTAGTGTGGTGTATGCCCCCCCTGGGTAGACATGGTGCTCCTAGTGTGGTGTATCCCCCCCCCTGGGTGTAGACATGGAGCTCCTAGTGTGGTGTATCCCCCTGGGTAGACATGGAGCTCCTAGCGTGGTGTATCCCCCCTGGGTAGACATGGTGCTCCTAGCGTGGTGTATCCCCCCTGGGTAGACATGGTGCTCCTAGCGTGGTGTATCCCCCCTGGGTAGACATGGTGCTCCTAGTGTGGTGTATCTCCCCCCCCCCCCCCCCCCCCCCGGGTAGACATGGTGCGCCTAGTGTGGTGTATCCCCCCCTGGGTAGACATGGAGCTCCTAGTGTGGTGTATCCCCCCCTGGGTAGACATGGTGCTCCTAGCGTGGTGTATCCCCCCTGGGTAGACATGGTGCTCCTAGTGTGGTGTATCCCCCCCCCCCCTGGGTAGACATGGAGCTCCTAGTGTGGTGTATCCCCCTGGGTGTAGACATGGAGCTCCTAGTGTGGTGTATCCCCCTGGGTGTAGACATGGAGCTCCTAGTGTGGTGTATCCCCCTGGGTGTAGACATGGAGTCTACACCCAGGGGGATACATCACGCTAGGAGCACCATGTCTACCCAGGGGGATACACCACGCTAGGAGCTCCATGTCTACCCAGGGGGATACACCACGCTAGGAGCTCCATGTCTACCCAGGGGGATACACCACGCTAGAAGCTCCATGTCTACCCAGGGGGATACACCACGCTAGAAGCTCCATGTCTACCCAGGGGGATACACCATGCTAGAAGCTCCATGTCTACCCAGGGGGATACACCACACTAGGAGCTCCATGTCTACACCCAGGGGGATACACCACACTAGGAGCTCCATGTCTACCCAGGGGGATACATCACACTAGGAGCTCCATGTCTACCCAGGGGGGGGGGGGATACATCACACTAGGAGCTCCATGTCTACCCAGGGGGGGGGGGGGGATACACCACACTAGGAGCACCATGTCTACCCAGGGGGGGGGGGGGATACACCACACTAGGAGCACCATGTCTACCCAGGGGGGATACACCACACTAGGAGCACCATGTCTACCCAGGGGGATACACCACACTAGGAGCTCCATGTCTACCCAGGGGGGATACACCACACTAGGAGCTCCATGTCTACCCAGGGGGGATACACCACACTAGGAGCACCATGTCTACCTAGGGGGATACACCACGCTAGGAGCTCCATGTCTACACCCAGGGGGATACACCACACTAGGAGCACCATGTCTACCCAGGGGGATACACCACACTAGGAGCTCCATGTCTACCCAGGGGGGATACACTACACTAGGAGCTCCATGTCTACCCAGGGGGATACACCACACTAGGAGCTCCATGTCTACCCAGGGGGGATACACCACACTAGGAGCACCATGTCTACCCAGGGGGATACACCACACTAGGAGCTCCATGTGTACACCCAGGGGGATACACCACACTAGGAGCACCATGTCTACCCAGGGGGATACACCACACTAGGAGCACCATGTCTACCCAGGGGGATACACCACGCTAGGAGCTCCATGTCTACACCCAGGGGGATACACCACACTAGGAGCTCCATGTCTACCCAGGGGGATACACCACACTAGGAGCTCCATGTCTACACCCAGGGGGATACATCACACTAGGAGCACCATGTCTACCCAGGGGGATACACCACACTAGGAGCTCCATGTGTACACCCAGGGGGATACACCACACTAGGAGCACCATGTCTACCCAGGGGGATACACCACACTAGGAGCACCATGTCTACCCAGGGGGATACACCACACTAGGAGCTCCATGTGTACACCCAGGGGGATACACCACACTAGGAGCACCATGTCTACCCAGGGGGATACACCACGCTAGGAGCTCCATGTCTACACCCAGGGGGATACACCACACTAGGAGCTCCATGTCTACACCCAGGGGGATACATCACACTAGGAGCTCCATGTCTACCCAGGGGGATACATCACACTAGGAGCTCCATGTCTACCCAGGGGGGATACACTACACTAGGAGCTCCATGTCTACCCAGGGAAATACATCACACTAGGAGCTCCATGTCTACCCGGGGGGACACATCACACTAGGAGCTCCATGTCTACCCAGGGGGGGGGGGATACACCACACTAGGAGCTCCATGTCTACCCAGGGGGGGGGGGGGGATACACCACACTAGGAGCTCCATGTCTACCTGGGGGGGGGGGGGGGGGGGGATACACCACACTAGGAGCTCCATGTCTACCCAGGGGAATACATCACACTAGGAGCTCCATGTCTACCCAGGGGGGGATACACCACACTAGGAGCTCCATGTCTACCCAGGGGGGGATACACCACACTAGGAGCTCCATGTCTACCCGGGGGGGGACACATCACACTAGGAGCTCCATGTCTACCCAGGGGGGGGGGATACACCACACTAGGAGCTCCATGTCTACCCGGGGGGGGGGATACACCACACTAGGAGCTCCATGTCTACCCAGGGGGTACACATCACACTAGGAGCTCCATGTCTACCCAGGGGGATACACCACACTAGGAGCTCCATGTCTACCCAGGGGGGGGGGGGGGGGGGGACACATCACACTAGGAGCTCCATGTCTACCCAGGGGGTACACATCACACTAGGAGCTCCATGTCTACCCAGGGGGATACACCACACTAGGAGCTCCATGTCTACCCCGGGGGGGGGGGGGACACATCACACTAGGAGCTCCATGTCTACCCAGGGGGGGGGATACACCACACTAGGAGCTCCATGTCTACCCAGGGGGGGATACACCACACTAGGAGCTCCATGTGTACCCAGGGGGGTAATCACACTAGGAGCTCCATGTCTACCCAGGGGGGTAATCACACTACAAGCTCCATGTCTACCCAGGGGGATACACACCACACTAGGAGCTCCATGTGTACCCAGGGGGGTAATCACACTACAAGCTCCATGTCTACCCAGGGGGATACACACCACACTAGGAGCTCCATGTGTACCCAGGGGGGTAATCACACTAGGAGCTCCATGTCTACCCAGGGGAATACATCACACTAGGAGCTCCATGTCTACCCAGGGGAATACATCACACTAGGAGCTCCATGTCTACCCAGGGGGTACACATCACACTAGGAGCTCCATGTCTACCCAGGGGGACACATACTACAAGCTCCATGTTTGCCCCAGTAGACACATCAAAGTCTGCCCAGGTACACACACACACACACACACTAGGAGCTCCATGTCTGCCCTGGAGGAGATATGGCGAGCTCCAAGTCAGTAAAAAAAAAAATGATAGTTTTTTAACTGGTGTTGGGTTCACATCCAAAAAGGGATTCCAGATTCTAATTGTAAAGAGCTCCTCGACCTACTTAGATTGAGCCCTGAGGTGACCAGGACACCATCCAGAGGGAGTTAAACTGTTGAGTATTCTTATAAAAAAAAAATAAAAAAAATAAAAAAAAAAAAAAAAAAGAAGAACACACATGTCACAGATTAAGGTCCACACATTGCATAGTCATCTTGGAGTGATACACGGACCTCGTGTGACAGATCAGAGGAAATCCTTTTATGGAAATGTTGAAGGACATGTCATAAGAGCGTCACCCTTCAGAAGACACTTGGCAAGGATGGCAGAAAGTAAATCCCCATAGGCTGCAGTAGGTGGCGAGATCTCAAATACGAAAAGAACCCCCTCCCACACACAAAAAATGGAACAAACGTTTGTTACAATAGCGGTGTATGGCCATTTGTAACCTACACGTTTGTAGTACAAGATTACTCTTCATATCCATCCTGGAAATAGTGAGCTTTGTTCCACGAAACGCGTGGGATGGAAGTTCTGGTGTCTCCTCGTCCTTCCTGAGAAGTGTTGATTGTATGAAAACTGAGATGAAATTTCAGGTTGGGGGCTCAGTATTCACATCCCAGAATTCTCTTCCTACTAGACCACAAGATGTCGGTTCTAAACTTTAGATTTACCAAAAAAATAAAAAGCCCCTTCAACTATCCAATCCAAGGAAGTTAGTTTTACAACTATTGGGTTTTCTTTCCAGCTGGATGACGTAGATAATCGGGAGGGTGGAAACATTTCTAACATTGAATCTGGTTTTCGTGACGCCTACATGACAATCATGGGGCACACACTGGGTCATGTGACATCACCAGGGCAAATGACATCATAGCTTTCCAAGACATGTGATATCACTCCATTATATATAGTAACCACTCAGAAATCAGCCATCTTTGCAATCTCTTTATTAGACTTATGGAAACATTTGATACGAAAGAAACCCAAACAATCCAAACCCCAAAGAACTCAACTATAAAAATGAATGCAGGTTGCCATGGGTGACCAATAGTGCAAATAGTGGTGGAAGAACCGTCCAGTGCCAATGCATCTCCTGTAACAGCAGTAATAGAGGCGCTTGGGGGCCCGCGATAAAGGCACTGGGCTGGGGACACATTCTACAAAGCATCAGCCTACAATGCTGGAAATTTTATCTGAAGCCAAAATTAGTATTTCAGTTTTGGATGGAGCAGAGAAGGGTCAGTTAGGTGCTCACTGCAGTCTGTGACCCATCACTTCCTGTCTTATAGGCACAACAGGAAGTGAGCGGAATCCTTGCCGTTGGAAGATTCCCCCTCCGGTCTGGATTTGGTGACATTTTGGATTCCATCACCATCTGTCCCTCCCACCAGCAATGTTTAACATGGGGGGGGGGGGGGGTCCTCAGCAGGGACACTCCCAACTACTCCATCCAAAAATAGTTGGCTCTAGATACCATTATTTTGCATTTTAATAAAACCATTTAATACTGCTGCAAAGGGGGGGGGGGGGAAATGGGGTGAGAAAAATTGTCCTCAGATTGGGTCATTCCACTCATGTGAAGGTTCCATCCCATCCAGACATAGTGCAGTCAGAGTAATCCTAGGAGGGGTGATCACCCATAAGCCAAGGGTCATCCTGAGAGTCTTTGGAGTCCAGCATTGTACAATATAAGGTGCAGTGTGTGGGGGGCGCCAATGAGGACTGAAAGCCGTCACCTGGATGACCTAGAAGATAAAGAAAAGCCCAATTACCAATTCCTTCTGGACACCAACCCCTCATCCCTGGGGGGGGGGGCCACCAAACCACCCATCCCGGGGGGGGGGGGGGGGAGGGGGGAAGGTCCCACCAACCACTCATCCCGGAAGACTCACTGGCTCCACCCCCACTGCTCCTCTTGGGAGGCCCCATCACTTGCCACCCATTGCTCATGCTGGAAGGATCCTGCAGCTCTCCCCACTCAATGCTCATCATAGAAGGACCCACTGCCACCCATTATTCATGGAAGGCCTGCAGCAGCCCCACCCGCCACTCATCCTGGAGGGTTCACCACTGTCATTGTTACTCCAACACCTGCAGAAAGAAATCAAGGCTTGGGGGGGGGGGACAATGAAAACCCCAAAACAAGTTAGAAGGCATCAGGAGATTCCACTTCCCGGCATCCATTCATCATACTGTCAGTGTTGGGTGGAGAGGCTGGACTTGGTCACAAAGGTGGTCTCTGGACCAGACCCCACCCACACATGAAGGTTTTACTGGAAGAGCAGAGCTCTCTCCAATCACATTTCTGATCTATTTGGGCGGAGCCATCCTTTTAGATCCAGGATTACCTTGTATTGGAGGTAATCCTTGTATTGTATTACCTTGTATCCTCCGGGACGTCCAACTCACTCTTGTTTCTTGTATTTGATGTAGATGAATAGTCCATCCTGGGTACTACAAGGAAAGACAAAGGTTCAGTATGGGGGTGGTGCACCCGGATTGGGAAGGCCTCCACTGTGGGCGGAGTGCTAGGACCTACCTGGAGGTGGTCACCCCCAGCCTAAAGACTTACCTGCTCTTCTCCACAGTGATGGACGGGTGCTTGAATTTTGCCAACATAGAGTCCAGATCTGTCGGGGGCTCTTCAACCTCACTTGTTACTTCCAACTCCTTCAGAGAGCGGTTTGTATTAATGACGGCCATGACTTCCTCAGCGCAGGATGCGGTCAGCTCACAATATCCCACCCTGTACAGGAGGAATAGGAGATAAATATGGGGGAGTTCTACTGGAGACACCTCCAGGTTACCATGGGTTACAATGGAGCATTCACCTGAATGTCTGCAGTGTACAGCCGGGGTTCCGGAGCGCCTCACATAGCGGCTTCACTCCGGTGTCCGTGAATCTATTTCCTGCCAGATCCAGTTTGGTGAGAGATCGGCTGGTGGTGATCACAGAGGAGAGATCTTCCAGGGAGGAGGAGGACAGGTCACATCCGTACAGACTGAGGAGGAAACCATAGAGAGTCAGATTTATGCCGGACATTCATATAAAACCTGAACAGAGCAAAAGAGGAGCCACCTGTAAGGGCCCTGGGGGGAGGGGGGCTACAGCAAGACCACCAACCCAAGGGCCCCACCACAAACCAAAGAATTTCTCTAAAGACTAGGCCAGGGCCACCTGTAAGAACCCAGACCAGGGAAGGCGCTCCTCCCACTGCTCATGATCGACACACCCCCCCCCCCCCCCCCCATTTATTACGATGGGTACGCAGACTGAATGAATGGGGCTACTGTTGTAAAGCACTGCGTAAACTGTTGGCACTATATAAATCCTGTATAATAATAATACTGAGCATGTGCACTGAGGAGCACCGGATGGGAAGATTGTGGTAGTTTTCAAGGTGGTCTGCACTCAGGGAGGGGGAGGGGTGGGGGGGGTATTGCATGGAAAACATATACAGAGTTTAGTTGTCTATCATATAGTGTATAGAAGTCTCACTCCAGCTCCTGCAGGGTACAGCCCGGGTCTCTGAGCCCTTCACACAGAATTTTCACTCCAGAATCCTCCAGACTATTCCAGGTGAGGCTCAGTTTGGTCAGAGATCGGTTGGTGAGGAGGACTGAGCGGAGGTCCTCACAGGACGCCTGGGTCAGCTCACAGGAAGATAATCTGTAAAGAGAACCCGTATGAGAACTTCTACCCAATCACCTCCCGGACCTGGCGCTAGATTGGCAGACCATTGGCCAAATCCTTACATCAGCTCCTGCATGGTACAGCTCGGGTCACTCAGCCCTTTACAGAGGAGCTTCACTCCGGAGTCGCCAAGGTTGTTGTCCCTCACATTCAGGCTGGTGAGGGTCCGGTTTTTAAGGATAACCGATTGTAGATCCTCACAGGACACGCTGGTGAGTTTTGCCTCAAACAACCTGCAGAGATGAAACAAGACCATGTGATCAGCCCCATCAGACCATGTGACCAGGATTGCCAGACAACGTTCAGTCTGCTCACCATTGGTGAGAAACATAGGAGGCCTTACACCATCATTCTGGGATTGGTTGGTGTATAGAAGGGAGGAAATGAACTAAAATGACCAAGTTTGGGTTCGGTGGTCACCTGCCCAGAAGGTGTACAAGGTACATGACCACCCTGAGAAATGCTGAGGATGTCCACCATTTCAAGTGGTACATACACCACACCTTCCTCCACCCACTTCACCTTTCTCCCTCACCTTCCGCCACCCAACACCCACCTCACCTTCCGCCACCCAACACCCACCTCACCTTCCGCCACCCAACACCCACCTCACCTTCCGCCACCCACCTCACCTTCCGCCACCCACCTCACCTTCCGCCACCCACCTCACCTTCCGCCACCCACCTCACCTTCCGCCACCCACCTCACCTTCCGCCACCCACCTCACCTTCCGCCACCCAACACCCCCCTCACCTTCCGCCACCCAACACCCCCCTCACCTTCCGCCACCCAACACCCACCTCACCTTCCGCCACCCAACACCCACCTCACCTTCCGCCACCCACCTCACCTTCCGCCACCCAACACCCCCCTCACCTTCCGCCACCCAACACCCACCTCACCTTCCGCCACCCAACACCCACCTCACCTTCCGCCACCCAACACCCCCCTCACCTTCCGCCACCCAACACCCACCTCACCTTCCGCCACCCAACACCCACCTCACCTTCCGCCACCCAACACGTGCATTAGAACAATTCTCTCAGCCCATAAGACCATGTACCCATCAGACCAAACATGGTGGCCTTCATGCATACTGGGTTGGAGAGGCTCCTTCACTTGGGACAGAAATATCTAACAATCTCTTGAAAAATCTAAATTCCCCTTTTCTAGTGGATAGAAGACACAAGTACCCAAAAGACAGAATGTGTGATGTACTCTATACAGGGTGGGCTCGTTTCTGGACTGTCTGGTGGACTTCGCTGTCCCAGCAAAGCATTGTCTGGCTGTGGATTAGCTTACTGGCAATTAGATCACTGTTGGCAGTTCATTAGATGTGCTGATTGTTTACAGTTTGCATTGTTTAGGATAATGTGATCAGGCCCTTACCTGATTCTTTGTGCTTTACAATAAAGTCAGTTCCAGTTTGCACCCAAGATAGTGTCGTCCAGTTCTTGGGTGCTCAGCGATAATACCTGGTTCCAAAGTGGAGAAAGCTGCATCTTGGTGGAGGCAGTCAGGTAGTCTGTCAGACCACCCCCATACAGTGTACCCATCAGACACCCCCCCCCCACCCCCCTCTATACAATGTACCCATCAGACCCCCCATACAGTGTACCCATCAGACCTCCCCCCATACAATGTACCCATCAGACCTCCCCCTCCCCCCCCCCATACAATGTACCCATCAGACCTCCCCCACCCCCCATACAATGTACCCATCAGAACTTACACCAGCTCCTTCAGAGTGCAGCCCGGCTGGCGGAGCGCCTCACACAGCAGCTTGGCCCCGGAGTCCTGGAGGCTGCAATCTCTCAGATATAAGGTGGTGAGCGATCGATTGGTCATCAGAGCAGAGCGCAGGAAGTCCCCGCAGGCCGGAGTCAGCTCACAGAATTCCATCCTGGAGGAGAGGACAAGTCCGGTCAGAACTTGGTAAATCTAGGCAGAGTCCTTACAGCCTAATAAACACTTCTAGAAGGTAAGGAGGGGGGGGGGGGGGGGGGGGGAGGAGCGGCAGAGGAGATGGGGAGAGGTTGGAATAGATCTGGTTTGTTGCCGTCAATTCCTGTTAGAATAAATAAGGAAAACCCAATAGTGAGTTGTCGCCAGAACAGGAATGGAAGGAAATCTTCCAAGATTGACACCTGTTCTGGTGACAACCGTCTGAGGAAGTTCCCCATCACTTGGGATTCTCTTCCTGCCGTGTCTACAGGACAGGAAATTAATGCAGATCTCCAAGAGGGGACACGGCCCTTCTAGTATTTCTATTATAGGAGATGAAGTCTTCCCAGAATGGGAATCTACAAACCCAACAACTCCACTTCTCATTACTGGAGGTGGGTGGATCTGCTCATGGGGCTTTTACTGAGAATTAATGTATGAAGACATGAGAGCAACAAGTCAGCCCGGCCATACACAATGTGATTAGTAAGGATGTTCCTCTTTGGACCCAAGTAGCGCTATCTCTGTCCAGACAAGCACCATGTCTACTGTGCTCAAATGAAGGCCTCACCCTCCTTAGGGAGGGTATGATCCGAGAAGGAGGAGAAGATCCCAGCGGGTCCTGGCACTCGGATGTGTGACATACATGGACACCAGTGATGAGGCGCCCAGTCACAGGTTTATCTTATCAGAACATTTCATTATTCAGAAACTTGCATGCCAAACATGACCTGATATTTCATGCAAAGACACCAAACATTTGTCAGATCCAGCTGAACATCTCTGCAGATCCTTCACTCTAGTATAAAGACGGAGGACTCACCTCCCACAGAGTACAGCCCGGATCCTTCCCTCCATTATAAATATGACGGAGGACTCACCTCAGCTCCTGTAGGGTACAGCCCGGATCCTCCCCTCCATTATAAATATGACGGAGGACTCACCTCAGCTCCTGTAGGGTACAGCCCGGATCCTCCCCTCCATTATAAATATGACGGAGGACTCACCTCAGCTCCTGTAGGGTACAACCCGGATCCTTCCCTCCATTATAAATATGACGGAGGACTCACCTCAGCTCCTGTAGGGTACAGCCCAGATCCTCCCCTCCATTATAAATATGACGGAGGACTCACCTCAGCTCCTGTAGGGTACAACCCGGATCCTTCAGCCCCTCACATAGAAATTTCACTCCGTCGTCCTCAATTTTATTCAGTGCCAGATCCAACTTGTGCAGAGAGCGGTTCTCTTTAAGGGCGGAGCCAAGGATCTCACAGCCTATGGCGGCCAAGTTGCAGTCATCAAGCCTGCAGATAAAAATCAGAGATTGGGAATCTGGGATCCAGCGTGTTTAGACTGGACCAAATGAACATGTCAAAGCACAGGGAGAGGAGACAAACAAACATGCAGCAATGAGGACACCTCCTTACCACCGACAGTTTCTGAGATGGAGGCAAAAAAAATATAAAAATAAATAAAAGTAAAGCCAACCCCCCCCATTATCAGCAACCAAGCTCATTTCCATCTGGTGGAGCCTTCCCAGAAGAGTAGAGGCAATTACTGACGCAGAGGGAGGACCAGCCTTGGGTGATGGACAGGTAGACATCCAGACGCTTTGTCATTGGCCAGCCTAATGCACAGCTCTTACTTGTGATCACAACATCTGATGGTGATAAAGCAATAAATTGTCCCTCACAAATTGAATAGAAGTAAAAAAATAAAGTTTGTCCAATATTTGTGTTTTTAGCGTCACCCGGGTCTGTTCACAACTGTCCAATACCTTCTAGAATACTTACGACAGTTCCCGCAGGGTACAGCCCGGCTGGCGCAGACCATCGCAGATGATTTTCAAAGCGGAGTCCTCCAGAGTGTGGTGACTTATGACAAGTTTGGTGAGCGATCGGCTGGAAGAAATAAGAGAACGAAGATCCTCGAAGAAGGACGGGGCGACCACACAAACATGGAACCTGCGAGGAGAGCACAAGCTTTAAATAAAAATAAAGAGTTCCAAGGCCATAGAAAAAAGTCAAACTCTGAACAAAATTACTATTCTGCTCCTTTCCTTCCTAAAGGAGAAGGCTTGACCACCCAAGACCTGGTGATTCCTATAGTCCCAGCTCACTCAATGGTCCTATGTAGTGACTAGAGTCTCTAGACTGTAGACATGGGGGGGAAATAGCCCATGAAAGAAAGGGGCAACTATCAAAGGGGCAACTATCAAAGGGGCAACTATCAAAGGGGCAACTATCAAAGGGGCAACTATCAAAGGGGCAACTATCAAAGGGGCAACTATCAAAGGGGCAACTATCAAAGGGGCAACTATCAAAGGGGCAACTATCAAAGGGGCAACTATCAAAGGGGCAACTATCAAAGGGGCAACTATCAAAGGGGCAACTATCAAAGGGGCAACTATCAAAGGGGCAACTATCAAAGGGGCAACTATCAAAGGGGCAACTATCAAAGCCCAAACTTCTGGTGGGAGGCCGTATACTCCAGAAGTCTGCATGTCCACCAGTGAAGGAACTTAGAGGGATTCCACCAAAAAAATAATATAAATATTAAAAGCCAGCATCTATAAATACTACAGCTGCTGACTTAATAAATGGACACTCACCTGTCCCAGGTTCCAGCGATGCCGGCAGCCGATGCCGATCGATCTCTCGGCTGCTGCCGCCACCATTCTAGGTGAGGGAATCAGGAAGTGAAGCGAATCGGCTTCACTTCCCGGCTCCCTACTGCGCATGCGCGAGTCGCACAGCGCAATAGGAAATCTCCGCGCTGTCACTGGGACCCGTGTGTGTCCCAGCAGACAGCGCGGCAGGACAGGAAATGGCGTAGACTCCCGCGGGAGTCTATGCCCGGAAGTGGGTGTAAATACCTGTCTTTGACAGGTATCTCCACCCCCCTCCCCCCTGAAAGGTGTCAATTGTGACACCGGAGGGGGGGGGGGGGGGGGAGGGATCCGATCAGCGGAGTTTCCACTTTAGGGTGGAATCCCAATTTAAGATAATGAGCTCTTCTAAAAATCTGAAGGACACGACTGCCCCAAGGAGGTTCAAACCTAGGTCACCAGACCAGAGATGAGGAGGACACAAACTTACTCCAGTTCTTGGATCTTGCTGTCTGGGTTGGACAGCCAGGAAGCTTTTCCACCGGTCTCAAAGTCCTCGGCAAAGCCGCACCGTGTAAAGCTGAAAAATATAAATCATCTTTTTACAGGACACTTTTCAAGCCAGGAGCTCTACCTTCAAATATATTTGTTAAAGGGTCAAAAAGCAGTTAGACAATGAGGTCTCATGGATGGAGAGCGCCAAGATACATGAACTGCGATCAGAGCCCAAACTTCGGAGAACCTCAATGGACACTGGATTAGGTCCAGCATTGGAGAAAGCCATGATATTACAGAGGAGGCCCATACACAGAATGCCCAGGGTACCAGTAGTCAGGATAGCCTGGCTCCTATGATGACCATTCTGGAAGGGTTTCCCCATACCAGATGGTTCAGTGGCTGAAGGCAGTTCAAGGAAGCTTAGTTTGAATACCAAACTTTGTTAACTACTGAGGCCTTAAAATTAAACACAAAGCTATAATATGCCTCAGACTAGGAAAGCCAAAATCCAGCATGAAGACTTGGCCTCAAGAAAGGGAAGATAAACGTGTTTTGTACGACGGAAAACATTCCCGATTCCCCACATCTTGTAGGACATCATGGACAGATGTTACTTTGGAGTAAACAGACTAGACGGGTTAATACTTACGAAAGCTTTGAAGATCCATGGAAGAAGGGGGACAGCGATTCCAAGTCTTTGGGTCGCATCAGGTGATCCTCCAGGCGGATGGAGACAAAGCTCGCCCGATCTGCCAGACAATACAACATCTCCCGAATATGAACATTCTCCATGAATGAGCTGTAAAAACACGACTGGAACAGCAGGTCGGGGGCACTGAACGCTCGGCTACGCAACGCCTCGTCCTGAGCTTCGTAGAAGCAGGTTAGTGCATCAGGACAGAATTCAGAGGGTTTTCCGGCTGTCAGCCATTTTTCCATGGCCGGTTTGGCTCTTAAAGAAACGCTGGACCCAACGACATCTGCAAGGTCCTTCAACTGCTTATTATTGAGGAGGCCAAAGAGGAACTTTATGGTTGAGCTCAAGTATGGCTGATGTTCCGACTGATAAAACAGGGATCTTCCACTGCAGACTCTTGGGAGGAATGTATCTCCATTTACCCCTTTGGTCTCTTTAACCTCAGCATCTTCTCCCAGCACATAATACAAAGCAGCAAAGAATTCCTGAACACTCAGGTGAATGAAGCTGTAGTTGGTTGGGTCTTCCACATTCTTCTGGAAAATGCTGTCATTTGGGAAAACAGAAGCCACCTCTGATATAGTCAGTCCATTCCTTCCAAGATCCTCCTCATCAAACAAGCTTCTCCGATCCAGGATCCCATCATTGGCCAATGCACAGAGGTTCTTCAGACACTGGAGTATTGGCTGGGTGCTGCCTGGATTGATGAGGAAGCTTCTGAGATAAGACAGATACACGGAGGTGAGAGTTTTACAGTTTGCTGAGCTAAGCTCATCCTTCATTCCCACCTTCAGGATCCTACAGACAAGCCAACAGGTCAAAGGGACCGAACTCAAACCCAACAGAACTTGGTTTTCTTTTAGTACCGACACAGCCTGCTCTGCCTGATCTTTACTGTTAAAGAAATGATGGAAATTTTTCTCAAGATCTCCCTCCGAAAACCCCAGAAGTTCTACAGAAGAAGAGGAGCGAGCGAAGTCCTTCATCTTCTTGAGGGACATGGATCTGGTTGTGAGAAGTAGTGAGGAGTCGCTGAGGATCTCTTTGCTCAATAGGCATCTTAGAAGAGTTTCTTTGTGGGTCTCCTCGAAGGGGTCTTCATAGTCCTCATTATCATCATCTTCCAGGGTCCACCTCAACTCATCAAACCCATCAAGAATGATCAGAACCTTGGAAGGATCATTGAGAGCCGACTTGATCAGATTCTCCGAGAACTGCAGCTTGGTGCTTTTGGTCACAAGTCCTTCAATGTTGATATTGCCGGTAATCTTGTTTATTTGTCTGCCGCTCAGATAGAACACAAAGTGAAACTGGTCGGCGTAGAGCTTTCCAGAGGCCCAGTCCAGCATGATCCTCTGTGTGGTCAGAGTTTTACCGATTCCAGGAGGACCCACCAACACCAGAGTCTTGGGGGCAAATCCGCTGCCATCAGGGACAAACAGGTCCTGGACACCGGATGGGGAATATCGCTCCGAGGACTTGGTGACCTCCGCCTCCTGAAGTAAAGTGCCAGAGAAAGGGATTGTGGGATCTTCCCCCTTATTAATCTTCAGGGGGCGGAGCCTGGGGTATCTCCCGCCTACAACCTTCCCCAGGTGGCAGGCACGCTCTTCGATGGGTTGGAAGACCTCTTTAACAGAGGCCAGATATTTGGATTTCCATTCTGTGGAGGAGAAATTTGGATTAATGGAGGACCAGCAGATAGACGCCGAGTACAGAGACTGGGAAGATCGGATCCCACCTCATCTTCACAAAGATTACCTGTCAGAGGGGACTCCGCCATGGTGCCGGTCACTTCTGGATCTGGAAGAGAAGAATGGAGGAGATTAGCGATCACCGTATAGAGGACAATCGGAGACACCTGATGGGGGGGGGGGGGGGGGATAACGAGTTCCCTTTCCATTGTTGTGAATTCATGAAGAAATACATTTAATATTCACGGCGGAGATAAGAGATTTCAGTAGGCCTAGAAAAAAAAAAAAAAAAAAGGTGGATGAAGTATAGTATTGATATTATTGAACTGTGACCTCTTGGAGAACTTTAACCACTTGCTTACTGGGCACTTAAACCCCCCTCAGTCCCAGACCAATTTTCAGCTTTCAGCGCTGATGCACTTTGAATGACAATTGCGCGGTCATACAACACTGTACCCAAATGAAATTTTTATCATTTTTTCCCACAAATAGAGCTTTCTTTTGGTGGTATTTAGTTACAGCTCGGAGTTTTATTTTTTGCTAAACAAACAAAAAAAGATGCAAAAAAAAAAAAATCATGTTTTAATAGTTTGTTATAAAATTTTGCAAACGGGTCATTTTTCTCCTTCATTGAAGTGCGCTGATTAGGCGGCACTAGTGGGCACTGATAGGCATAGTTAAGGCGGCACAGATGGGCGGCACTGCTGGGCATGGATAAGTGGCACTGGGGTGCAGCACCTTTGAGGCAGATTGTGGGCACTGCTGGGTGGCACTTATTTTTTAAACATTTGGCACTGGCAGGGCTGGCCGTGATTGGGACTGATGTCCCGATCACGGCTGCCGGTGATCGGCTTTTTTTTTCTCCTCACGCTGTCAGCGCGAGGAGGAATAATAGCCGATTACCGGCTCCGTTATATCACATGATCAGCTGTCATTGGCTGACAGCTGATCACATGATAAGGGGTCGGGATCGACCCCTTGCACGGATCGGTGATCAGGCGAGTCTCATAGACTCGCCGATCACAGAGCGCGCCGTGCGTGCCCCTCAGGGGGTGTGCAGGCCGCTCGTGCACGGGACGACGTCAATAGACGTAGTCCCGGCAAAGGAGGTCCGCGCTGTAGCTGTCATTTGGCTATAGCGCGAGTCTCTAGTGGTTAAAAAGCAAAGTAGAAGATCTCACAGGTTTTTCCAAATGTGAAAGGGATTCGCTCTCTTTTAAAAGTTCTACAAGCCGGTATTGAGAAAACCTGAACAAAAGGGGGATTGTCATAACATATCCCTCAAAATATCATATTGTTATTTTTGTGTTAGTTTGGTAAAATGTAAATCAGCGACACCAAAGGACCACTTCCCCTCCCATCAGAATTAGGTGACCAATTTATATGACCCCTTGGAAAGCCGGGATGTGACACAAAAGTCTCCAGCCGACTCAGACTGAAGCCGCAATAACTTTTAAGTCAAGGAAGGTTAAAATAAACCCCATTGTATCAGAGAGTGAAGAGATATCCTAAAGTCACCTCAATATGGACTCCGATGTCAATGAGACAATGACTAAGATACGAGGTGGAGATCTACCCAACAGGGCAAATAAGACACCTCCATTAGATACGAGGTGGAGATCTACCCAACAGGGCAAATAAGACACCTCCATTAGATACGAGGTGGCGATCTACCCCAACAGGGCAAATAAGACACCTCCATTAGATACGAGGTGGAGATTTACCCCAACAGGGCAAATAAGACACCCCCATTAGATACGAGGTGGAGATCTACCCCAACAGGGCAAATAAGACACCTCCATTAGATACGAGGTGCAGATCTACCCCAACAGGGCAAATAAGACACCTCCATTAGAAAAGTAAAGAATGGGACTGTATGCTGAATGTTCATTTGAAGACACTAGGAGGAAACATTGGAAATTGTGTAATTTTTACATCCAGAATATACGGATATTAGAAGCCGGGATCTGATATCTACTACAGTACAAATGTCTCCAGACACGGTGAGGGGAAGATACAAATCAGACGTATTTCACAGACTGTATGTGATATTTGGGGGTCACCAAGGAGATCTTGTGGTTTGGGATCTGGTGATCTGGGGAACTTTGTCATGGAGAGATTATATATGAAGTGTGATCAAAAGTGTTTTAGCAACAAATTAGTATTATAAAAAAACATATAATTGTGATTATAACTGTATAAGAATGTAACCTGTTTATATAAACAAATATTGATTGGATACTGGAATGATACATGTATCCATATAGATAATCATTGTATGTGATATTGTGTGATATATATCTATCCTGTGTCCTTTCTAAATGGACTAAAGATTAATAGATATACATTAATATACATATATATCACCATTTTATACAAGTTATTATTCAAAATTATGCATTTTATATTATACTATCATTCCTGAACACCAGATATAGATATCCTAGTTCTCATTTTCTGTAAAGAGGAGTCACTTACCTGAAGAGGTGGGGGGGGGGGGGGGGGGGACATAGCGAAGCACATGGAGAGGGGGGGGGGGGGAGTTGGGGTCATGTGACACGGTGAAGGATGATTTGCACACATGGGGGGAGTTGGGGGTCATGTGACACGGTGAAGGATGATTTGCACACATGGGGGGGAGTTGGGGTCATGTGACACGGTGAAGGATGATTTGCACACATGGGGGGAGTTGGGGGTCATGTGACACGGTGAAGGATGATTTGCACACATGGGGGGGAGTTGGGGTCATGTGACACGGTGAAGGATGATTTGCACACATGGGGGGAGTTGGGGGTCATGTGACACGGTGAAGGATGATTTGCACACATGGGGGGGAGTTGGGGGTCATGTGACACGGTGAAGGATGATTTGCACACATGGGGGGGGAGTTGGGGGTCATGTGACACGGTGAAGGATGATTTGCACACATGGGGGGGAGTTGGGGTCATGTGACACGGTGAAGGATGATTTGCACACATGGGGGGAGTTGGGGGTCATGTGACACGGTGAAGGATGATTTGCACACATGGGGGGGAGTTGGGGTCATGTGACACGGTGAAGGATGATTTGCACACATGGGGGGAGTTGGGGGTCATGTGACACGGTGAAGGATGATTTGCACACATGGGGGGGAGTTGGGGGTCATGTGACACGGTGAAGGATGATTTGCACACATGGGGGGGGAGTTGGGGGTCATGTGACACGGTGAAGGATGATTTGCACACATGGGGGGGGAGTTGGGGGTCATGTGACACGGTGAAGGATGATTTGCACACATGGGGGGGGGAGTTGGGGGTCATGTGACACGGTGAAGGATGATTTGCACACATGGGGGGGATTGATGGAGGATTATAGGGCACAATGTCAAATTCAGGGCGGTAGCAAGAAGGTATTTTATGAGGGGGGGGGGATGGTGAGAAGGTGCATTTTATACAGTGAGGGCAGAGACTCCCCCCCACCTCATTTACAGAAAACTCTCCCTCCCGATTGGCTGACACAGGAGGAGAAATGTTTGTTATAGAAAAACAAATTTCCTTTAATAAATCACTTTTATATGAAAGTGACTCTCCTCTCCCCCTCCAATACAATAACTAACGGCTTCAATCACAGCGTCATCACATAGGAACCTCTGACTCAGCACTGGGGGGGGGGGGTGGTGAGGGCGAGTCAGGGGGGGGGGGGGGGGGAGTCACTTGCTTCCAGCAGATTTCACACAGGAGGCACCCCACCCCCTAAAAAAAAAAAAAAAAAAAAAAAAAAAAAAAAAGAACCTGCCTCAGCAATGGGGGAGGGGGGATTGCAGGGTGGTGAGCATGGGTTTTGGGAGGGGGGCAGCTTCCAGCAGACACTTCACACGGGAACCCCCCTGTGATGAGGTTCTGATGGAAGCCCCCAGGAGGGTGAAGAGGAATGGATGGGACTGCAGTGACCGGGTCCTTCTGTTACGGGGTCCTCGGCTCGAGTGCCGCCATCAGGACCCTCCTCAGATATTACAGCCCAAGATTGTAACCAAGAACCGGGCAGGACTAAAACTGCTACGTTTCGTTGGACATGAATACGGGGCTTTATACACTTAAGGAGGTCCCCCCCAGCAAAACAAAACCAGAAACTGCCCCCCAGAAGCAGACGGAGCGCCTCCTCCAGGAATCGTCTATATCCTGCAGAAATATTAGTCGGCTCGGTCACCCTGCGCCCCTAATGGACACCGGGCGACTTACACACAGGAGGGACGAAACAAGAGCTTCCCCACCTCTCCAAGGGATTCTGGGCCCCCCTCCCCCACCCAGCCCAAAGCAACTCCAGTCACATCCAGACATTCCCGATTATCCAATCAGGGGAGAGATGTGGTTGGATATTCAGAGAAACACCGAGGTGGCGAGTTATACAATATAATGATTACACAGATCTCCCCTCCGATACAACAATGGGGTGATATTTGGGGCATTTCCCCAGTTATATTGTATATTAAAGGGGGGGGGGGGGAGGGGAGATTGTTTATTATACATTACACCATCTACTTTTCCTCTAGAATATCCGATTGGATGAGGAGGAGTGTGATATGGAAGGACTCCGCTCTCCTCCGACATCAGAGTCAGCTTCACACACAGGTCATATACACCCCCTCCCACTCAGGACCACTGATAAGTACAGCCGGCCCTGTTGTAGGGGGCCCCACAGCACCATCAGCACGGGGGGGGCAGCTTTATGGCTCATTCCTGCCCAAATCAAACACATTGATTTTTACTAGAACCGCCCTCCTTCCTACCTCTAGAATTACACCCCCCCCCCCCCCCATCAGGTCAGTAGAGGGGCCCCCAGGAGGCAAGACCAGGGGAGATGTAGGTACATGAAGTCTGGCCACCCACTGCCCTCCAGCTTTTGTAGAACTACAAGTCCCAGCATGCCTCTGGGAGTAATTGTAACTGCCAGCCTTGCAATGCCTCATGGGAAATGTAGTTCCACAAGCCCCAGGTTGCCTACCCCCGGCGGGGCGATTCTTCGTACCTCTGCAAGGGCAGAGGAGTGAGGGAGAGGTTGGTCTGGGTTGGCCAAGAGGGCACAGATCTGAAATCCCGATGGCAAGTGGCGGGGCACAGCAGTGCCAGGACAAGGGCATCCAGGGCAAGGATGCCAAACTGCCCCCAGAAATAAAACCACTGCGCCCAGGGCAGCTACCCCTCCTGCCCACCTGAGTGACAGGCAGCATGCTACCACTCCGGATAGAAGGTACAACCCCAGACTCACCACTGTGTGATCATCATAATGAGAAGGCAGCAAGCTGACATCTTGCTACACCCCACAGTAAGGATACAGCGAGAAGGCGGAAAGCCGACATCTTGCTACACCCCACAGTAAGAATACAGAGAGAAAGCGGAAAGCGGACATCTTGCTACACCCCACAGTATGGATACAGAGAGAAAGCGGAAAGCGGACATCTTGCTACACCCCACAGTAAGGATACAGTGAGAATGGGGCAAGCTGACATCTTAGTACACCCAGTGGAGTCTGGCATTTCACACTTATTTTACCAGTAAAGGGAGCTTATGTGGTGAAATACGGGATCTAAAACTCGATCTGACGGTTTAGATGTTGAATTATAAAGTCCGCGGTGAAGCGTCCGATCTCACAGACCGCCGCTTAGAAAAATCAGGATTATTAAATCCTTTATTCCACCACACAAGTTCAGATCGATGGTAATAAAGGTCACATGACACTCGGTGTAGCAAGATGGCAACGGATCATCACTTCTGTTACAACATCTGATGACACGCCCCCCTCCCGACCTTCTCACCCACCCAATCAGGTGTGCACCAACTATTACCACCCCCCCCCCCATTCACCCATCGGGGGGCTCCAAGTGTGTACAGAGAGGAGGAGGCGATACAAGACAGCCTGACAAATGTCCTCTGAAGAGCAACTCACATCACTCTTCAGAGGGGCATACCCCAAAAAGACCAAGTGGGGGTGTGATGAGTCTCCCCCCCCCCCCCATCATCATTACTAACAGCCCAACCCCCATTATATGGAATAGTGGGGTGTACAGCCCCTCCCCCATAATTATATATAACCCCCCCACACATTATACATACTATATACACCCCACCATCATCATTAACTGCCCAGCCCCCCCATTATATGGAATAGAGGGGTGTACACCCCCCCCCGACATTATACATACATATTATATACACCCCACACATCCCCCTCCCTCCCTTCTAGTGATCAGCGGGCTGCTCTTCTCTCCTCACCTCTCAGCTCCTCAGTCAGATGTGTTCCAGGAACTTCTTCCCCTCCTTATATACCCCTCCTCCCCTCCTACCACACCGAATCACGCCCCTCCCACCCCGTCATCCTCCCGGAGACCACACCCCGCCCTGACCCCTCCCACCCCGGAGGATGGATGGAATGCTCACCCAGAGAGAAGGGGGATGGTCTCCGGGAAAATGGCGCCTGTGCTGCTGTAGTGTCATATTCCCCTCCCCATCGTAGAATGCTCCGGAAGTGACGTAGCTGCCAGCAATTTCGCACTGCACATGCGCGATGCGTTCCAAACACTTGCGCCATGCGTTCCAGAGGATTTGCAGCAAGGCCGTCAGACAATCCCCTCCCCGAGCCACGGTTGCCCGCTCTCTCTCTCCGCCGCTATCCGAGCCGTCTAAAGTTTAAGGTCACTTCCGTGACACTATCTGACGGTTTCACTGAACTGAATTGCGGGGAGAGGAGGGGGAGGAGTCCCAGCATTCCCCGCCAATCACTTACAGGACTCCTCCCCCTTATACAAGTGCTTCTTCTCCATAGCAACCCTTCATAACAATCATTCATAGCAACCCTTCCATAGCAACCAGTCCATAGCAACCCTTCATAACAATCCCATAGCAACCCTCCATGGAAACCTGTCCATAGCAACCCTTCATAACAACCCGTCCATAGCAGCCCCTCCATAGATGTACAATGGAATACTGACATATAATCACACACACAGGTTGGACAATAGATGTCTTCTGTCAGCCTCGCCTTCTATAGAACTCGGATATTCCGGACAGGTGAAATCCTCTCATGCTTCAGTTGGGCCACAAAATTCCCGAAGTAAATTGGACCAATCAGAGTGTTTTCTGTAATTCAATCCCCAAACTGATAGAAAATGTAGAGAAAACCCCCCGACATTCTCATTGACTGTTCCTCACACCACCACAGGAGGCGCTATTCGTAGAGTGTGGGTGTATAACATGAAATATGTACATATCCGTCTACTGCTCTGTATGGTGAGCACAGCGTTACCTTCCACCCAACTCTCCAAGTCTACATCACTGGCTCCACCCCCTTTCGCGTTACACCACGTGGCTTCCTCAGAGGGACCCCCCTGTCAGCTGCCTCCTTCCTCTGCTATCTGACACCAGGAGATAAATGGTGACAGGGGAAGGAGCTCCAGCACACCACCTGTGATTGAAAGCCTTAGCTCTGTACCTGTGTGAAGTGGGGTGTCCCTTTCCAGCTGGTAGGGTAGGCGGGTGACACCTCCTCCATGTTCCCCTTCCCCAAATGTGGGTCACATAGGAGGGCCAATCCCTGGGGTGGGTTCTTCTGGGGGCACCTTGGACAGGATCACTCTGTACACATGTGTCACCATTACCAATACCCCGAGACAGAATCACTCCGTACACATGTGTCACCATTACCAATGCCCCGGGACAGGGTCACTCCGTACACATGGGGCACCATTACCAATACCCCGGGACAGGGTCACTCTGTACACATGGGGCACCATTACCAATACCCCGGGACAGGATCACTCCGTACACATGTGTCACCATTACCAATGCCCCGGGACAGGGTCACTCCGTACACATGGGGCACCATTACCAATACCCCGGGACAGGGTCACTCCGTACACATGGGGCACCATTACCAATACCCCGGGACAGGGTCACTCTGTACACATGGGGCACCATTACCAATACCCCGGGACAGGGTCACTCCGTACACATGGGGCACCATTACCAATACCCCGGGACAGGATCACTCTGTACACATGGGGCACCATTACCAATGCCCCGGGACAGGGTCACTCCGTACACATGGGGCACCATTACCAATACCCAGGGACAGGGTCACTCCGTACACTTGGGGCACCATTACCAATACCCCAGGACAGGGTCACTCTGTACACATGGGGCACCATTACCAATACCCCGGGACAGGGTCACTCCGTACACTTGGGGCACCATTACCAATACCCCAGGACAGGATCACTCCGTACACATGGGGCACCATTACTAATACCCCGGGACAGGATCACTCCGTACACATGGGGCACCATTACCAATACCCCGGGACAGGGTCACTCCATACACATGGGGCACCATTACCAATACCCAGGGACAGGGTCACTCTGTACACATGGGGCACCATTACCAATACCCAGGGACAGGGTCACTCTGTACACATGGGGCACCATTACCAATACCCCGGGACAGGGTCACTCCATACACATGGGGCACCATTACCAATACCCCGGGACAGGGTCACTCCGTACACATGGGGCACCATTACCAATACCCAGGGACAGGGTCACGCCGTACACATGGAGCACCATTACCAATACCCCGGGACAGGATCACTCTGTACACATGGGGCACCATTACCAATACCCCGGGACAGGGTCACTCCGTACACATGGGGCACCATTACCAATACCCCAGGACAGGGTTACTCTGTACACATGGAGCACCATTACCAATACCCCAGGACAGGGTCACTACTTACACATGGGGCACCATTACTAATGTCCCGGGACAGGATCACTACGTACACATGGGGCACCATTACCAATACCCCGGGACAGGGTCACTCTGTACACATGGGGCACCATTACCAATGTCCCGGGACAGGGTCACTCCGTACACATGGGGCACCATTACCAATACCTCAGGACAGGGTCACTACATACACATGGGGCACCATTACCAATACCCCAGGACAGGGTCACTCCGTACACATGGGGCACCATTACCAATACCTCAGGACAGGATCACTCTGTACACATGGGGCACCATTACCAATACCCCAGGACAGGGTCACTCCGTACACATGGGGCACCATTACCAATACCCCAGGACAGGATCACTCCGTAAACATGGAGCACCATTACCAATACCCCGGGACAGGATCACTCAGTACACATGGGGCACCATTACCAATACCCCGGGACAGGGTCACTCTGTACACATGGGGCACCATTACCAATACCCCGGGACAGGGTCACTCTGTACACATGGAGCACCATTACCAATACCCCAGGACAGGGTCACTCCGTACACATGGGGCACCATTACCAATGCCCCGGGACAGGATCACTCTGTACACATGGCGCACCATTACCAATGTCCCGGGACAGGGTCACTACGTACACATGGGGCACCATTACCAATACCTCAGGACAGGGTCACTACATACACATGGGGCACCATTACCAATACCCCAGGACAGGGTCACTCCGTACACATGGGGCACCATTACCAATACCCCAGGACAGGGTCACTCCGTACACATGGGGAACCATTACCAATGTCCCGGGACAGGGTCACTACGTACACATGGGGCACCATTACCAATACCCCGGGACAGGGTCACTACGTACACATGGGGCACCATTACCAATACCCCGGGACAGGGTCACTCCGTACACATGGGGCACCATTACCAATGTCCCGGGACAGGGTCACTCCGTACACATGGGGCACCATTACCAATACCCCAGGACAGGGTCACTCTGTACACATGGGGCACCATTACCAATACCCCGGGACAGGGTCACTCTGTACACATGGGGCACCATTACCAATGTCCCAGGACAGGGTCACTCCGTACACATGGGGCACCATTACCAATACCCCAGGACAGGGTCACTCTGTACACATGGAGCACCATTACCAATACCCCAGGACAGGGTCACTCCGTACACATGGGGCACCATTACCAATACCTCAGGACAGGGTCACTCTGTACACATGGGGCACCATTACCAATACCCCAGGACAGGGTCACTCCGTACACATGGGGCACCATTACCAATACCCCAGGACAGGATCACTCCGTAAACATGGAGCACCATTACCAATACCCCGGGACAGGGTCACTCCGTACACATGGGGCACCATTACTAATACCCCAGGACAGGGTCACTACATACACATGGGGCACCATTACCAATACCCCGGGACAGGATCACTCAGTACACATGGGGCACCATTACCAATACCCCGGGACAGGATCACTCAGTACACATGGGGCACCATTACCAATACCCCGGGACAGGATCACTCAGTACACATGGGGCACCATTACCAATACCCCGGGACAGGGTCACTCTGTACACATGGGGCACCATTACCAATACCCCGGGACAGGGTCACTCTGTACACATGGAGCACCATTACCAATACCCCAGGACAGGGTCACTCCGTACACATGGGGCACCATTACCAATGTCCCAGGACAGGGTCACTCCGTACACATGGGGCACCATTACCAATACCCCGGGACAGGATCACTCAGTAAACATGGAGCACCATTACCAATACCCCAGGACAGGGTCACTACATACACATGGGGCACCATTACCAATACCCCGGGACAGGGTCACTCAGTACACATGGGGCACCATTACCAATGTCCCGGGACAGGGTCACTACGTACACATGGGGCACCATTACCAATACCCCGGGACAGGGTCACTCTGTACACATGGGACACCATTACCAATGTCCCGCGACAGGGTCACTCCGTACACATGGGGCACCATTACCAATACCCCAGGACAGGATCACTACATACACATGGGGCACCATTACCAATACCCCAGGACAGGGTCACTCAGTACACATGGGGCACCATTACCAATACCCCAGGACAGGGTCACTCAGTACACATGGGGCACCATTACCAATACCCCAGGACAGGATCACTCTGTACACATGGGGCACCATTACCAATACCCCAGGACAGGGTCACTCAGTACACATGGGGCACCATTACCAATGCTTTGGGACAGGGTCTGCCCAGGTGGACACATCATACTACGAGCTCCATGTCTGCCAGGTGGAGGTACTGGCCAGTGTCTGATCCAGAGGTAGGTGTCCAGGGGACAGCCAGTCTTTGTACTGTGAGCTTTATATTCAGTGTGTTATTAGATAGCAATAGAAGATCAGAGGAAATGATTCAGGTTTTACATACTAATATCTCCATAAAAAATATTATGGGAACTAAAACGTCAAAGACCAGAGGAATATTTATGGGATGTGAACCCAAAACACCAACTGATATATAAAAGGATTCCAGTTTTATTTTTTTATATAAAGAGGGTTTTGAGACATTCACAGATTGAACCCCGAGGAGACCCTGACACACCATAGGAGTACAGCACAGAACTTTCCTCCGACACGTTTCAGGGAACAAAGTCCACTTTTGAAGATGGAAGTACAGCTCATGTGATAAGAGTAAGAACCTAGAAGAACAAATGTCTATACATTGCTTAGCTATCAGCTGATAGATCAATACACAAACCTCATGAGAGGGATCAGAGGGATTGGTTTCATGATGGGTGTCCTTCAAGATTCCTATGGCACACAAAGAGGTCGCCCTTCAGAAGATAATCAGTATGAAGGACGCTATGAGAGATAAGGGGGGGGGACTCAGACTGCAGTGCCAGGCGAGATGGACCCCCCCGAAGGTAGTAAACATTGGTTACAATGTAATAGAAATGTTTGGACATTTGTAACCTATGATGTGACATGTTTGTTCTATAGATCACTCTCATCACTTAAGCTGCATCTCCGTCCTCGAAATACTGACCTTTGTTCCAAGAAACGTGTGAGATGGAAGTTCTGTAGAGCTCTGGTGTGTGGGGTCTCCTCGTCCTTTCATCCCGAGGAATCTGGATTGTATGAAAACTGCGATGATATTTCAGGGTGGGGCTCAGTATTCTCATCCCAGAATTCTCTTTCTACTAGACCATGAGATATTGCTTCTGAAGATCCCAGGCCTCCTTTAGTCTAATGAGAAACTCTGGGGCCAAGAGGGGCTGAGATCCTTCCATATAGAGTGGGTTGTGAGGTATAGTGGGTGTAATACAAGGTAGATTCATGGGCGCCAGACACTTCTTGAATGCAAAGAGATTTTATTTCTCTTGAACAGAACTTTGGGAGAGAGGGTTAGGGCCAGCACACCCTTAGGTAGTTGCAATGTTAATTATCAGACTCCGAGACCTCTACAGGTAGACAGCCATGCAAGGAAAAGCATCCAGCAAGACATCACATCTGCAGGTGTAGGATCGCTGTCTCCTATGACAACAGTCTAAGGCCCCATACACACTATCAGTTTTTCCTTTAGACTTACCAAAACCATGTAGTGAAGGGCCGGCCTGATTGCATACAGATTGAAACTCCTAAGGTTTGACCTCATATTATATGGTTTTGGTAAATCTGAAGGAAAAACTCAGCAGAAAAACTGATAGTCTGTATGGGGCTTTAGAACAGTTATTATTATTATTATTATACACGATTTATATAGCGCCAACTTGCTCTGCAAGTGTCCCCTCCTCTGGTTGGGTCCCTGGCTTGGCACACAATAATGCTCTGCAAGTGTCCCCTCCACTGGTTGGGTCTCTGGCTTGGCACACAAGGCTGCTCTGCAAGTGTCACCTCTGCTGGTTGGGTCTCTGGCTTGGCACACAAGGCTGCTCTGCAAGTGTCACCTCTGCTGGTTGGGTCCCTGGCTTTGCACACATGGCTGCTCTGCAAGTGTCACCTCCGCTGGTTGGGTCCCTGGCTTTGCACACAAGGCTGCTCTGCAAGTGTCACCTCCGCTGGTTGGGTCCCTGGCTTTGCACACAAGGCTGCTCTGCAAGTGTCACCTCCACTGGTTGGGTCCCTGGCTTTGCACACAAGGCTGCTCTGCAAGTGTCACCTCCGCTGGTTGGGTCCCTGGCTTTGCACACAAGGCTGCTCTGCAAGTGTCACCTCCGCTGGTTGGGTCCCTGGCTTTGCACACAAGGCTGCTCTGCAAGTGTCACCTTCGCTGGTTGGGTCCCTGGCTTGGCACACAAGGCTGCTCTGCAAGTGTCACCTCCGCTGGTTGGGTCCCTGGCTTGGCACACATGGCTGCTCTGCAAGTGTCACCTCTGCTGGTTGGGTCCCTGGCTTGGCACACATGGCTGCTCTGCAAGTGTCACCTCTGCTGGTTGGGTCCCTGGCTTGGCACACAAGGCTGCTCTGCAAGTGTCACCTCCGCTGGTTGGGTCCCTGGCTTGGCACTTCTCAAGCGTCATCCCCACTATCCTACTGGGTCCCTGGCTTGGCACTTCTCAAGTGTCACCCCCACGCTATCCTGCTGGGTCTCTGGCTTGGCACTTGCTGAAGCTTTCCTACTTCTTCACCGTCCCCGGCTGGTGAGAAGTCTGCTCTGGTGCAGCAATTCCAGAATTAGGGGGAAATCAGTGGATCTCCTAACAATTAGCCAGGACAATTACTACTTTGGCAAACGAAATTTGCTAGTAGCCCTGCCTAAACACCAGGGTGCTACATCCTCCCCCTGCCTAGAAAACTACGTCTCAGCGTTTGCAAGAAAAAAAAAATGTAAACTCTCAAGTGGGTGTCCTGTCAAAAACAGGGATAGGTGGGGTAACAGGGGAGGATAAACAAAGTAACAATACATGTGGTGTATCACATGAAGTAGGTATGCATAACATATGTACATGATCAAGTGGCAGTTCACACAAGGGCAGATAAATAGAAGACAGTGTTTACAGTTTTACCTGTGGCGTGCCACCCGAACAAGTGAGGGAAGAAAAGAAATATACAATAACAGTAGTCTTATGTCCTAATAATGTCCTAGTAGACATCTATCTACTATATACATGAGGGTGCCACCCCTTTTTCATGACAATTCTAGAGAAAAACTTAGTGACTCCGGTGGTGGCCCGTGGATTGTGGGCACATGGACACTGCCCCCCCATCCATGCTCCGGCCCCTATCAGGACGCCGGATGCATGCATTCCTATGACGGGGGTATATTTTTTTAAGCACCCTTGATTAAAGCCAGAGGCTCTAATAGGCTTCAACATATGATGGGCTCGGGGCGCAGAGAGTGCGCCCCCCGATCCCACCCAATTGTGTGACCATAGCAAATTAATTTTCTCTATTTGCAGATTATCGCTTCTCCCCGCCAATCGGGAGGCGGATCGTCAGACCTGTTTGACCGATTGGCCAAAGCGTCAGGGCATCCTATATGACGTCAGAGGGGCGGGGGTCAGCCATTTACATCACCGGGTGGCCCCGCCCTTGGCTATATAAGAGCTGTTACTGCGAAAAGACAGCAGTCAGCGGGACGCCTCCCATGGAGGCGGAGCTTTTCCTTTTTCTTGGGTCCGTCGGCTCTTTGATTGAAGATGGATGGACATCACGGGACAGGAATAAAGGTATTGTCAAAAACTGTCCAACTTTTTTGGTGAATGGGTAGGGGTACAATGTAACCGATATCCATTGTGGGGGGGGCAAGATCTGGGGGCCCCCTTCTCAAAGGGGGCTTCTAGATTCCCATTAACCCCCCACTCGCAGACCCCACAACCACTGGGCAAGGGTTGTGGGGATGAGGCACTTGTCCCCTTTAATATGGGGACAAAGTGATTTGGGGGACCCCAAAGCACCCTCCCCATGTTGATGGTATGTGGCCTGGTATGGTTCAGGAATGTGGGGGGGCTCTCTCGTCCCCGCTTTTCATGCAGTCTGCAGGTTGCATGCTTGGATAAGGGTCTGGTATGGATTTTGGGGGGGAACCCCACACAATTGTTTTATTTTTATTTTAGCGTGGGGTTCCCCTTAATCACTTCAATACACTGTGTTATATATACACTACACTGCCTGCACTGACTGAATATAGAGTATATACATATATATACTAGACTGACTATATATACATATAAATACACTGCCTGCACTGACTGAATAACCTGCCTGCTTAATCTAAATCACACTCTCTCTCCATCCACACCAACAACACCACACGGGGCCGAACCGCGGGCTCATCCCGAGTATGAAAGGTTACTATGGAGGATTGATATTTAGGGTTGCTATGGAGGATTGTTATGAAGGGTTACTATGGAGGATTGTTATTTAGGGTTACTATGGAGGATTGTTATGACGGGTTACTATGGAGGATTGTTATGACGGGTTACTATGGAGGATTGTTATGACGGGTTGCTATGAAGGGTTGCTATGCAGGATTGTTATTTAGGGTTGCTATGGAGGATTGTTATGAAGGGTTACTATGGAGGATTGTTATTTAGGGTTGCTATGCAGGATTGTTATGACGGGTTACTATGGAGGATTGTTATGACGGGTTACTATGGAGGATTGTTATGACGGGTTGCTATGAAGGGTTGCTATGCAGGATTGTTATTTAGGGTTGCTATGGAGGATTGTTATGAAGGGTTACTATGGAGGATTGATATTTAGGGTTGCTATGCAGGATTGTTATTTAGGGTTACTATGGAGGATTGTTATGATGGGTTACTATGGAGGATTGTTATTTAGGGTTACTATGGAGGATTGTTATGACGGGTTACTATGGAGGATTGTTATGACGGGTTGCTATGAAGGATTGTTATTTAGGGTTGCTATGGAGGATTGTTATGACGGGTTACTATGAAGGGTTGCTATGCAGGATTGTTATTTAGGGTTGCTATGGAGGATTGTTATGACGGGTTACTATGGAGGATTGTTATTTAGGGTTACTATGGAGGATTGTTATGACGGGTTACTATGGAGGATTGTTATGACGGGTTACTATGGAGGATTGTTATGACGGGTTGCTATGGAGGATTGTTATGACGGGTTGCTATGAAGGGTTGCTATGCAGGATTGTTATTTAGGGTTGCTATGGAGGATTGTTATGACGGGTTACTATGGAGGATTGTTATGACTGGTTGCTATGGACTGGTTACTATGAAGGGTTGCTATAGATGGGTTGCTATGGACTGTCTGGTTGCTATGGAGGATTGCTATGAAATGTTACTATGAAGGGTTGCTATGGACTTGTTTCTATGGGTGGGTTTCTATGGACGGGTTGCTATGGACAGGTTGCTATAGACGGGTTGCTATGGACAAGTTGCTATAGATAAGTTGCTATGGATGGATTGCTATGGAGGGTTGGAATGGATGGGTTGCTATGGGCTGGTTGCTATGGAGGGGTTGCTATGGACGAGTTGTTATGGACGGGTTGCTATGGGGGGGTTGCTATGGATAAGCAGTTGTATAAAGGGGAGGGGTTCTGTAAGTGATGGGCGGGGAATGCTGGGACTTGTAGTCTCCTCCCCCTCCTCAGTACAGAAGTGTCCCCGACACAGGCGCCATTTTCCCGGAGACCATCCGCCTTCTCTCAGGGGAGAATTCCATCCATCCTCTGGGGACATGACTCCTCCTAAGAGGGCGGAGCGAGGAGTCCGGGGGCGGGTCTGCTCTCCGGGAACTCATACCGGGGAAGGATGGGGAGGGAGGAGGGGGACGGAGTGAGGGCGGGGTTTTGTTCTCCGGGAAGATGACGGGGTGGGAGGAGTTAGGAAGATCGGGGCGGGGTCTGGTCTCTGGGAAGATGGAGTGGTGGGAGGGACGTGTTTGGTGGGAGGGACGTGTTTGGTGGGAGGTATATAAAGAGGGGGAGGAGATTGCAGTCACACATCTGATGAGGAGATGGGAGGTGAAATATGAGACTGTCTGAGTGTAGATGGGGGAGGGGAGTGTGTCACCTGTGCGAGAAGCTGCTGGTGGAAGCTGACTCTCCCCTCCCCCTATATCACTGATGTCCTCCCCCCCCCCCCTTTATCACTGATGTCCTCCCCCCCCCCTTTATCACTGATGTCCTCCTCCCCCCCCCCCCCTTATCACTGATGTCCTCCCCTCCCCCCTTTATCACTGATGTCCTCCCCTCCCCCCTTATCACTGATGTCCTCCCTCCCCCCTTTATCACTGATGTCTCCCCCCCCCCCCCCTTATCACTGATGTCCTCCCCCCCCCCCTTTATCACTGATGTCCTCCTCCCCCCCCTTATCACTGATGTCTCCCCCCCCCCCTTTATCACTGATGTCCTCCTCCCCCCCCTTATCACTGATGTCTCCCCCCCCCCCTTTATCACTGATGTCCTCCCCCCCCTTATCACTGATGTCCTCCTCCCCCCCCCCCCTTATCACTGATGTCCTCCTCCCCCCCCCCCTTATCACTGATGTCCTCCCCCCCCCCCCCCCTTATCACTGATGTCCTCCCCCCCCCCCCCCTTATCACTGATGTCCTCCTCCCCCCCCCCTTATCACTGATGTCCTCCCCCCCCTTATCACTGATGTCCTCCCCCCCCTTATCACTGATGTCTCCCCCCCCCCTTATCACTGATGTCCTCCTCCCCCCCCCCCTTATCACTGATGTCCTCCCCCCCCCCTTTATCACTGATGTCTCCCCCCCCCCTTATCACTGATGTCCTCCCCTCCCCCCTTTATCACTGATGTCTCCCCCCCCCTTATCACTGATGTCCTCCCCCCCCCCCTTATCACTGATGTCCTCCTCCCCCCCCCCTTATCACTGATGTCCTCCTCCCCCCCCTTATCACTGATGTCCTCCTCCCCCCCCCCCTTATCACTGATGTCCTCCTCCCCCCCCCCCCTTATCACTGATGTCCTCCCCCCCCTTATCACTGATGTCCTCCCCCCCCTTATCACTGATGTCTCCCCCCCCTTATCACTGATGTCCTCCTCCCCCCCCCCTTATCACTGATGTCCTCCTCCCCCCCTTATCACTGATGTCCTCCTCCCCCCCCCCTTATCACTGATGTCCTCCCCCCCCCCTTATCACTGATGTCCTCCTCCCCCCCCCCCTTATCACTGATGTCCTCCCCCCCCCCTTATCACTGATGTCCTCCTCCCCCCCCCCCTTATCACTGATGTCCTCCTCCCCCCCCCCCTTATCACTGATGTCCTCCTCCCCCCCCCCTTATCACTGATGTCCTCCTCCCCCCCCCCTTATCACTGATGTCCTCCCCTCCCCCTTTATCACTGATGTCTCCCCCCCCCCTTTATCACTGATGTCCTCCCCTCCCCCCCTTTATCACTGATGTCCTCCTCCCCTCCCCCTTATCACTGATGTCGTCCTCCCCTCCCCCCCCCCCTTATCACTGATGTCTCACCCCCCCTTATCACTGATGTCTCCCCCCCCTTATCACTGATGTCTCCCCCCCCCTTATCACTGATGTCTCCCCCCCCCCCTTATCACTGATGTCCTCCCCTCCCCCCCCTTTATCACTGATGTCGTCCTCCCCTCCCCCCCCCCCCCCTTATCACTGATGTCGTCCTCCCCTCCCCCCCCCTTATCACTGATGTCGTCCTCCCTCCCCCCCCCTTATCACTGATGTCGTCCTCCCCTCCCCCCCCTTTATCACTGATGTCCCCCCCCCCTTATCACTGATGTCGTCCTCCCCTCCCCCCCCCCCTTATCACTGATGTCGTCCTCCCCTCCCCCCCCCCCCTTATCACTGATGTCCTCCTCCCCCCCCCCCCCCTTATCACTGATGTCCTCCTCCCCCCCCCCCTTATCACTGATGTCTCCCCCCCCCCCCCTTATCACTGATGTCTCCCCCCCCCCCCTTATCACTGATGTCTCCCCCCCCCCTTATCACTGATGTCCTCCTCCCCCCCCCCCCCCCTTATCACTGATGTCCTCCCCCCCCCCCCCCCTTATCACTGATGTCCTCCTCCCCTCCCCTCCCCCCTTATCACTGATGTCCTCCCCTCCCCCCCTTTATCACTGATGTCCTCCTCCCCTCCCCCTTATCACTGATGTCGTCCTCCCCTCCCCCCCCCCCCTTATCACTGATGTCCTCCCCCCCCCTTATCACTGATGTCTCCCCCCCCCTTATCACTGATGTCTCCCCCCCCCTTATCACTGATGTCTCCCCCCCCTTATCACTGATGTCTCCCCCCCCCTTATCACTGATGTCTCCCCCCCGCCCTTATCACTGATGTCCTCCCCTCCCCCCCCTTTATCACTGATGTCGTCCTCCCTTCCCCCCCCCCCCTTATCACTGATGTCGTCCTCCCCTCCCCCCCCCCTTTATCACTGATGTCCCCCTCCCCTCCCCCCCCTTTATCACTGATGTCCCCCCCCCCTTATCACTGATGTCGTCCTCCCCTCCCCCCCCCCCTTATCACTGATGTCGTCCCTCCCCTCCCCCCCCCTTATCACTGATGTCGTCCTCCTCCCCCCCCCTTATCACTGATGTCGTCCTCCCTCCCCCCCCCTTATCACTGATGTCGTCCTCCCCTCCCCCCCCCCTTATCACTGATGTCGTCCCCCCTCCCCCCCCCCCCTTATCACTGATGTCGTCCTCCCCTCCCCCCCCCCCTTATCACTGATGTCGTCCTCCCCTCCCCCCCCCCTTATCACTGATGTCGTCCTCCCCTCCCCCCCCCCCTTATCACTGATGTCGTCCTCCCCTCCCCCCCCCCCCTTATCACTGATGTCGTCCTCCCCTCCCCCCCCCCTTATCACTGATGTCGTCCTCCCCTCCCCCCCCCCTTATCACTGATGTCGTCCTCCCCTCCCCCCCCCCTTATCACTGATGTCGTCCTCCCTCCCCCCCCCCCTTATCACTGATGTCGTCCCTCCCCTCCCCCCCCCCCCCTTATCACTGATGTCGTCCTCCCCTCCCCCCCCCCCCCCCTTATCACTGATGTCGTCCTCCCTCCCCCCCCCCCCCCCTTATCACTGATGTCGTCCTCCCCTCCCCCCCCCCCCTTATCACTGATGTCGTCCTCCCCTTCCCCCCCCCCTTATCACTGATGTCGTCCTCCCCTTCCCCCCCCTTATCACTGATGTCGTCCTCCCCTCCCCCCCCCCCCTTATCACTGATGTCGTCCTCCCCTCCCCCCCCCCCCCTTATCACTGATGTCGTCCTCCCCTCCCCCCCCCCCTTATCACTGATGTCGTCCTCCCCTCCCCCCCCCCCCTTATCACTGATGTCGTCCTCCCCTCCCCCCCCCCCTTATCACTGATGTCGTCCTCCCCTCCCCCCCCCCCCCCCTTATCACTGATGTCGTCCTCCCCTCCCCCCCCCCTTATCACTGATGTCGTCCTCCCCTCCCCCCCCCCCCTTATCACTGATGTCGTCCTCCCTCCCCCCCCCCCCCTTATCACTGATGTCGTCCTCCCCTCCCCCCCCCCTTATCACTGATGTCGTCCTCCCCCCCCCCCCCCTTATCCACTGATGTCGTCCTCCCCTCCCCCCCCCCCTTATCACTGATGTCGTCCTCCCCTCCCCCCCCCCCCTTATCACTGATGTCGTCCTCCCCTCCCCCCCCCCCCCTTATCACTGATGTCGTCCTCCCCTCCCCCCCCCCCCTTATCACTGATGTCGTCCTCCCCTCCCCCCCCCCCCTTATCACTGATGTCGTCCTCCCCTCCCCCCCCCTTATCACTGATCTTCTTGTCTTCCAGATCCGGAATTGTGCGGTCAGTCCGGTGTCACCATGGCGGAGTCCCCTCTAACAGGTAATCCCCTCCCCCGACTATCGGGAGATTTGTTTCTCTAACGGGCCGGACTTTCTATGAGATCTGCAGAGGAAACGGTGATTCCGGTAAAGTGTGGCGGGGGAGGGGGGATTACACACAAAATAATGCACATTTTTGCAGGTAAAGAAATGTAGATATCGGGGGAGGGGCGCCATTCATTGTAAAGGAGACCAGCAGTGACACCACGCAGCATCACAGCCAGCTCCCTACCGCGCATGCGCCAAATGAACTGCGCTTTCTGAATGGCCCGGGGGGAGGAGGGGGCCAAACTTCATGTGGTGAGGTCTACTGGAAGGGGGGGGGGGAGCCAAGTACTTTCTCCCCCCCCCCCACAAAACTATTTACACCCCCCACAAAGATGGAAACTGTTTTCTATTGGTCCCCTTTCACACGGGCACCTCCACTAATATAACTGGTAGAGGTAGTCCCATCCCCCCACCCCCCCGGCCACATCCCATGGCGGTAGAGGTCCCCCCCATTCCATTGGATCTCTGTGGGGGGAGGGGGTCACCCCTTGGATCTCTATAGGCACGGAGGTGGGGGGTGTAGGAGATGCGTCCTGCCACACTTCATAGGACATCTTATGTACGCACAACCGGACTTTCGACAGACTGAACTCCGGAGGACTTCCGACGAAACGGACTTTCCTACACCGGATCACACCAAAGTCCGGCGGATTGGAACGTGATGACGTACGACGAGACTAGAATAAGGAAGTTTGAAGCCAATAGCCGCCCTCGCGTCGTCTGTCCATCAGACCAGAACACAGACTCAAGTCCGTCAGAAAAAATTTGAAACCTGTTCTATTTATAAAGTCCGTCTGATTTTTGGACAGCAAAGGTCCGATGAAGCCCCCACACCATCGAATTCGGTCCGTCGGGTCGTGTGACGCAGCATTACACTCGGTGTCCTCAGGGGATTATAAACCCAATTCTGTGAATAGATCTTCTTCTGATGTCTCTTCATCGCTCCGCCGGTACTGATGGACCAGGTTACTGTTATTGACTTGGTGCATTTCCCACCCCTTTCCTTCTCTGGAAAGCAGAACATGCACCCACCTTGCCCCTCCCTCCCCCGCAACTTCCACCTGCAGTATCTAGAATAAAGGGGTCTCCAAACTACGGCCCTCCAGTTGATCAGGAACTACAATTCAGTTTTACACTGCCTCCAACAGCTGGAGGACGTAGTTTGGAGATCCCTGAATGGGGACATCACAATTCTTCAGATGGGGATCCCAAATCGTGTGGGGAGTCCGGCGCCCCATGGTGTGGGGAGTCCGGCGCCCCGTGGTGTGGGGAGTCCGGCGCCCCATGGTGTGGGGATCTATCTGGAAGGAGGTGGACTTTAATCAGTGATGGTGGGGGGGGGGGGGACACACAGCCTAAGAAGAGTAATTGGGATCCTGTCCTCTGTCCCGAAAGCGGCAATGAGGGACCCTGCAGGACTATAGAGTAATCATTTTCCGACTAGGCTTGTGCAATTCATTTCGTAACGAATCGAAATGCGGCCAAATTTTGCATCTTTCGGAAATTCGGATGCATCCGAATAAAAAAAAAATAACAAATTACAACGAATACGAAAGAAGTATAACGAATGGATTCGAAATTATTTCAACCGCATTCGAAAATATTTTGTGACCAGACTTTAGGGCCATGTATCTCGGGGTCACTTGGTGCTAGACACTTCAAATTTGGATATGTTGTATTGCTAGTATTATTGTATTTGCATACCAAATTTGGGGTTTCTAGCTATAAGTGACCCCAAAATATGTGGCCCCAAATTCGGGTCGCAAAATGTTATTAGAGCAGAGAATGACATTTTTCTACCCGATTTTGGGGCCACATATCTCGGGGTCACTTATAGCTAGAAACCCCAAAATTTGATATGCAAACACAATAGTACTAGCTCTACAACATATCCAAATTTGAAGTGTCTAGCACCAAGTGACCCCGAGATACATGGCCCTAAAGTCGGGTCACAAAGTATTTTCGAATGCGGTTGAAATAATGTTGAATCATGTTGAAATCATTTCGAATGCATTTGAAATTATTTCAACCGCATTCGAAAATATTTTGTGACCTGAATTTAGGGCCATGTATCTCGGGGTCACTTGGTGCTAGACACTTCAAATTTGGATATGTTGTAGAGCTAGTATTGTTTGCATACCAAATTTGGGGTTTCTAGCTATAAGTGACCCCGAGATATGTGGCCCCAAAATCGGGTCGCAAAATGTCATTCTCTGCTCTATTAACTAATAACATTTTGCGACCTGATTTTGGGGCCACATATCTCGGGGTCACTTATAGCTAGAAACCCCAAATTTGGTATGCAAACACAATGGTACTAGCACTACAACATATCCAAATTTGGAGTTTCTAGCACCAAGTGACCCCGAGATACATGGCCCTAAAGTCGGGTCACACAATATTTTCGAATGTGGTTGAAATCATTTCGAATCCGGTAGAAATATTTTCGAATTTCGTTGAAATATTTTCGAATGTGGCCGATTTTTCAAATTCGGTAGAAAACTAAACTAATTTAAGGAAGATGACAAATATAACTAAACGAAATAATGAATTAACGAATTAAAACGAAAACGAAACAAATTTTTTCCGACAACCCCCCCGCCCCCCCCCCCCCAGACTGAGCTGGCCTTAAGCGTTGAATATATGGAGAGGGTGGGTCTTGGTGGTGACCAATTAATGAGTTTTATTGATTTCTAAAGTATAAATTATCTCCATGTAGTAGTGAAGAATAAAAGGTTGATAAGCTGGGATACATTTGAGTGATCTCTGTACTATGCTATACTATGGATCTGCTGGTCCTCCATTAATCCAAATTTTCCTCCACAGAAGGAAATCCAAATATCTGGCCTCTGTTAAAGAGGTCTTCCAACCTATCAAAGAGCGGGACACCCACCTGGGGAAGGTTGTAGGCGGGAGATATCCCAGGCTCCGCCCCCTGAAGATTAATAAGGGGGGAACATCCCACAATCCCTTTCTCTGGCACTTTACTTCAGGAGGCGGAGGTCACCAAGTCCTCGGAGCGATATTCCCCATCCGGTGTCCAGGACCTGTTTGTCCCTGATGGCAGCGGGTTTGTCCCCAAGACTCTGGTGTTGGTGGGGCCTCCTGGAATCGGTAAAACTCTGACCACACAGAGGATCATGCTGGACTGGGCCTCTGGAAAGCTCTACGCCGACCAGTTTCACTTTGTGTTCTATCTGAGCGGCAGACAAATAAATAAGATTACCGGCAATATCAACATTGAAGGACTTGTGACCAAAAGCACGAAGCTGCAGTTCTCGGAGAATCTGATCAAGTCGGCTCTCAATGATCCTTCCAAGGTTCTGATCATTCTTGATGGGTTTGATGAGTTGAGGTGGACCCTGGAAGATGATGGTGAGGACTATGAAGACCCCTTCGAGGAGACCCACAAAGAAACTCTTCTAAAATGTCTATTGAGCAAAGAGATCCTCAGAGACACCTCATTTCTTATTACAACCAGATCCATGTCCCTCAAGAAGATGAAGGACTTCGCTCGCTCCTCTTCTTCTGTAGAACTTCTGGGTTTTCGGAGGGAGATCTTGAACAATTTTGCCATCAGTTCTTTAACAGCAAAGACCAGGCAGAGCAGGCTGTGTCGGTTCTGAAAGAAAACCAAGTTCTGTTGGGTTTGAGTTCGGTTCCTTTGACCTGTTGGCTTGTCTGTAGGATCCTGAAGGTGGGAATGAAGGATGAGCTTAGCTCAGCAAACTGTAAAACTCTCACCTCCGTGTATCTGTCTTATCTCAGAAGCTTCCTCATCAATCAGGCAGCACCCAGCCAATACTCCAGTGTCTGAAGAACCTCTGTGCCTTGGCCAATGATGGGATCCTGGATCGGAGAAGCTTGTTTGATGAGGAGGATCTTGGAAGGAATGGACTGACTATATCAGAGGTGGCTTCTGTTTTCCCAAATGACAGCATTTTCCAGAAGAATGTGGAAGACCCAACCAACTACAGCTTCATTCACCTGAGTGTTCAGGAATTCTTTGCTGCTTTGTATTATGTGCTGGGAGAAGATGCTGAGGTTAAAGAGACCAAAGGGGTAAATGGAGATGCATTCCTCCCAAGAGTCTGTAGTGCAAGATCCCTGTTTTATCAGCCTAAACGTCACCCATATTTGAGCTCGACCATAAAGTTCCTCTTTGGCCTCCTCAATAATAAGCAGTTGAAGGACCTTGCAGATGTCGTTGGGTCCAGCGTTTCTTTAAAGAGCCAAACCGGCCATGGAAAAATGGCTGACTGCCGGAAAACCCTCTGAATTCTGTCCTGATGCACTAACCTGCTTCTACGAAGCTCAGGACGAGGCGTTGCGTAGCCGAGCGTTCAGTGCCCCCGACCTGCTTTTTCAGATGTGTTTTTACAGCTCATTCATGGAGAATGTTCATATTCGGGAGATGTTGTATTGTCTGGCAGACCGGGTGAGCTTTGGCTCCATTTGTCTGGAGGATCACCTGATGCGACCCAAGGACTTGGAATCGCTGTCCCCCTTCTTCCATGGATCTTCAAAGCTTTCGTAAGTATTAACCGGTCTAGTCTGTTTGTTCCAAAGTAACATCTGTCCATGATGTCCTACAAAATTGGCTTTCCTAGTTTGAGACATAATATAGCTTTGTTTACCTCTGAATACCAAGCATGATGTAAAATTGAATAACTACTAGAACTAAGTTTTCTTGAAGTGCCTTCAGCCAGTTAACCATTAGATTGAAGGATCTGGTATGGAAAAGCCTTACAGAATTATCATCGGCAAACTATTAACATAAGGTCAAGGCTATCCTGACCGTACCGGTACCTGTACCCTGGGCATCCTGTGTATGGGGCTCATCTGTACTGTCATGGCCTTCTACGATGCTGGACCTAATCCAGTGTCCAAGGTTCTCCAAGGTTTTTTTGGTTTTCTTCATGGAGGCCTTGTTTTAACTGCTTTTTGACCCTTAACAAATATTTTAAGGAAGGGCTCCTGGCTTGAAAAGTGTCCTGTAAAAGATCATTGCATTTTTTTTTTATTTCCTCCTTCAGCTTTACACGGTGCGGCTTTGCTGAGGACTTTGAGACTGGTGGAAAGGCTTCCTGGCTATCCAACCCAGACAGCAAGATCCAAGAACTGGAGTAAGTTTGTCCTCGTCTCATCTCTGGTCAGGCTGCTGGTGACCTAGGTTTGAACCTCTCTTGGGGCAGTCGTAGTGTCCTTCAGATTTTTAGAAGGGCTCATTATCCTAACTGGAAAGTTATTTTCACTGGTGGACATGCAGAGCTCTGGAGTATACGGTCTGTCACCAGAAGGTTGGACATTGACAGTTGCTCGTTCCTTTCATGGGCTATCCTCAGGTCTGTGGTCTGGTCACTACATAGGATCATTGAGTGAGCTGGGACTATAGGCACCACCAGATCTTGGGGGGGTCTAGTGTTCTCCGCTATGAAGGAAATGAGCAGAATCGTAATCTTGTTCTGAGCTGGACTTTTCTACGTCCTTGGACTACAATTTTTAAACTTTCTGCTCTCCTCGCAGGTTCCATGTTTGTGTGGTCGCCCCGTCCTTCTTCGAGGATCTTCGTTCTCTAATTTCTTCCAGCCGATCGCTCACCAAACTTGTCATAAGTCACCACACTCTGGAGGACTCCGCTTTGAAAATCATCTGCGATGGTCTGCGCCAGCCGGGCTGTACCCTGCGGGAACTGTCGTAAGTATTCTAGAAGGTGTTGGCTGGTTGTGAACAGACCCGGGTGATGCTAAAAACAAATATTGGAGAAACTTTATTTTTTTTCAAACTCCTATTCAATTTGTGAGGGACAATTTTCTGCTGCTTTATCGCCATCGGATGTCGTGATCCTTTTTTGAAAGTAAAAAATAAATAGTTGCTGTGCATTAGGCTGGCCAATGACAAAGCGTGTGGATGTCTACCTGTCCATCACCCAAGGCTGGTCCTCCCTCTGCTTCAGTAATGGACTCTACTCTTTTGGAAAGGCTCCACCAGATGATGGGACATTGTTGGTTGGCTTTTTCTACATTAGTGAGACTGTTTACTGATGAGGGGTGGTGGGTCAGGTCACCGACGAGGGTTGGGGTGTCGGCTTACAATTTTTCAAGTTTGTCCTTGGGTAAAATGAGGGTTCCTGTGAGGGTTTTCCCTCCATCTCGGGGTAATAAGGGGTGTCCTCATTGCTGCATGTTTGTTGGTCTCCTCTCCCTGTGCTTTGACATGTTCGTTTGGTCCAGTCTAAACACGCTGGATCCCAGATTCCCAATCTCTGATTTTTATCTGCAGGCTTGATGACTGCAACTTGGCCGCCACAGGCTGTGAGATCCTTGGCTCTGCCCTTAAAGAGAACCGCTCTCTGCACAAGTTGGATCTGGCACTGAATAAAATTGAGGACGACGGAGTGAAATTTCTATGTGAGGGGCTGAAGGATCCGGGCTGTACCCTACAGGAGCTGAGGTGAGTCCTCCGTCATATTTATAATGGAGGGGAGGATCCGGGCTGTACCCTACAGGAGCTGAGGTGAGTCCTCCGTCATATTTATAATGGAGGGGAGGATCCGGGCTGTACCCTACAGGAGCTGAGGTGAGTCCTCCATCATATTTATAATGGAGGGGAGGATCCGGGCTGTACCCTACAGGAGCTGAGGTGAGTCCTCCGTCATATTTATAATGGAGGGGAGGATCCGGGCTGTACTCTACAGGAGCTGAGGTGAGTTCTCCGTCATATTTATAATGGAGGGAAGGATCCGGGCTGTACCCTACAGGAGCTGAGGTGAGTCCCCCGTCATATTTATAATGGAGGGGAGGATCCGGGCTGTACTCTACAGGAGCTGAGGTGAGTTCTCCGTCATATTTATAATGGAGGGGAGGATCCGGGCTGTACCCTACAGGAGCTGAGGTGAGTCCTCCGTCATATTTATAATGGAGGGAAGGATCCGGGCTGTACCCTACAGGAGCTGAGGTGAGTCCTCCGTCATATTTATAATGGAGGGAAGGATCCAGGCTGTACCCTACAGGAGCTGAGGTGAGTCCTCCGTCATATTTATAATGGAGGGAAGGATCCAGGCTGTACCCTACAGGAGCTGAGTCCTCCGTCATATTTATAATGGAGGGGAGGATCCGGGCTGTACTCTGTGGGAGGTGAACCCTCCATCTTTATACTAGTGAAGGATCTGCGGAGTGTCGGGGTGGAGATGTTCAGCTGGATCTGACTGTGGAATAAAGTGTTTGGTGTCTTTCTATGAAGTATCGGGTCATGTTTGGCATTCAAGTTTCTGAATAACCGAATGTTCTAATAAAAGATAAACCTGTGACTGGGCGCCTCATCACTGGTGTCCATGTATGTCTCACTGTAAGGGGGCCCATAGACCACACATCCGAGTGCCGGGACCCACTGGGATCATCTCCCCACATCTTCTCCTTCCCTTCGGCATCCGGATTATGACCTCCCTATGGAGGGGGAGGCCTTAATGTGATCACCAGTAGACATGGTGCTTGTTGGTCCCAAGTAGCTCAAACCGTTGTAGATTCCCATTCTGGGAAGACTTCATCTCCTATAATAGAAATACTAGAAGGGCCGTGTCCCCCTCTTGGAGATCTGCATTCATTTCCTGTCCTGTAGACACGGCAGGAAGAGAATCTCAAGTGATGGAAATTTCCTTGTAGACGGTTGTCACCAGAGCAGGTGTCCCCATTGGAAGATTTCCTTCTATTCCTGTTCTGATGACAACACGCTATTGGATTTCCCTTTCAGTCCTAAATGGAGAAAATAATTCTTCCTAACAGGAATTGACGGCAACAAAAAAAACAGACGGGTTCCAATCTCTCCCCATCTCCTCTACAATTTCCCCCCTCATGACCCTCTAGAAGTGTTTATCAGGCTGTAGACACGGTAAGGACGCTCCATGGAAATACCAAGTTCTGACCGGACTTGTCCTCTCCTCCAGGATGGAATTCTGTGAGCTGACTCCGGCCTGCGGGGACTTCCTGAGCTCTGCTCTGATGACCAATCGATCGCTCACCACCTTGTATCTGAGAGATTGCAGCCTCCAGGGACTCCGGGGCCAAGCTGCTGTGTGAGGCGCTCCGCCAGCCGGGCTGCACTCTGAAGGAGCTGGTGTAAGTTCTGATGGGTACATTGTATGGGGGGGTGGGGGAGGTCTGATGGGTACATTGTATGGGGGTGCAGGTCTGATGGGTACATTGTATGGGGGGGGGGGGGTGGGGATGTCTGATGGGTACATTGTATGGGGGGGGGGGTGGGGGAGGTCTGATGGGTACATTGTATGGGGGTGCTGGGATGAGTTCACTTATGTATTTGAGGTCTGATGGGTACTGTGACAGACCGCCTGGCACCCCACCTGAATACCTCCGCCAAGATACAGCTTCCACTCTGGAAACTGGAACCAGGTATTATCGCTGAGCAGCCAAGAACTGGACGACACTAGCTTGGGTGCAAACTGGAACTGACTTTATTGTAAATTCACACAGAATTGGTTAAGAGCCTGATCACATCATCCTCAACGGTAATCAGCACCTCTAATCCACAGCCAGATACCCAGGCAATGCTTTGTCGGGACAGGGAGACCACCAGACAGTCCAGAAACAAGCTCACCCCCCCCCCCAATATAGAGTACATTCTGTCTTTTGGGTCATTGTGTAAGCTGTCCACTAGAAAAAGTGGAATTTATCGCCCCGTAGATTTCTTGATGTTTATTACGTTTCTTTCCCAAGTGAAGGAGCCTCTCCAACCCAGTCTGCAGGAAGGCCACCATGTTTGGTCTGACGGGTACATTGCATGAGGGTGGTGGGAGGTCTGATGGGTACATTGCATGAGGGTGGTGGGAGGTCTGACGGGTACATTGTATGAGGCTGGTGGGAGGTCTGATGGGTGGTGGGAGGTCTGATGGGTACATTGCATGAGGGTGGTGGGAGGTCTGATGGGTACATTGTATAAGGCTGGTGGGAGGTCTGATGGGTACATTGTATGAGGCTGGTGGGAGGTCTGATGGGTACATTGCATGAGGGTGGTGGGAGGTCTGATGGGTACATTGTATAAGGCTGGTGGGAGGTCTGATGGGTACATTGTATGAGGCTGGTGGGAGGTCTGATGGGTACATTGTATGAGGCTGGTGGGAGGTCTGATATTCGTATGGGCTGAGAGAATTGTTCTGATGTACTTGTAGAGAGGAAGGTGCGGGGTATGTACCTCTTCCAATATTGGACCTCCTCAGCAGATCTCGGGATGGCCATGTACACTGTACACCCTCTGGGGGGGACACTACCAGTATGAGGAGCCACCAAACTGAGTAATTCGAGTTCCTCCCCTCCCTCTATACACCAACCAATCCCGGCATGATAGTGTAGCATGGACAGCCTCCTGGATCTCCCACCATTGGTGAACAGACTGAACGCTGATTGTATGTCAATGAATCTGGTGGGGTCTGGTCACGTGGTCTTGTATCTCCTTGTTTGAGGTGAACGAGCCCACCCCTGAAGAGTACACTACACATGCAGTCTTTTGGGTACTTGTGTTTTCTGTCATAGAAAAGTCTATCAGAAAAAGTGGAATTTTATCTTCATGGATTTCTTGAGGGATATTGATAAATATTTCTGTCCCAACCCAGTCTGCAGGGGGACCACCATATTTAGTCTGATGGGTACGGTGGATCAGGGTGGTGGGAGGTCTGATGGGTACATGGCTGTATGGGCTGAGAAAATTGCTCTAATGTTGGTGTTGGAGGGTGATGCGGAGAATGTCCCGCTTCCAATAGTGGACCTCCTCAGCAGATCTCAGGGTGGCCAGGTACATTGTAATTCCAGTTCCTCCTCTATATACACCAACCAATCCCGGAATGATGGTGGGAAATGCAGGAGGACTTACACCATCCCTACTACACCAATGGTAAATGGACAGAGTGCTGCTTGTCTGGTAATCTGGTGACATGGTCTGATGGGGCTGGTCACATGGTCTAATGAATCTGGTCACATGGTCTTGTTTCATCTCTGCAGGTTGTTTGGGATGAACCTCACCAGCGCGTCCTGTGAGGATCTACAATCGGTTATTCTGACAAACCGGACCCTCACCAGCCTGAATGTGAGGGACAACAAGATTGGCGACTCCGGAGTGAAGCTCCTCTGTAAAGGGCTGAGTGACCCGAGCTGTACCCTGCAGGAGCTGATGTAAGGATTTGGCCAATGGTCTGCCAATCTAGCGCCAGGTCCGGGAGGTGATTGGGTAGAAGTTCTCATACGGGTTCTCTTTACAGATTATCTTCCTGTGAGCTGACCCAGGCGTCCTGTGAGGACCTCCGCTCAGTCCTCCTCACCAACCGATCTCTGACCAAACTGAGCCTCACCTGGAATAGTCTGGAGGATTCTGGAGTGAAAATTCTGTGTGAAGGGCTGAGAGACCCGGGCTGTACCCTGCAGGAGCTGGAGTGAGACTTCTATACACTATATGATGGACAACTAAACTCTGTATATGTGTTCCCTGCAATACCCCCACCCCCTTCCCTGAGTGCAGACCACCTTGAAAAATACCACAATCTTCCCATCCAGTCCTCCTCTCAGTGCACATGCTCAGTAGCCCCATTCATTCCTATGAAGCTAGTCTGCTTACCCATAGTAATGGGGCGGGGGGGGGGGGGGTGTGTCTGTCATGAGCAGTGGGAGGAGCGCCTTCCCTGATCTGGGTTCTTACAGGTGGCCCTGGCCTAGTCTTTAGAGAAATTCTTTGGGTGGTGGGGCCCTTGGGTGAGTGGTGGGGCTGTAGCCCCCCCGGGGCCCTTACAGTTGGCTCCTCTTTTGCTCTGTTCAGGTTTTTTATAAATGTCCGGCATAAATCTGACTCTCTATGGTTTCCTCCTCAGTCTGTACGGATGTGACCTGTCCTCCTCCTCCCTGGAAGATCTCTCCTCTGTGATCACCACCAGCCGATCTCTCACCAAACTGGATCTGGCAGGAAATAGGTTCACGGACACCGGAGTGAAGCCGCTATGTGAGGCGCTCCGGAACCCCGGCTGTACACTGCAGACATTCAGGTGAATGCTCCATCGTAACCCATGGTAACCTGGAGGTCTCTCCAGTAGAACTCCCCCCATATTTATCTCCTATTCCTCCTGTACAGGGGGGGTTATTGTAAGCTGACCGCATCCTGCGCTGAGGAAGTCATGGCCGTCATTAATACAAACCGCTCTCTGAAGGAGTTGGAAGTAACAAGTGAGGTTGAAGCGCCCCCTGCAGATCTGAACTCGCTGTTGGCAAGATTCGAACACCCGTCCATCACTGTGGAGAAAAACGAGTAAGTTTAGACTGCCTTGGCTGGGGGTGACCAACCTCCCAGGTAGGTTCTCTTTACATGAAGACTCCGCCCACAGTGGAGGCCTTCCCAATCAGGGTGCACCACCCCCATACTGAACCTTTGTCTTTCCTTGTAGTACCCAGGATGGACTATTCATCCACATCAAATACAAGAAACAAGAGTGAGTCGGACGTCCCGGAGGATCCCGACCTCCAATCCAAGGTAATCTAAAATTAAGATTGCTCCACCAAAATAGATTACAGTATGACGAGTTGATGCCGGGAAGTGGAATCTCCTGGTGCCTTCTAAATTGTTTTGGGGATTTCATGGTTCCCAGCCTTGGCGTCTCACTCCTCCTCTTTGCAGGTGTTGGGGTAACAATGCTCAGGCCTGAAACGAGTCCAACCCTCTCCATGACTGGTGATGAGATGCCATGGTATTGGCTGAAGGTTGTATAATCTGCAGGCCTTCCATGAATAATGGGTGGCAGTGGGTCTTCTAGGATGAGCATTGTGTGGGGAGAGCTACAGGATCCTTTCAGGACAAGCAATGAGTCTTCCAGGATGGCTCCTGGGTGATAGAGCAGTGGTGGGCCCTTTAGGATGAGCGAGTGGGTGGTGGGGTGGGATGAGGTTGGTGGGCCCTCTAGGATGAGTAGGTGTTAATGATGTCCAGAAAGAAATGGTAATGGGACTTCTTTTTATCTTCTAGGTGAGCCAGGTGACGGCCTTCACTGCACCTTATACAACGCCGGACTCCAAAGACTCGGGACGACCCCCGGATTATGGGTGGGGTGATCACCTCCTCCTAGGATTACTCCGATGATAACTGCACTATGTCTGTTTGGGATGGAACCTTCACACTGAAATGGAATGACCCAATCCTAAGGACGATTGCTCTGAACTCCCCATTTATTAAAATGCAGCAGAACAGTTTCTAGCACCACCTATTTTTGGATGGAGTAGTGGAAGTTTGTCCCTGCTGAGGACATTCTCTTCCCCCCCCCCCCCCCCATGGTGACCATTGTTGGTGGGACAGGAAGTGATGTAGAATCCAAAATGTCGCCAAAAAAAAGGGGGGGGGGTGGGGGTTGATCATCCAACCACGAGGATTCCACTCACTTCCTGTTGTGTCTCCAAGACAGGAAGTGATGAGTCAGACTGCAGTAGGCACCTTCTCTGCTCCATCCAAGACTGAAATACAAGTTTGACTTTAGATAATAATCCATTAAGGCGAGCTGAGCGGGGTGGACATATTCTACAAAGCAAAGTGCCTTATCGGGGGGGCCCCTGAACCCTTTTTTTTTTTTTTTTTTTTGTAGCTCCGCTGTTACCTGAGATACATTTGCACTGGATGGTTATTTGCACTACTGGTTCCCATGGCAACCTGCCTTCATTTATATTGGGGTGATTGGATCGTTCGGATTTCATTCTCACCTTTTTTGTATCAGAAATGTTTCCATAAAAATCTAATAAAGAGATTGCAAAGATGGCTGAATTGTGAGTGATTACTATATATAGTGTGTGGTGGTGTCACATGACCTGCAGAGGTGACGTCACTGGTGTCACATGACATCCAGCAAAGGCCTAAAGCTGGTCATAGACAGAATTTCAGGTAAATTCTCAGAACGTTTGTTTGTCGTTCAGAACAACTTTCATTAGATTTGTCATTCAGTAAAGTCCATTCAATCATTCGTTGTTAGAAATGTTTGAGAACTTTTCCACCCCGCTCCTTCCAATGGTCACCTCACTCCAGCTGGAAACAAACGTCCATTTGACCCAATAATGAGAGAATTAGAAGAATCACCTTCCTTGGATTGGATAGTTGAAGGGCCTCATTTTTAGGGTAAATCTCTAAAGTTTAGAACCGACATCTCCTAGTCTAGTAGGAAGAGAATTCTGGGATGTGAATACTGAGCGCCATCCAGAAATATCAGTTTTCATACAATCCAGATTGTTCAGGACGAGTAGAGGTGCATGGTATACCCTGGGCATGGTCTCTGAAATCCAGGCACAGGGGTGGAATCGTGTGGGTTTTGTCGCTTTTATATGTGTTGTTGGACTCGATATTTATATAGAAGGGTCTCCCATTTGTCTATGCAAGTTGAGGGATGAAGTGACGGTAGGGTCTCGGCAGCAAAGTCTCTAACTTATATGCAAAGTCAGAGCCCTGCAATACCGCTGACATGCCAAAAGTGCGGTAGGAAAGGCCATTGTGAGCAAGCCTGCCTAATCCCGACCCATATTTACAGTAAAGGGTTATAGGAAGTTGGGAGCAGGATGCATAATTGGATGGGAAACGTGTATATTATGGTGATGGGTTGATTCATGTTATGGTATAGTGTGACCTATGTGCATTGTAGGTTAGTAATATGGGTGAGAAAGGCCCTTGAGACTCTGTGTCGGATAGCTGGTTGATATGTTACTGTGAATGTGTGCTAGTGAATGGACACCCCTTGCCTGTACTGCATCCTGTCCTGAAAATACCGGAAAGGAGAATATACAGAAGGGTGACATGGAAGCTGTTGCTGAATGATGGTGGTGTGTCACTCAGTGGCAAAGCGCTACGTGTTGGGAAGCACAACGTGGTAAGACCATTATGGACTGTTCCATGGGAGCTGTTTCTGAAGCACATGTTGAAAACCGCAACACGTTACACAGCTAAGGACTGTTACATAGGTACTGGTTCGGAAACACATGTTGGGGATCAACACGCATTAAGACAGTTATGGACTGTTCAATAGGAGCCGTGTTGGAAGAAGGGTGGTATGCGCCTTTTAGGCACAAAGCGGCTTATGTTGGATACGAAAAATATGGTTTAGTATCATACAGAGGAGGTCTTGTGCTAGAATTATTGATTTTACTCCAGCGTGCATGGTGATGTGTAACGCAAACAATGTTTTCATAGCGTCCCCCTGTGTGTCATTTAATCTCAGTGTAAATACAGCTGGTCTGTGAAGACCTCAGGTTTGTTGGAGAACCTTGGTGAACAAATAGCATCATGAAGGCCAAGTAATACACCAGACAGGTCAGGGATAAAGTTGTGGAGAAGTATCAAGCCGGGTTAGGTGATATAGATATAAATCTATATATATTTATATCTCTCTCCCAAGCTTTGAACATCTCACAGAGCTCTGTTCAATCCATCATCGGAAAATGGAAAGAGCACAACTGCAAACCTACCAAGACATGGCCGTCCACCTAAACTGACCGGGCCGGGCAAGGAGAGCATTCATCAAAGAGTCAAGAGGTCCATGGTAACTCTGGAGGAGCTGCAGAGATCCACAGCTCAGGGGGGAGAATCTGTCCACAGGACAACTATTAGTCGTCTCTCCACAAATCTGCCCTTTATGGAAGAGTGACAAGAAGAAAGACATAAGAAGTCCTGTTTGTAGTTTGTGAGGAGCCATGTGGGGGAGGGGGCAGCAAACATGTGGAAGAAGGTGATCTGGTCAGATGAGATCAAAACTGAAGGGTGTCTGTGGGTATTTTGTGCCCATTTATGAGGTCAGGTACTGATGTTGGTTGCATGTTGGGCCTCACGTTGGGCACCAAACAAAAATACCTGGCTCACAATTGGCTTTCTAATTAATACCAAAGGTGTTCAGTAAGGTTGAAGTCAAGGCTGTCTGTGCAAGCCAATCATTCTTATGGTCCAAGTCATCCCAAAGGTGATCAGTAGGGTTGAAGTCAAGGCTGTCGGTGCAGGCCATTCACTCTCCTGGTCCAAGTCATCCCAAAGGTGATCAGTAGGGATGAGGTCAGGGCTCTGTACAAGACACCGAAGTTCCTCCACACCATATCTTTATGGAGCTGGCTTTGTACATGGGGTCTTCACCAAACTCTTAGTACAAAGTTGGAAGAGCACAATTGTCTCCAATGTCTTTGATCAATGGAGGATTACCAGAATCCATCACTGGAGACACCTGACCTCAGGTCATTGGAGGAGGGGTTCACATACTTTTGGTTATATTGTGTATGTTATTGGCTTCTGTGTTTAATTTGTTGTTGTGATGATAAAAGCTGGAGATGTGTCATTGTGAAGAAAGTTGGGATCAGGAGACGTGAGTGAAGAGAACGGGTCACCTGAGACGACCAGGTGACAGATGCACTCCGTAGGAGTGGGAAGTGCACCACTAAGGTAGTGGACCTTAGGACTGACTGCTGCAGATTGTACCCGGGGCGGTTCAGGACACAGGTCTACTGGATCACTAACACAGATCCCAGTGGGAGCTGGAGCATAGATTCCCCAGGGCGCGGAGTCTAAGAGCCAGCAGGTGTTCACCAGAGCCTCCAGTGGTAAGCATGGACTTCGCTGCAGTCTAGCTCCAGGTCCCGGCCCCTAGGGTCTCTCAGCTCACGGTAGACTACAGGAGAAGGAAGCAGCAGGCTGGAACGAGGATATTAAAGGGATAAGGCAGAGGTCAGGGCAACTAGCAGACAGGAACAACAGAGGACACGCCAAAGGTTCAGGGTCCCAGGCAGACGGATAGTCAGGGACACGCCAAAGGTTCAGGGTCCCAGGCAGACAGGGATAGTCGGGGAGACGCCAAAGGTTCAGGGTCCCAGGCAGACAGGGATAGTCAGGGACACGCCAAAGGTTCAGGGTCCCAGGCAAACAGGGATAGCCGGGGACACGCCAAAGGTTCAGGGTCACAGGCAGACAGGGATAGTCTGGGACACGCCAAAGGTTCAGGGTCACAGGCAGACGGGGATAGTCGGGGACACGCCAAAGGTTCAGGGTCCCAGGCAGACAGGGATAGTCAGGGACACGCCAAAGGTTCAGGGTCCCAGGCAGACAGGGATAGTCGGGGAGACGCCAATGGTTCAGGGTCCCAGGCAGACAGGGATAGTCAGGGACACGCCAAAGGTTCAGGGTCCCAGGCAAACAGGGATAGCCGGGGACACGCCAAAGGTTCAGGGTCACAGGCAGACAGGGATAGTCTGGGACACGCCAAAGGTTCAGGGTCACAGGCAGACGGGGATAGTCGGGACACGCCAAAGGTTCAGGGTCCCAGGCAGACGGGGATAGCCAGGGACACGCCAAAGGTTCAGGGTCACAAGCAGACAGGAATAGTCGAGAACACGCCAAGGTCGGTAACAGAGACAGCCATAGGGCACACGGCAAGCAGGAAGCCAAACGCACAATGGTTGATCAGCACCACTGGCTTGTGGTGCTCAGGTCAATATCGGGTTCCCTGGTAGGGCCCGGGGTGGAGCCATGCTTAGAGGAGAGGCTATAAAACCCACCAGGTGGAAGTGGTCGGCCTCTTAGTCTGAACACATGAGGGGGAAGATTACCGCAGAACCACGACAACGCGATAGGTAGACGTTTGGGGCCACCACAGATTTCAGTGACATATTTGGGTTCCTCCTGGAGGTGATGATGGATCTGAGGTGCTGAGGTCACCTCCTTTCCTCTGTACCTGGTGACATCATCTCCAGTGTTTCCTATTGGTGGACGGACTCCCATGGTCACCTCTTGGCTTCTATTGGAGATAAATTGTTGGCAAGAGAAGATTTGACATTTACACTCACCTCCTCCCCCGACACGAATGGACACTTATGAAATATCGTCGTTCTGATTTGGTGACCACAATACCTCATTGTAGCTTCCCGTTAGAGAGGCGGCCCTAGACCCTCCCCCGTCACTGCTCCTTCCCCCATCAGCAAAGACCAGGGGGCGCCGGATATCACTCCCCCGGTCATGTTACAGTGTCCAGGCCCACTGACTGGCCAACAGGTTGGGGTCACAAGGGAGGAAGTCACATGTCTGGAAGAAGCTGCGGAGGGGGGAGGGGAGTACAGGAGGGGGGCGGGGCCCTGCAAGGACAGAGTCTCTTTAAAGTTTAACTCCAACCCCAATTATTTACTCTTTCATACAACGGGGAAGAAAATTACTATCCATAATTTATTCCTGTCTGTGTCCCCATGGTGGAGATTTTCCTCACTTCCTGTCCTTGTGCCCCCTTTACAAGAAATGTGGGGAGTGAGTGTCACTTGGACGGGAAGTGGGATCATCTGTGTCCCCATCCTGGAGATGTCTCACTTCCTGTCCCTGTGACACCCATACAAGGAATGTGGGGAGTGAGTGTCACCTGGACAGGAAGTGAGATCACCTCTGTCCCCATCCTAGAGATTTCTCACTTCCTGTCCCTGTGACACCCATACAAGGAATGTGGGGACTGAGTGTCACTTGGACAGGAAATGTGATCACCTGTGTCCCCATGGAGGAGATTTCTCACTTCCTGTCCCTGTGACACCCTACAAGGAATGTGGAGAGTGAGTGTCACCTGAACAGGAAGTGGGATCATCTGTGTCCCCATCCTGGAGATGTCTTACTTCCTGTCCCTGTGACACCCTACAAGGAATGTGGAGAGTGAGTGTCACCGGGACAGGAAGTGTGCTCACCTGTGTCCCCATCCTGGAGATGTCTCACTTGCTGTCCCTGTGACACCCATACAAGGAATGTGGGGAATGAGTGTCACCAGGGCAGGAAGTGTGATCACCTGTGTCCCCATCCTGGAGATGTCTCACTTCCTGTCCCTGTGACACCCATACAAGAAATGTGGGGAATGAGTGTCACCAGGGCAGGAAGTGTGATCACCTGTGTCCCCATCCTGGAGATGTCTCACTTGCTGTCCCTGTGACACCCATACAAGGAATGTGGGGAATGAGTGTCACCAGGGCAGGAAGTGTGATCACCTGTGTCCCCATGGTGGAGATTTTTCCCACTTCCTGTCCCTGTGACACCTATACAAGGAATGTGGAGAGTGAGTGTCACCGGGACAGGAAGTGTGATCACCTGTGTCCTCATCCTGGAGATGTCTCACTTCCTGTCCCTGTGACACCCTACAAGGAATGTGGAGAGTGAGTGTCACCGGGACAGGAAGTGTGCTCACCTGTGTCCCCATCCTGGAGATGTCTCACTTGCTGTCCCTGTGACACCCATACAAGGAATGTGGGGAATGAGTGTCACCAGGGCAGGAAGTGTGATCACCTGTGTCCCCATCCTGGAGATGTCTCACTTGCTGTCCCTGTGACACCCATACAAGGAATGTGGGGAATGAGTGTCACCAGGGCAGGAAGTGTGATCACCTGTGTCCCCATGGTGGAGATTTTCCCCACTTCCTGTCCCTGTGACACCCATACAAGGAATGTGGAGAGTGAGTGTCACCGGGACAGGAAGTGTGATCACCTGTGTCCTCATCCTGGAGATGTCTCACTTGCTGTCCCTGTGACACCCATACAAGGAATGTGGGGAATGAGTGTCACCAGGGCAGGAAGTGTGATCACCTGTGTCCCCATGGAGGAGATTTTCCCCACTTCCTGTCCCTGTGACACCCATACAAGGAATGTGGAGAGTGAGTGTGACCGGGACAGGAAGTGTGATCACCTGTGTCCCCATGGTGGAGATTTTCTCCACTTCCTGTCCCTGTGACACCCATACAAGGAATGTGGAGAGTGAGTGTGACCGGGACAGGAAGTGTGATCACCTGTGTCCCCATAGTGGAGATTTTCCCCACTTCCTGTCCCTGTGACACCCATACAAGGAATGTGGAGAGTGAGTGTGACCGGGACAGGAAGTGTGATCACCTGTGTCCCCGTTGGAGAGATTCACCATCACACCCTCCAATAAGAACACAGGTGGCAGTAAAAGCCTCGCAACCCTTCCCCGCTCCGCCCCAAACAATGTAAAGTTCTGAGAGAAGAAAGAAATGGCACATTGTATGGAAAAGATTTCACATCACATTTATATTCAATATTCTGGCAGTGTGAACATCGGTGCGCTCCCGGGGTTGCAGCTGGCCCCTCCCCCTTCCCTGAGCTGGAAGCCGTCCAATCCAGAAAGGCCGCCGTCACAGAGACCGCCCCTTATCAGCAGGCCAATCAGAGGGGACAGTCATGTGACCGGCAGGCCAATCAGAGAACAGTCATGTGACCGGCAGGCCAATCAGAGAGAACAGTCATGTGACCGGCAGGCCAATCAGAGAGAACAGTCATGTGACCGGCAGGCCAATCAGAGAGAACAGTCATGTGACCGGCAGGCCAATCAGAGAGAACAGTCATGTGACCGGCAGGCCATTCAGAGAGAACAGTCATGTGACCGGCAGGCCATTCAGAGAACAGTCATGTGACCGGCAGGCCAATCAGAGAACAGTCATGTGACCGGCAGGCCAATCGGAGAACAGTCATGTGACCAGCAGGCCATTCAGAGAACAGTCATGTGACTGGCAGGCCAATCAGAGAACAGTCATGTGACTGGCAGGCCAATCAGAGAACAGTTATGTGACCGGCAGGCCAATCGGAGAGAACAGTCATGTGACCGGCAGGCCAATCAATCAGAGGAGAACAGTCATGTGACCGGCAGGCCAATCAGAGAACAGTCATGTGACCAGCGCACAGCACCCTATGGGGGGGGGGGAAGGTGTATTCATAGGCTGCACAGCAGATACAACTGTGCCCATCCCCCTCCGGAAGATGAAAATACGGGACCCTCCGGGAAGAAGAATACGGCAGATGGTGGGCTTTGTGTCGTTGAGGTCGGTTTGTGTAAATAAAGCTTATTGTCATCCTTGCAGATTGCATAAAGATTTCCGTGTGCGCCCTCACTGGGGGGGGAGGCGGTCCCAGGATGAACACGCCCCCAAGGTGGAGGTAGAGAGATGGTCACCATTGGTGGTGATGGTCCTTGGGCACCCGAAGTGAGAAGACCACCATGCGCCCCTCCTCCATGAACTACCTCAGCATCTTAGTTGGGTGGTCCTGACTTTTTGGCACCCCTTGGCCCCGTCTCGATCCGGTTCCTGGACCCTGAGACCCCCCTCACAGGAAGGAGATGGAGGACCCCGCATGGAGCCTCTGGTGGACCACCAGGTTGTGGTGGGTACTAAAGCTGCTGCCGCAGTCGGGGCAGGGGAAGGGCTTCTCGCCGGTGTGGACCCTCAGGTGGGCGGAGAAGTGGCCCCGGTGGATGAAGGACTTGTGGCAGTGGGGGCAGGAGAAGCGGCTCTCCTCGGCGTGGCTCCTCTGGTGGGCCATGAAGTGTCCATGGTGGATGAAGGATTTCCCGCACAGGGGGCAGGAGAACTTCTCCTCCTCGGCGTGGAGCCGCTGGTGGGCCAGGAAGTGGCCCCGGTGCATGAAGCTCTTGTGGCACAGCGGGCAGGTGAAGGGGTTCTCCATCTGGTGGCTCCTCAGGTGCTTGTTGAGGCTGCTCTTGATCCGGAAGGACTTGGCGCATTGGAAGCAGTGGAAGGGCCGCTCCCCGGAGTGGATCTTCTGGTGGGACAGGAAGTAGGACCTCTGTGAGAAGCATCTGCCGCACTCCGAGCAGCAGAAGGGCTTCTCGCCCGGGTACTGGGAGGACAGGAAGTGGGTCCTGTGGGAGAAGGCCTTGCCGCTGTCGCTGCAGAGGTAGGACATGGGGAACACTGAACCCTGGAGGGGGCGGCCATCTTCCCGCCGGGCCGATTCCAGGTCAGAGCGGTGAGGCGGGCCCTCCATGTTCAGGAAGTCTCCTTCTTCTCGGGGTTCCTCTTTAATATGGACAGACCTGTACTGAGTGTAGGCCACCGGGGTGAAGAGTTCTGAGAAGTTACTGTTGTCACAGGGCCAGTGCTCCTCTTTAATCTGGATGGAGGGGTGCAGAGGGTGGTGCACTGCCCACCCCAGAGCCCCCCCAACGTACAGGAAGGGTTCCCTCTTGATGTTCATCATGGTGTGATCTACGGGGGTGTCTCTGGGATCTCTCTCCTCACAGGAGCGGGGTTCTACTTTAGCTTTAGGAGGTGAATGCTGCTGCCCTGCCGTGTGGTTCCTGGTGGGATTTGGCCCCTCCCCCTCCTGGGTGGAGGCGGGTCTTCTCTCAGCTGCCCCTGTCAGCGATCCCTCCTTGTACGCCGTCAGCTTCTCGATGACCTTCTCTAGACAACTGCTCATCTTTGTCCCCGCTGATGTCATTTCCGGCGGAGTCCCTCCTGGGCGGAGCAACGGCGTCTCCTTCCTGAGGTGGAGTGCTTTTTGTTTATGGGAGGAGCAGCAGAGTCTCTCTCTTTATCCTGGGCGGAGTCTCTCTTATGCTGTGGCATCTGTCTCCCTCCTGGGCGGAGTCTCTAATCTGGAGAGGTGGAGTCTCTCTTCCTCATGGGCGGAGTGTCTATTCTACTGAGGTGGAGTCTCTATTCTACTGGGGTGGAGTCTCTAATCTACAGAGGTGGAGACTATATTCTACAGAGGTGGAGTCTCTCTTCCTCGTGGGCGGAGTCTCTATTCTACTGAGGTGGAGTCTCTCTTCCTTATGGGCGGAGCCTATATTCTACAGAGGTGGAGTCTCTCTTCCTTATGGGCGCAGCCTCTATTATACAGAGGTGGAGTCTCTCTTCCTCATAGGCGGAGTCTCTATTCTACAGAGGTGGAGTCTCTCTTCCTCATAGGCGGAGTCTCTATTCTACAGAGATGGAGTCTCTCTTCCTCATGGGCGGAGTGTCTATTCTACTGAGATGGAGTCTCTCTTCCTTGTGGGCGGAGTCTCTATTCTACTGGGGTAGAGTCTCTATTCTACTGGGGTGGAGTCTCTAATCTACAGAGGTGGAGTCTATATTCTACAGAGGTGGAGTCTCTCTTCCTCATGGGCAGAGCCTCTATTCTACAGAGGTGGAGTCTCTCTTCCTCATAGGCGGAGTCTCTATTCTACAGAGGTGGAGTCTCTCTTCCTCATGGGCGGAGTCTCTATTCTAGAGAGGTGGAGTCTCTCGCCCTCTTCTGTATACTGGGCACAGTCTCGCCCCTTCATGGGTGAAGTCTCTCTGCCTTATACATAAGTGGAGTTGTTGAGCAGTACTGTCTCTCTCTCTCTGTATTCTGGGTGGGGACTTTATTCCTCAAGGGTGGGGACTGTCTCCCTTATAGATGGAGCTCATGAGTTTCTATCTCTCCAGGGTGGGGCAGTGGGGACTCTTTCTGTATCCTGGGTGGAGTCTTTATTCCTGAAGAGTGGGGACTGTCTTCCTCATGGGTGGAGCAGTTGAGTTTCTCTCTCTCCAGGGTGGAGCAGTGGTGTTTCTCTCTCTGTATCCTGGGTGGAGTCTTTATTCCTCAAGGGTGGAGTCTCTCTCCCTCATGGGTGGAGCTGATGATTTCCTCTCACATTTCCGGGGTATCTAGAAGGAAGGAAAGCAGAAAGTAATTTCCTGTGTGGAGGGTGGAGTCCTGTGTATGTAGGGTGTGGCCTGCCTTGGAGCACCGCCCCTGAGCTCCTGTGTCTATTCTCAGTCAGTGTAGAGGGCGGAGTGGGAAAAGTTGGGCGGGGCAGGGACACAAATATACCTACACTGGGCGTCATTTTACCTGGAAGGTGAGTACTGTGGCCCCCCGGTGGCCACTGGCAGAGCTACATGGGGGGGATATGAATTTGTATTGTAAAGATCTTTGACCTGTGATTGGAGGAGGGGGGTGATGGCTGTGATTGGAGGAGGGGGGTGATTGGAGAAGGGGGGTGATGGCTGTGATTGGAGGAGGGGGGTGATGGCTGTGATTGGAGGAGGGGGGTGATTGGAGAAGGGGGGTGATGGCTGTGATTGGAGGAGGGGGGTGATGGCTGTGATTGGAGGAGGGGGTGATGGCTGTGATTGGAGGAGGGGGGTGATGGCTGTGATTGGAGGAGGGGGGTGATGGCTGTGATTGGAGGAGGGGGGTGATGGCTGTGATTGGAGAAGGGGGGTGATGGCTGTGATTGGAGGAGGGGGGTGATGGCTGTGATTGGAGAAGGGGGGTGATGGCTGTGATTGGAGGAGGGGGGTGATGGCTGTGATTGGAGGAGGGGGGTGATGGCTGTGATTGGAGGAGGGGGGTGATGGCTGTGATTGGAGGAGGGGGGTGATGGCTGTGATTGGAGAAGGGGGGTGATTGCTGTGATTGGAGGAGGGGGGTGATGGCTGTGATTGGAGAAGGGGGGTGATGGCTGTGATTGGAGAAGGGGGGTGATGGCTGTGATTGGAGGGGGGTGATTGTGATTGGAGGAGGGGGGTGATGGCTGTGATTGGAGGGGGGTGATGGCTGTGATTGGAGGAGGGGGCTGATTGCTGTGATTGGAGGAGGGGGCTGATTGCTGTGATTGGAGGAGGGGAATGATTGTATATATTGGGGGGAGGGGATTATTGTATATATTGGGGGGGAGGGGATGATTGTATATATTGGGGGAGGGGATGATTGTATATAT